>NW_028227269.1:108148644-108718644 GCF_978045245.1 Mus caroli
GGGTCTCATATGTACTGCTCAGGGTCTTGTATGTACTGCTCAGGGTCTCATATGTATTGTTCAGGGTCTCATATGTACTGCTCAGGGTCTTGTATGTACTGCTCAGGGTCTCATACTGCTCAGGGTCTCATACTGCTCAGGGTCTTATATGTACTGCTCAGGGTCTCGTATGTACTGCTCAGGGTCTTGTATGTACTGCTCAGGGTCTCATATGTACTGCTCAGGGTCTTGTATGTACTGCTCAGGGTCTCGTATGTACTGCTCAGGGTCTCATATGTACTGCTCAGGGTCTCATATATACTGCTCAGGGTCTTGTATGTACTGCTCAGGGTCTCATATGTACTGCTCAGGGTCTCGTATATACTGCTCAGGGTCTTGTATGTACTGCTCAGGGTCTCATATGTACTGCTCAGGGTCTCATACTGCTCAGGGTCTTATATGTACTGCTCAGGGTCTTGTATGTACTGCTCAGGGTCTCATATGTACTGCTCAGGGTCTCGTATATACTGCTCAGGGTCTTGTATGTACTGCTCAGGGTCTCGTATGTACTGCTCAGGGTCTCGTATGTACTGCTCAGGGTCTCATATGTACTGCTCAGGGTCTTGTATGTACTGCTCAGGGTCTTGTATGTACTGCTCAGGGTCTCATATGTACTGCTCAGGGTCTCATACTGCTCAGGGTCTCATATGTACTGCTCAGGGTCTTGTATGTACTGCTCAGGGTCTTGTATGTACTGCTCAGGGTATCATATGTACTGCTCAGGGTCTCATACTGCTCAGGGTCTTATATGTACTGCTCAGGGTCTCGTATGTATTGTTCAGGGTCTCATATGTACTGCTCAGGGTCTCATATGTACTGCTCAGGGTCTCGTATGTACTGCTCAGTCAGGTCCTCAAATCTTCCGCTATCATTTTACTCCAGGGGAAGCGTGCTTCTGGTTCCCTTTGCCATCTCCTTTGACCGTGAGTTCTGTACAAGTGAGTTACTTAGTTCTGAATGTTTAAGGTTTGCCTCAGGGTCTCTCGGGTGCTGATTCACCGTTCAGTTCCAGTGTGATTGCATAGCACTAGCTGAGCCTCTGAAATGCTTACTGAGACTTCTATTTCGACCCAGACTACGAGCTGCCTCAGTAAATGTGCCAAGAGTAGTCTAGTGTTGGGCATCCTTCTGTCCTTGGAGGAAGTTCTCCATAAAGGGCACTCACGCCATGCTGATTGATGGCACCGTGAAATGCTGTCCTAAACTGATCTTCTGGGTAACACGTCAAGAGAAGTGCCTGGAATGTCTGCCTATAACTGAGGGGTTTTCTTTCTTTTTGACGGGCCTATCAGATTGTGTTTCACCCTTTCAAGTTCTGCCCTTGGGTGTGTAAATGGTGCGGCAGCCTTCATCAAGTGACGTCCACATCAACTAGGAACTCTCTTCATTCTTGACGATGCTATGACGCCTGCTTTACGTAACCTGGTACAGACCCTCCTCCAGCTCGCAGTGGGATGGGAACACATCTTGACACATGTTACATACACAAACGTTTAAGCATGCAGTAAGTTGGCTTTGTATGCTTGTCAGCGCGTCCTTACCCATCTCTCATGGCTGGAGTGCACTTTGTTTAGTTTCATAGACAGTAGAAGGTTGGGTTTTTCTCTTTTTCTCACAGTCTTTAAATCTTTCCCTTTGAATTGGAATGCTTTACTATTTACATTTAAATAGGGGGCTGGGGTGGGACTAAATCTCCCTAAAGTTGTCTAAAAGTTTTCTATTCATCCTGTCTTTGGTTCTCTTCTTCCTTTTTTTTTGAATTAACTGTATATTTTTTCCTAACTTATGTTAACCTGTGTGATAAGACAACTGTTGGAGTATTTTGATAGCGGCGTTGAGCTTCTTAGTATACATTTTTATTTTTTAAAGGTTTTATTTTTTTTAACGTGTATTTATCTGTATAAGTCTATGCTGGTGTCTTAGTCAGGGTTTCTATTCCTGCACAAACATCATGACCAAGAAGCAAGTTGGGGAGGAAAGGGTTTATTCGGCTTACACTTCCATGCTGCTGTTCATCACCAAAGGAAGTCAGGACTGGAACTCAGACAGGTCAGGGAGCAGGAGCTGATACAGAGGCCATGGAGGGATGTTCTTTACTGGCTTGCCTCCCCTGGCTTGCTCAGCCTACTCTCTTATAGAACCCAAGACTACCAGCCCAGGGATGGTCCCACCCACAAGGGGCCTTTCCCCCTTGATCACTAATTGAGAAAATGCCTTACAGTTGGATCTCATGGAGGCACTTCCTCAACTGAAGCTCCTTTCTCTGTGATAACTCCAGCCTGTGTCAAGTTGACACAAAAATAGCCAGTACAGCTGGGTATGTGTAGCTGCCCTCAAAAGCCAGTCAAAGTTACAGGCAGCTGTGAGCAAGCCAAAATGGGTGCTAAATGAGACCTAAACTCGGGCTGTCTGCAAGAGCAGTGAGTGCTTTTAGCCATAGAACCATCTCTCCAGCCCCAGATACAGCTATCGTCAACAGCAATTACCATCTGATGGGTATTATGAATTATATATCATATACATTATGTCCTGGTACACATAATGTGTACAGCAGTGTGCTTCCACTTTATCCCTCCTGATGTCTGTGTGCTCATGCTCATATATTTTGTTTGTTTGTTTGAAGAGCCAACTATCATTGGGAGCGATGTAAACCATAAGAAAAGTATCCTAGGCGCCAACTCACATGGTTGCCACGTCTGGAGTTACCATTATCTTGTGAAGACCCACATTTCTGATCATTATCAGTGTATTCCTAGCTAAAAGCCATCTATCTGTGGCTGATGAGTTTTTCATCTTTTGAATGTATTTATAATTATGAGTGTACAATATAACTCTATTATGTGCGTATATACATTTATGCACACACAATGGAGCTACAGTGTTCATGTTATTTTTCTAATGCCATAACTGTTGTTATCAGTAGAGATAAACTACAATTTGCTGTATCTCTGAATTTGGCTACTATTTTGGAAATAAAATCAGCTCACTGATGAGATCCACGCAGGTGTCATCTACCACATCCCAGCTGGGGTGGAGAAGTTCCTGGTGGCTTCGGCACATGTAGCCGTTTCACTATGACTTCAAGCACAATTATCTTATTATAAACTATTTTCTTGTTATGTTTACACTTAAATGAGGGCATTGTGGTTTCTTTTCAACTGCATGAATGGCAGCCTACAATTTCCACATACCTTGGCATTTCATGTATACCCAACATAGATGCTATAGCGTTTTAGAGAGAGTTGTGATTAAAGATTGCCCCACCTCCAAACATACCGACTTCACAAACTAATGACGCCTTTTCCCATGCTGGCTGACTACGTGCATAGCTTCTTGGTGATGAGTCAGCAGATCCATGAGACCAGACTAGGCTGGAGCGGCTACCCATATGGCAGTAGCCCATGGCGTTGGACCCTGTTTCCCACAGTCTTTCCACATGGCTATCTCAGGCTTCCTCCCACAGGTCCCTGGTTATAAGGCAGAGGTTGCAAGGCCTTGGGGGTCTTAGCTCTAGAGTCACACAACACTTCTACTGCAGCCTGTCTGCCATGGTTGACCAGGATGCCAGCCTGGATTCAAGGGAGTCTAGGAAGGAACCCCTCAGCTTAGTTAGAACAGTAGGGATAGCAGGTTGCAAAAACATCAGACACGTGCAAGAAGTTGGTAACCCTGTCCCACCATTTTCTACAAAGTATCATGGGATAGTTATTATAAAAAGGTGTATTGGATCTGAAAGGATTAAGAACCATTAACAAGCAATATTTTTTTTCCAACTCAGCCCTCATCCATTTCAAAGAGTAAACATCCTGTCTCAATTCTTCACGCACACAAGTAAGAAAGCACCCTCCATGTTCTACGCCACCTGCGCGGGTTAAGGCCGTGTAATGTTCTGTGTTCTGTGTTAGCCTGCTGGTAACAAGACAGCATTTATCTGCAGAGATGGAACATTTATTTCTTCTACTGTAAAAATAAGGTGAAATGAGGATTTGATGCTTACGTTTTTTTCTTGCTATTGCTTTATTTTGAGTTTCTAGAAATAGACCCGCCAGTAAACTCACAGCCCACAGTGAATTTTCAGATAAGAGGTCTTGCTGTGGTCTTAATGCCTGTCTCTCCCATCCAAGCTCAGTACGATAATATTAAGAGATGGGATTTGGGACTAAGTGATTAAGTCATGAGATGGGATTAGAGTCCTGACAAGATGATCCTACAGAGATTGCTTGAGTCGTCTGTGAGTTTTCAGAAAGACATCACTGCCTATGAAGCAGAGAGCCCTCACCAGCCACCGAATCCCACGGCACTTAGACTTCCGGCCCTCTAGAACTGTGAGCAGTCAGCGTCTGTTATCTCTGCATCATCAACCCATGGAGCTATTTGTCTGTTTGCTGACAGCACTTCAGAAGGACTGGGACAGGATCTTCACTTTCAGAAGGATGGAGTAATTGGAAATGTGAATGGGCAGAAAGAATTTCTTGTGTATTGTGTGGATGCCTCACCTGTCAATTAAAAATGCTGTGGCCTGTGGCTGAGGCAGGAAATAGAGGTGAGACATCTATATAGGAGGCAGATGGAAGATCAGCCCTGGAAGATGTGAAGAGGCAGGGCACATGGCACCTGAGCACAGGTACCCAGTCACATGGCAGAATGTAGGTTAAAATAATTGAGTTATCTATGGTTTGATCGAGCCAGAGAAGAGCCTAGCTATATGGCCAAGGTGTTTGTAAATCTATTTTGAGTCTGAGTCTTATTTCTGGGAACATGGGCCTGGGAGGAAGAACTGGGCCTAACTTCTACAGACATCCTTCTTATATGAGTGACACTTTCCCAAGACAGAAGATACAGCTTTGATACTCAGTTGGCGGTACCACAACCCTGCCTGCACTCTTCCTTCTACCTGAGCTTTGGAAAGAGCCCAGCAGCCAGGAATTCAAAGCATCCGGTCCACGAGCATACGCAGGCCCTATGACCAGGTTCCCTCATGTTTCAAACAGTGTGTACTCTACACAGCTGAAGAACTTTGAACTTCTCCAGGGGCACACGGTGTCCAGAGCCAGTGCTTCCTGGCTGGCCTCTCAGTTCCTGGTCGCTACTCCTTGTGACCACAGGTTACAGTCTACACAGCAAAGCTAGAGACAGGTCACAAAAACAGCAGGTGTTTATTCTCAAAGGATTTGGTTTTAGTCCTACCAGTATGCAAGAGGCCAGGACAGACACTTATTTATATTACACACAGGAGAGGTCTTCACCTGTCTCTAGAAACTTCTCCTGGAATGAAATAAGCCCCAGCGCCCAAAACTTACTTCAAACACAGTAAGCCTGCAAAATATTTAACAAAGGCCAGTTCATGCTCTACAGTAACCTTCGTGCTCCTGATAGTACCTGCCAGGCAAGGATCTGTGCCAAGCAACCAAGGCCTGGAGAAGACTGGCAGGCCTCTGCTCCCAGAGCCACCAAGAAACAGCGCCCTCTCTTTCCTGAGCTGGGCACAGCCTCTCTCAAAGAGGAAGCCCAGTTCATCAGACACAAAAGGTGAGGCTATCTATAACGTCCCCTACAGAAGCTGACTGAGCGAAGCTGCGGACACAGACCTAGGAAGAAGGAAGAGGCCCTCCCTTCAGGAGCCATCCTCCAGCCCCTGGACCTTCTGTTGGAGTTACACTAGCAAGCGGGTGGGCTGCATGCAGAATACAGAGCTTTGTTGCAAAGCCTGAACTTTCTGCCTTGCATGTAGCTGGTGATCTTCCAGACCCCTTTCCGGCCAGTACAGGTAAGGCACTGTGCCTCCTCAGAAAAGAGCAGCTTTGAATACCAAACCCACAGGTTAGGCTGAGGCAGACAACAGCAGAGGTCACAGCC
The DNA here is from genome assembly GCF_978045245.1 of Mus caroli. Taxonomy (NCBI): domain Eukaryota; kingdom Metazoa; phylum Chordata; class Mammalia; order Rodentia; family Muridae; genus Mus; species Mus caroli. The sequence continues at coordinate 108,154,540 of NW_028227269.1, forward strand.
TCTGCTTGAGGGTCCTGCTCCATGGGGAGTGCCAATCCCCACCTAAGACTTGCTAGGTCTGAGAAGACAAGAGTTTCCCTGCAGCCTTAAAGCAGCCAGGTCGACACTTCCTTGCTTCCTTCCTGTTTTGTTTCTGGCCTCCTTGCTCAAAGCGCCCGTCTCGTGACACAGTGCAGAGTGTCTCCCTAACACACCCGGGGGAGGCGGTGAAAGGAACTGTGTTATTTGAGAGGGGGTAGTACAGAGGAGAGGAGAGGCCAGAGAGTCATGTGAGGAGAGCTGGAAGGAGCAAGTAGACAGGAACTCGTGGTAAGCGTCCTGCAAACATAGCTGGTCACGTGTGGAGCTCGTCTTGATTGTGTGTGCCTAACCCCCCACAGATATTCTTCTGCCCCAAGAGCAGAGAGCTCCACATGGCACCAGCACCTGAGTAACGGTGGATGCATCCATCTCTTAGACATAAATCTTGGTTTCTGACAGGCTTCCGGGAAATCCTAAAAGTGAGGGGAGGGTCTGGGGAGATGACGAGGGCCTGCGTTCAGGTCCCCAGTGCCCACGTTAAGACCCCAGTGTGACAGTGCATCTGTAATCCCAGTGCTGAGGGGGCAGAGGCAGGAGGATCCATGGAGCTTGACAACCAGTCAGCCTAACTGAGTCTGTCTGCCCCTGGCCAAGGAGACCCTAGCTCAAAAAATCAGGAGGATGGTGACTGAGAAAAACACAGAGGATTAGTGTCTGGCCTAGCACACACTCATGAGTGTGCGCAAACAGATACATAGGGGAGAGAGAGAGAGAGAGAGAGAGAGAGAGAGAGAGAGAGAGAGAGAGAGAGAGAGAGAACTGGGATTCTAGCAGCAGGAAACACAAGAAGCCTGAAGCCCCTTAAATAAAATGCCTGGAAGGAAGAAATGGAACAACCATGACCACAAACCCCATAAAGTACCTGAATGTCAGCAGGGCCACAGTCACAGACACCCACGGGATGAACCCCCAAGAGCCAGATCTGCATCTGTCTGAGCAACAGAATAAATAGCATAGTATTGGATAAGAGCCCAAAACATACAATAAACACACCAGAGCGTTGTCTCACTTAACAGATGGAATAAATAACCAAGTGGAGGGGGGGGTGAGAAGATGAACGATTGGAGTTGTTTATGTAGGTCCTCCAGCCTCAGATAGGTGTCATATACCTGCCACCCTCTTATGTGGCCTGTGCGTGGTCACTTCCTCCCAAAGAGGACACTAGGGAACCAGGAAGATTGGCAGCTTCTCAGTGGGAAAGCCCAGCAGTGCGTCAGCAGGGCAATGTAGGTCAACAGAGCGGGGTCAACACAGCAGGGACTGGGCGTGCTGACAGCCTGTGTCCAGGAGAGCCGTGGAGGAAACGGTCCTTCACCTGGGCTTTCCTCTCAACACCTGGCTAAACACCAGGAAAACACCAGATGAATCCCAGTGAGGCCAACCCTGAAGACACTTGACTAGTGTCCCTCAAACGATCAAGAGCATTAAGTGTAAGGAAAGATCAAACAGACTGTCCCAGTTAAATGCACCCAGGCATGGAGTGGCATGTGGGAACAGTCAGAAGTAAAGAGGTGGAGGCAGGGTGTGGGTGCTGGCATACTAATGCATTGGGTACTGGGGCATTCAGTGTGATTAATGTGTCCTATTATTGTAGCATGCCGTCACAGGAGTCAGTATAGGATACGGGACCACTGCCCATTTTGAAAGACTTGATTTAGTCTAAAACTATTCTAAAATGAAAGTTTTGTTGTGCTATTTTGAGACGGGTCTCAGGCCATCACCCAGGCTAGTGAGATGCTGGCTCAGGCATGAACTTAATCTTTTGTTAATCCTCCTGCCTCAGTTTCTTTGCCGAGATTCTAAACATGAGCCCATCATGCCTGGCAAGTGTTATTTTTAAAATATAAAAGATTAATTGTATAAAGAAATACCAGTGTTGGACCAGGCATGGTGGTGCATGTCTTTAATCCCAGCACTCAGGAGGCAGAGGTAGAGGATTTCTGTGAGTTTGAGGCCAGCTGCTGTACATAATGAGTTCCAGGCCAATGGAGCTACACGCTGAGACCTTGCCATAGATATGTATGTGGGAAAGTATACAATTTTTAAAACTGAAATAACACAGATATTTCTAAGAGCATTGGCATTGGTTATCAGCTCATTAAGGCACCAAACTGCATGTTATAATGTAGCAAGTATTTTTAAAGGCGATGTTATAGTATGTCAAAAGTTACACACTGAACAGTATTGTAAATTTTTCAAATAGCTTGAAAATATTGTAAGAGAAACAGAGTATTTCTTCCAAAACTATTTTAGGCTGTGACAGAAGAATTTGGGGGGGGGGTAGACAAGACACCCCAACCCTGCTTCCCAAAGCCACAAAGGCATCAACAACCAGGCCAGTAAGTTGGGCCACTCTGTAGGCACATAGAGATATAGAAGGGACCGGGACTCCGGCATGGCTGTCAGGGCACCCACCTGCACAGAGCTGACCACATGCTCATCTGCTATGGCTGATGATACATTACTGAAGGTTCTTCAGACATGAATAAGAAATGAATAGAGCTTAAAATTCACCCAGGAGAGTAAGTCAGCTCAGCTAACTGCCCTTCAGTCCCAATTCATTCCTGCAAAGTCCCTCCATGCTAAGAGGCAAATAGAACCAAAGAGGGGATTTAAAACAAAAGCCCATGGGGCATATGTGTGGTCGACATTTGGAGGGAGCAGAGTCTCATCTATGGGACGGTCCTGTGTGGCTGGACCCTGGGGTCACAGGGGAAGGGAACCGCAGAGGCTTTCAGAGCAGCATGGGTCTATTTAATGTTTTCCGAGCACATGAACCACGGAGATCTTAATCGATGCAGCATGTCCTTCTGGAGAGACCTAAATGGCCGCCCATAAACACGCAGTAAAAAGAAATGTGTTTAAAGTTACTACAGCCCTCCAGCCAGGCCATTCACGGTTTTAGTTACTGACCTAAGTTTAATGGGGAGTTCATCGTTTGCACACCACTCGTGTGCCGTATAGAAAGAAGAGGTGATTCCGTGACAGCAAACCCACACTGTCATTTCCTGAGTCACTCCGTCCCCAGTGATCACATGGCCACAGGTTGTTCTGTGCTCAGACCCTAATTCTTAGCCAGGGCACTGTCAACATCAGTGGGGGTTGGGGGGGGGTGGTGTTCTATCATGGGGGCCATCCTGTGTATCACAGGACATTAGTCAGCATTCCTAGCCTCCCCTCCCTGAGTCCTGACAATCAGAAACATCTGCAGACCCCCCAGGGGGTGTGACCACCATCATCCTGTTAAGATCAAGGATCTGAAAGCCACAAGTATGAGAATGCTGCCCACTGCCCGCACTTGCAAATAAAGCGTTATTAGAACAGAGCCGCCCCGCACTGCATTGTTTATGAGTATGTGGTCAGTTTCATAGCACTTGGGCAGAGCTGAGGATTCCCCCATGCAACAAGGAATGCAGAACACGCAGGGCGTTGAAACATCCACCTTCCAGCAGAAGTTCTGAGCCTCTGCTCAGCTCCGACCACACTGGGTTCTCCCACTCTCTTCCCATCTCCATCGACGCTGTGACTGTCTGGCCAACCCTGCTCTCACCCTCACTGACTTCAGCCAAACTTCTCAGGGCTGCCCTCCCTCTGCTCCCCCTGCCAGCTTCAGATCATAGATAACCTATCACTTTTCTGTTTAAAAGCTGTTGAGGCCAGGGTCTTACATAGTCCAGACTGGCCTCAAATTCTGTGTCCTCTCACCTCTGCCTCCCAAACGTTAAGGCTAACAGACATGTGCCACCATGCATGCTATCAATTGGATGTTATTTTAGAGATTTTTTAAATTTATCATTTGTTTATCTATTTGCATGTGTGTGGTGTGTGTATGTGTGTGTGTGTGTCTGTGTGTGTCTGTGTGTGGTGTGGTATATGTGTGTGTGTATGTATGTTGTAGTGTATGTGCATGTGTGTGTGGTATGTGTGTGTGTATGTGTATGTGTGGTATATGTGTGTGTCTGTGGTATGTGTGTCTGTGTGGGGTGTGGATGTGGGAGCGGTATGTTTGTTGTGTGTGCATTTGTGTGTGGTATGTGTATGTGTGTCTGTGTGCGAGGTGTTGTGTGTATATCTATGCATGTCTGTGTGTGTCTGTGTCTGGGGGGGTGTCTGTGTGCATGTGTGTGTAGGTGGGTAGGGGTGTCCATGTGCATATGTGTCTGTGTATGTGTGTACATGTTTGTATGGGGTGTCTGTGTGTAGCATGTGAGAGTATGTGTGTGCATGTGTGTGTGCACTTGTGTAAGTATATATGAGTGTGTGTGTGTATATATATATGTGTGTGTGAGTGTGTATGAGTGTGTGTGTGTGTGTGTGTGTGTGTGTGTCTAGAGTGTGTGAGTGCTTGTGTGAGTGTGTAGTGTAGTGCAATACACTGGTTCCTCCTCTATTACTCTCCACCTGTTTCTTTGTTGCTGAATCACCCTAAACTCCCTAAAGTTGTCTGCAATTTCTGAGCAGCCATTACAGGCATGAGCGAGTGGGTTGGATCATGTTCATTCAAACTTCTGAATCCTGACTGCGTTTCACGATAGCCTTCGAGGTCTTAACAGCTCTGCTTTCTCCACTCCTGCCTTACAATCAGCAGCTTGGATCTCTCTGGAGAAGTGCACCTTCCATCACCTCGGGTTCATTCTCTTGCCACTTCTGCTTGCACCATCCCTGTGTCCTGGCTGGGTTCACCTTGTGCTTCGCCTGACAAATACAGAGAGCTTTCTTGCTGTCCAGCCTGACTGTTCAGGGCACGTACACTTGTACACTCAGTTTATAGTTCTTTCCTGTCCCACATCGCCTCTGTTTAGTCTCTGAATCTCACACATGTATTTCACTTGCTTCTGGAATTCAGCCTTATATAGTTTACCTGTAATAGTTCTACATTTTTAAATGATCATTTCAAGTGTGTTTTCCCCGCCATGTTTACATACCTGGGGTGGAAACAAAGAATGAGAAATAAGTTTTCAGAAACAAAACCTACTGGGAGTCCTCTTGCCCTCAGGACAAGCCTTTCTCAGAGCAACCCTGGTTACCCCAGCATCCGGACGCTGCTATCACTGGCCTTTGTACCTGGTATCAATTGGTCTGTGCCTCACCTACGACAAACGTCCTGCCAAGTGTCCAGCAAAATCACACTACCACCCTTAGCTTTTGTCCCTGGGTATCTTGGGAAAATGGCTCCAGGTCCCCACACGAACCCCACAGATGTGTTTTATATAACATATTGTTCAGCCTCCTACACACATTACTCTAGATTACTTGGGATGCAAGGCTGAAAATGGAAGCTCTATGCCAGAGGCTGCTGTACAGGCCTTGAGAAATGGTGACGGTGTTGAGTACAGCTCAGCTGTATTTCAGATCTGTGCAACCTGCATTTGGTTGAATATGGACACGGGACCTACCCATAACAGCAGATCAACTGCCACTCAGTTAATGTGACAACTTCTCCATGTCTTGGCCATGACTTTACCAATAGGAAAGATCTCTTGCCGCGTGCTGAAATTTTCTCACAACAGGAAGTCCCCACATTTGACTACAAGCCAAAATAAGTATATGATGTACCAAAATCTAACTCATGTATGTATGCAGATCTGCGACACACATTTTGAGACGGAACATTTTATATCTCTGTTGTTCACTTTTTCTTTTGTCTTATATTTCAGCCTTCAGATGTTGGCCATGACTCACTGTGCACATCATACTTACCCACTAAGGGGACACACATGATAACCCCCAGCCCACAACTCCTAGCAAGGAGCCTCATGCAAAAGAATTACTCGGTAAATATTTGATAACTGACCGCATGATTGGCTTGTTCCAAGAATGCTCCAGAAATGCTGGAAGGGTCTTGATTACTGGCTCTGGGTCTTTCCATTTTTTTCCAACTTGTTAGGTTTAGTGGTAAATTACACGGTTTTCCTTCATAATTGGTGAGGTCCCTTGAAGGGGTTCTGGAAGAAGGAGGGAGGGACCCAAGGACAGTATTGTTCATGCATTTTCTCAACTCTTTGTGCTCCCAAGCAAATCCTGTAATTTTAGAAATATTTAAATGATTGACAGGTTCTAGAGAGCCAAAACTGACCGGAGATCAGCTCAAAGTACTGCTTCCAGGAGACGATGCCAAGAAAGGCTACGAATGAGCAAAATGGGAATGCATGAACGAAAGAAAAACTTAGAAAAATTGAAAACAGCCCAGAAGGTCAGTGAGAGTTGCTATGCTGGAGGGGTGCAACTATAGCCTCCCTGCCCACCCCCAGACTGCAGCAGCCTCCCTGCCCCCCAACCAACCAATGTTCCCTAAGCATCTCCCAGCATGCCCTTCCTTGGCCCCAGTCCCCACAAAGGCCTGATTCCATATTAGCAACCAAGGTTCCCCAGATGAAACAAGCCTAACTGAGTCTTAAGTAGCCTTTCCTGCAACGGGGCCAGTCAACTTGAATGGAAAAAAAAATAATAAATCCTATCTTTTCAATACCTCTATAAGATGTTCAGAATGCCACCCTCCAGATGAACTTAGATGAGAGGCATTAATATCCTTAATCGTCTACCTGGGTCATCAGTAAAAATCATAAAAGCGTTCGTGTCATGCTGAAGTCAGAGCGTCTGAGCTATCGTGTACTCTTATCTCTACTTGGAATGATGGCAATAGTTTGATCCCCATTAGATCTTCCGGCAGATACATCAATTACTGCACCCTAAATTTGCCTTTTAACTATCGTGTGACTTAACAGAACAGGTTGTTATTGTAGCACTTCAGGCTTTGCATTTAAAAACCTTGTTCTCAGAGTCTCCAAGGCTTCACCCAGCCATCAAGCAGACCACCAAATGAAGGCACCACAGAGGTCCAACAAACAGAAGGCAGAACCCCATGGGGGCCACCAAACACACTCAAGCCCCAAAGTCTCTCTCATGAATGTCTTCACATGCCAAGAAGTTCTCAAAAGTCATTTCTTCACATTTTCCAGCACTCTATTGTTTAATGTCTTCAAGTTTGCTTACTTCCAGCCTCAAATTATGAAACTATAATCACGTCCCTCTGCCGCAATCCCATCACTCCCACCAACACAGAGAGGCATAGGGGACCAGTCTGTTTCTGGGTCCTCTATACGGTTACAACTGATACACTTCTAAAAGTCAGCAAGGTAAGATTAAGCTGTATCTCTTCTCTCTCTCCTCTCTCTCTGTCTCTGTCTCTGTCTCTGTCTCTCTCTGTGTCTCTCTCTGTGTCTCTCTCTCTGTCTCTCTCTCTGTCTCTCTCTCTCTCTGTCTCTCTCTCTGTCTCTCTCTCTGTCTCTCTGTCTCTCTCTCTCTGTCTCTCTGTCTCTCTCTCTCTCTCTCTCTCTCTCTCTCTCTCTCTGTCTGTCTCTCTCTCTCCAAGCATATGTGTGTGGGGTATGCATGCAATTGTGTGTGTGTGAGTATGTGTATGTTTGTGGCTGAGTATGTGAGTTAGTATGTATGAGTGTTAGCGTGTGTGTGAGGTGTGTGTGTGATGTGTGGCTGAGTATGTGTGTATGTTTGCATGTGAGTATGTGTGTGAATGTGTGTATGCATGTGTGGGGTGTGTGTGTGTGTGTGTGTGTGTGTGTGTGTGTGTGAGAGAGAGAGAGAGAGAGAGAGAGAGAGAGAGAGAGAGAGAGAGAGAGAACTGGGAACTGAACCCAGGACCTAGTACATACAAGGCAAACACTTTACAATTGAGCTATACTTCCAATTCCCTTCCAATTTCTTTACATGCATTTATATGAATGGATTTGGGGGTGGGGTATCTGGGTAAAGTGTTTGCCTTGCAAGCATGAGGACCCAAATTCAATCCCCCAGAACTTTTGCTTATAAACAAACAACAGAATTGGAAAAAGCTGGGCGTGGTGGCATTTGCTTGTAATCCCAACCCTGAGGAGGCTGAGGCAGAAGGACCCTTGAAGCTCAGTCATCAGCCAGCACACACATGTGCAGCCACACTCACAAGCACAACCGACCTGTGGATGAAGCTGTGCCCCACGCCCCACCTTTTCCTTTGTATGGACTCTCCTTGTGTCTGCTTGCCTCCTCCTTAACCTTTATTATTAATACTTACAACATAATTCAAATCTTTGTAGCTTGAAACAATAAGTGGGCCTTTTCTCGCTGCTCCTGGACATTGGGAATCTCGAGCGCTCTTAGCTAGATGGCTCTGGGTCCAGATTCTGTCCTCAAGTGGCAGTCAGGAGACCAGGAGAGGCCCATTTTACCTGCTGGCTGGAAAGGGCTGGAAGACCTGGTTTCCCATGGCTGCCTACAAGATGGAAACCCATGGTGGGAATCCTCTTTCTCATCGCATGTTCGTTCCCATGGATGCTAGAGTATCCTCACTCTATAGGGCTAGCTACTCTAGAGCAAAGGATAAGAGAGAATGTGAGAAAGGCCCTTTCCTGAAAGCCAGCCTCCTCTACCATCAACGGTCTCACCCTACAAGGACCGTAAGGCAACCCATGTTAATAATCTGCATTGTACCTGTATATATTTTGCTTCATGTTTTTAATCAATGTATCAAGACATACAAAAGCATGTGCAAGAGAGCCTGGAAGGTTACAATTACCTCAGGCATGCAAGTCACTAAATTTCAAATATTTACAAACTAACATAAGCGTAATATTTTAAATTTTATAGGTAAGGAAACTACAATCTGATCTAAGGTCATAAGATCCAGATGTGGGCTGCTGGTACAAGAAGTCACAGCTGTCAGATTCCAAAGGTCACCTTCCCATGATGCTCAGCCATGACTCTCTCTTGCTGGCCTCCCAATTGGTGACAGACCTGAGTCTCCTTGCAAGGGACAGACAGGTTCTCCAGATGAAGGTGAAGTATTGCTCTTACGCCAGCTCTGCCAACCCTGACTTGCTGCCTGCGATGGTTAGTTAGCAGCAGCTGTCAACAGGGCAGAATCTAGAAGACAAGCTCCTGGGTGTGTCGGCCAAAGATCATCTAGATCCTAGTGGCGGAGATGGAAAGACCCACATCAGCAGGGGGTGGCCACATTCTGGAGGGTGGGTTCCTGGGCTGAATAAGAGCAGTGAGGAAAGGAGCTGACCAGCCCTGTTTCTCTCCCTCTGCTTCCTGATTGCAGAGGCGATGGGACCAGCTGTCTCAAGATCCTATTGCTGTCACTTGCCCTTACTGGGGGACTACACCAGGAACTTGACCCAGAGTAAGCCCTCCTTTCCTTTCCTCAGGTTAGTTTATCATAACAACAGAAAAGTAAGATGCAGCCCTTAAGCCTTCATTCAACCTACCCAATGGTCAGAGCCATTAACCTCCCTTGGATCTTCTTGTCCTAGTCGCTCAGATCATTGCTTTTGCTAATTTTGAAAAAGAAACATTTTTCATGTGCTGTAATTCCTGCAAATGTCGACAGGGATCAAGAGGCCCCCGAAGGCACCCGCTTCTCATCGAGGAATGCAGGAAGAGAGAGCAACTGAACCGACCAGCTCCGCCAATGTTTATTTCCATTGTCTACCCTGCCTCTCAAACTTCTGTTTCCAACCTCCACCACCAGCAAAGGTTCCAAAACTGTGCCCCGGGCCCCTCCAAGGAGTCGCAGGAAGACGAGACTTCCACAAGCAGTAACTGCATGCTCCGAGTGTCGTGGCAGACCTGTGGGTTCACAGGGACTGGGGACGGTCCCTGTGAACCCTCCCCATCTCCTCTGCAAGTGTAGTCTGGGGTAAGCCAATCCCTGAGGCCCCCACCGACAGCACAGACATTGCTCTAGCACCACAAAGCAGACAGTGTGGAGGGCGTGGGGTGGAGCTATCTAACTGCCAGTGGCCACACTGAGATGTGGATAAAGTGATGTAAGCAGGTGCCCAGGGGTGGAGGTCTGTGGCCACACAGGATGGTTAAGTGCCGGGCTAACTTGGGCAGACAACATTCTTTTAACATACTCAAGTTCACAGCAAGTGTTCTAAGGAGAAATGACTCAACATGGTGGCTGAAACTGAGTTGCCCATGCGATCTCCCTCTCCCCACAAGAAGTGTCTTAGATCCCCGAGAATATGGTTGGGAATTGCTGAAGCAAAGTAACCTAAGTTGTGGGGGTTTTGCTTTGTTTTGGATTCCCCCCCCCCACCTCAGTGATTTAAAGCACACAGCCAACCAACGTAGCTCCTCCATCTTTTGCTCTTCGATGTTATTGTTGTTTCTCTGTAGGTTAATGACAAGACAGGAGATGGTTTCTCCTCCCGACAAAACTCTTACTTACACTTGAAAAGACAAAAATTAAATAAAGCACAGCCACCACCAAGCCTCACTCTCTCTTGCCCACTCACACTAGAGCTCTCGGGCTCCGCTCCTACCTTGCTGGATAGGGGCACTTAATTGCTTGCAGGTTTCTCTAGACAGTCCTCAGTTCAACTCTGCCACAGTTTACACTGTGGCCCACATTACAGAACTCCGCTGGCATTTGGCTCCTCCGCACCCCTCTTTAGAGTGGTAATGCTATGCTCTCAACCATACACACAGGAAGATTTAGGAAATACCAGCCTGTTGGGGCTGCTCGGTTCAGTGATTGGCCCCATTGCCCCCAAAACTACAGATGCATTTCCCTCACCAGCACCGTAGGCGAGGGCAGGGGGGAGATGCTTTCCCGTCGGCCACTCACACAAATTACACGTGTTTGCCCATGGAAATCAGTAGGCTGGGGCACAGAGGGGACCGGAGGAGCCAGGAGAAGACAGGGAGGCCCACGGGCTCTCACCCCTACAAGCACGCTACAGGAAACAGATTCTTTCTCTCCAAAATTGCTTTTAAAATGACGAGACCCTGGGCTGAGGCTTAGTGGTGGGCTTGCATAGCAGAAGGAAGCCTGACCTCTGTCTCTAGCACCACAAGAGGAGGAAGAGGAGGAGGAAGAAGAAGAGGAGGAGAAGGAGGAAAAATAGCTCAGTCAAAAAAACAAAAATCCAGCCGGGCGTGGTGGCGCACGCCTTTAATCCCAGCACTTGGGAGGCAGAGGCAGGCGGATTTCTGAGTTCGAGGCCAGCCTGGTCTACAGAGTGAGTTCCAGGACAGCCAGGACTACACAGAGAAACCCTGTCTCGAAAAAAAAAAAAAAAAAAAAAAAAAAAAAAAAAAAACAGAAATCCAATAGTTGCCTTGCAAGCATGAAGAACTGAGCTTGGTCCCCAGAACTCACGTTAAAAAGCTTAACGTGGTAGTACACTCTTGTAATCCTAGCCCCAGGGAGGCAGAAATAGGTGGACCACTGGAACCCACTGACCAGCTAGCCTAGACTAATGGGTGAATCTCAGGCCACTGAGAGATGCTCTCTAGGAAGAAGAGGAAGAAGAGAAGACAAAATGAGGGATGAAGATAAAGGAGAGGTAGTTAGCACCCGAGGAATGATATAGCAGAGCTTATCCTCAGGTCTATACATGTACACACACACTCACACACATACACACACACACACACACACACACACACACCTACAAAAAGAATTTTTAAAAGGATGAGCTCTTGGACTCCAGCTTGTCCCTAGTCTGTCACTGACCTCCAAGTGCCAAGAGAGTGGGCGCTGTCCTATACCTTCCCAATGTGCACAAATGCTCAGACCAGAGCATGCTACCTCTTTCTAGAAGGTTCTCTGCTCCAGCTCACGAACCTTCAGAACCACAGAAGAATCCAGGACCAACAAATAGGCACAGGGCTCAGAGGTAACAGATCAGCGCTCTCCCCATGTTCTCGCTTCCGCCCTCCTAGTAAGACACTGCTGGCCAACCATCCTCCACTGTCCACATGGACCCACTGCCTCCACCCACTGGTCATCCACCCAGAACATCTATAGGGCATCTCATAATGGCACAGGCTTCCTGTCCCCAGTGGAACTGTCACCAATGACTAACAGCAGTGACAGTACCCAAATGACCTGGCTGTTGTCTCTGGCGTTACTAAGTCATCATAAGCCACTCCCCCCCCCAAGTTGGGCATAATATTATAATTTCAAGTAACAGTTCCCCCATCATTGGATACCAAGCTCAAGATGTTATGGGAAAAAGAAATAGCGTTTGCTGCTGATACGAGAATTTTCAAAGAGAGACAAGTGTGAGCAAACAAAAGCTGTCACATCAAAATCCATGAAAAAAAATGCCAAAAAAACGCTCCCGTCTAAATCAAGTCGGTTCCTTGTCATTTTTAACCTCTTCCCTGCCAGTGTTTCTGTGGTGCATGATGAGGGGTCCCTCCATAGGTGGGCCGTACTAAGGATGGGTGCTGATTCCCGTGTGAGCAGCCATTATGTGGCTGGGTTCCACAGCTCTCTGGCGTCAGTACCCTGGGTGCTACTGGGTGTTCCTCCAACCTAGAGTCCCCTTAAAGTATCTTTTGTTCAGAGAATTCATCCCAAGGTAACTTCTGTCACATCCGACAGCAAAGCATACCACGGGCCACAGCTGTCCATCATTCATTCATTTCGACACACAGTAGGTATTCAGTAAGATCTGTTAAAAATTATTCCTTGAAAGCCAGCATCCACCATTGACCTCTGATCTCAGGTACACACATGCAAGAACACACAAGGTCTATACATCCACAGGAACACATGCAGAACACATACACACAATTACTCCTTGAAACATGTCTCAGGCAGAGGATCCCTTCTGCAGGGGACTCTTTAAGGTAACTGGAAAGGTGGGGGAAATACAAATTAGATAGGCCTGAATTGACCCCTTGGACTTCTTTGGCTAAGTTCATAGGAATCCCATTGCCATGTCTAGGTCCAGCTCCTCTAAACAAATTGGTTACTACTGGCAGAAAGCATTTCTTTTTTTTAATTTTTAATATTTTTTATTACGTATTTTCCTCAATTACATTTTCAATGCTATCCCGAAAGTCCCCCATACCCCCCCCCCATTTCCCTACCCACCCATTCCCATTCTTTTGGCCCTGGCATTCCCCTGTATTGGGGCATCAGAAAGTATTTCTAAGGAAGGTCTATAGAAACCGGGGGACAGCACTGGTTAACATATATGAAGTGGCCAGGGTTGGGGGAATAGCTTAATGGATGAAGAACCTGCCACTCAAGTGTGAAGACCTATTCCAACCACCCACATAAAAACCCAGTGTGTTGTCCTTTGAGGTTTGATCTGTTGCTATGGATTGTGATGCTAACTTCTGTATCCTCCGGTCTAGTTGCCTCAAGATGAGTGAATTCTCTCTTGAATGCCTGCCTTTGTTGTATAAACCTTGCTCCTTAATTTAGAGCTATTGGTTGGATAAAGATGCCTACAGCCTGTAGCCAAGCAGAAGAGAGGTAGGCAGGGCTTCTGTTGCCAGGACTTGGAATCTGAGGCAGAGATGATGAGGAGAGAGGATGAAGAGAGAAGGAGTCACCATGGTGTAGGCAGATCATGAGTACATGGTCATAAGAGCTGGCCTGTTGGAGTAGGAGTGGCCCAGGAGAAACAGGCAAGTGATATCTCGGGCTTGATGACAGGAAAGTAAACAAAATAGCATAGAGGGTTGATATCTGCCCAGCTTTAGAACTTTAAGGGTTATTATAAATATAAAGGTTTTGTGCCTTTTGTCTGGGAACTCTATGGTCTAAGTGAGAGAGAAACCCCTAATAATATTTACTGCAACACATATCAGTGTGTAATCTGTTGCTGGGGAGACAGAGACAAGAGGGTCCCTGGAGCTCCCTGGCCAGCTGACTGAACTGAAGTAAGAGTTTCAGGTTCAAAGGTTAGCTGAGGAAGCCAGAGATGTTGTCATCTGACCTTTACACACACATACTGCTCACATGCACCACACACACACACACACACACACACTCTGCGTGTGCCGTGCCACAGGGCCCCAGCACCAGTCAGCCACGGGTCTGTGTCTTCCAGAGACTTCTGTCCTCCCAATCCCTGCTCCCTCTCATGTACAGCACCCTGAGACAACTGCCCCCATTAGCTTCCTTGGCAATGGCTACTAGACCTCCCAACTGACAGCATCCCCTGAACTATGCAGCCCTCCACGTCACTGCCCACTGGTGGCCTGGCTTGGCCTTGTGGTGGACTTGTCCACCAGTAGCTTTTCCTACACTGAAAGTAGAGTAGCTCTTCCTAAAGCAGGAGCTACCAAGTGTCCTCTTTCACTCCTCAGAAACGTGCCTGGACGAGCCTCAGGTGGCCTCGGCTCCCACTTAGACACACTCGGCCTCTTCCCTCCAGTCCCCAGCCCTGACTGTGAAGGTGTACCACGGACTGATCTCACTCACCATCACACTTCACACTTCCCCCGGATGGTTCCACTAACCAAGCAGGGCACTGCCTGGCAGCTGTGTCTCCAAGCTCAAGAGCCCAGTGGCACCCTGGTCCTCAAAACCTCCTTGTGACTCTGCCTAGGACAGTTCCTCAGAATTCCTCTATATATCAGCCTCTTGCTGGACACTCTGACAATCTTCCAGAGGCCTGAGGGCCACCACCCCATTTCTGCCAGCTCTCTCCTGACCACAGTGTCCAGTCATGCCCAACACTTCAGTACTACATTCTTGGGCCCACACAGCCCCAGCGTCCCCCACACTCTGCCCCCTCACCTTCTCAAATATGTCTGCATTATCTCTGTTCAAGTGGGTCCTGCTGCACCTCTGACTCACACCCACCACACTCCAGGGACCAGGCCCTCAGCCAACCCTACCTCAGACTCTCCTCTGTACCTCTTTCCTTGGCACCCATAATGGTCACTTGCCTGGTCATCACATTCGCCCATTTCCTGGCTCTGCCAAGTGAGGAGCTCTGTGCAAACACAAATCCTTTTTCCCTGAGGGGGTCCCCAGGTCCTGACTCAGGGCTAAGGCAGCATGATGTGACGGTTAACATTGATGTGAACTTGACAAGACCTAGAATCATCAGAGACCCACCCTAAATGTGGGCAGCTCTCACTCCGCTTCCAGGTGCAGATGTGAGCCCCTCCCTACCCTGCCCCAGTCCCCTGCTGTGGGGATCGCCCCATTCCTCTTTACGTTGCTATTATCAGGTACTTTGTCACAATCACATGTGACATGTCACTAATCCAAGCAGAGCAGTATGGATCCTCACAAAGTGACCAGAGGAGTGGCACTTGTCAGCAGCAGCAACTGTGGGTTGGTTGTTCATAGGTCAATGGTGTCCCTTTCTGTGGTGCTTGGGCTAGAACCGGAGGCTCTGAGTGTGTTAAGCAAGACCATCACTGAGCCTGATTCACCTGAGTGCCACATATGGGGAGAGGCCTTCGTCACAAAGTGCCATTCCTAAAGTCTCCTGCAGAAGGCCTCTCTTCCAGCCCCTCTGTACTTTTGGAACTCGCTCAGAGCCAAGCTTGATTCTGCCAGTCCTGAGCTCAGAGCAGACCCCCAGACCTCTGTTCCCAACTCCTTGAGGTCCCCAGAAGTGTCTGAGTACACATGAGATTGAGAAGCAGGTGGTGGTGTCAAGGAAGAGGTGGTTCTCGTGTGTGTGTGTGTGTGTGTGTGTGTGTGCGTGCGTGCGCGCGCGGGCATATGTATATGCATGTGAGTGTGCATGCGAATGCATGCATATCTATCAGCAGTTAACTTCCAGTGTTATCCCTCAGGTAGCCCTCCCAGCTCCCACTGTTTCTTACCTGGAGAAACATGGGCTGGGACCCCCTATCTCAGATTGCCTTCCCTGAGCGACAGGAAGGCTGTACTCTGGTATCCCAGTGTCGAGGCAGAAATGCAAATGGGAACATCTTCAGATCCAGTTTTCAAAACTGAAATAACCAAGGTTCTAGAATCTTCAAAGCCATGCCCAATTTCGAGGTCCATGCCAGGGTTCCAGATTCCTCTTCTGTGCTAAGCCATATCATCACCTGTATCCAGGACTGTGCTGGTGTGCACTTCATGCTCAGATGCTGAGTGGGCAGGAAGGAGCACCGGAGCTGGGGAGAGGGGGTAGCACAGTTGGTAAAATACTCACTGTACAAGCATGAGGGCCTGGGTTCGACTCCCCAGAACCCATCTAAAACAGCCAGGTATCATGGGATAATTGTAACCCAAGTGCTAGAGAGGAAGGCATGAATAGATCCCTGGGACTTGATGGCCGGTCCAACTAGCCTAGTAGGTGAGGCCCAAATCAGCATGAGCCTGTCTCAAAAAATAAGGTAGATGGTACCTGAGGGATGACACTGGAGGTTAACTGCTGACACACATGCATGCATGCTCATGCACACGTGTGCACACACACACACAGACACACACACGGGAGAACCACCTCTTCCTTTGACACCACCACCTGCTTCTCCAGTAAGCTACCCCCTCAGCATCCTACCTGGCACCAGGGTTCCCTCAGGCAGGTGCTATGACAGTGCAGCACGGATGGGAGAATGGGAAGAACAGAACAAGGAGAGGCGAGAGACGGAGACCACGTGTTCCAGACGGTGGCGGCAGGATGCTACTCTACGTGTCTGTGCAGGGAGAAGCCAGGCTGCCCTTCCTGAGCCCAGGACCAGTGCTTTGTATTATCCCACAGTCTCATATTTAGAAGAGGTTCCTTTTTTTTTTTCATTTTAGGAGTTGTGAATAATTATGTAATTCTGCCACCTTCTCAAAACTGATATTTTCCAAACTGACTCCTGAAGTCTGGGGCTGATATCCTTCCGGGAAATTTGGCTTTATTTTTTTTTTCTTTCTTTCTCTCTTTTGGAATTGTATCAAATCTATGTCAATCAAACTCTTTTATCTGGTCAAACTGCTTCATTATGGGAAGTCATCAAAGAGAGAAAGAGAGGAGGGAGAGGAGGGAGGGAGGAGGGAGGGAGAGCCCAGGTATCCAGTCATGTGCAAATTGACACGTGTGCAGGCTCATGTCCTGTGTGTATGGGGTTACTTAGGCTACCTTGCACCCCTTTGAGACAGGGTTTCTCATAGAACCTAGAAAGAGGCTGGCAGTCAATAAGCTCTGGGAATCCTCCGGGCTCCACCTCTTCCCACAGCCCTGGGGTTGCTGATGTATAGCCACACTCAGCTTTTTCCACGTGTGCTGGGGACTTGGACTCACGTTGTCATGCCTGAGCAGCAAACCTTCTTACCCACCTAACCACCTCTCTGGCCCCTTGGTCTACTTAGCCTTACGCTCCTAAAGAGCGCGCACAGGGAATTAAGCTCTTACCAGTGAGTTAGTTAAGTTAAGTTAGTTAAGTTAGTTAAGTTCTTCTTGGGGAGCATCTCTCCTCTTCCTCCTCGGGGTTTAAGAACCTGGGGAAAGGATTGAGAGAACTGTGTCCTCCACACAGTCCCTCCCCCTGATGCATTCAAAATGGTTGCCAAGGAGCTTCTCTGTCTACCATTTTCTGTTCTAAATTTATCTATGATCTGTGTGGGTCATGAGGTTCTTTGCTCTCCGCATGTTCCTGAGCACCCACAGCATCCCCCATCTTCTTTGTAACACAGGGAGTGTCCTGTGCAAGGGTTGAGTGAGATCACAAATCCAGCACCGAAGATGAAGCTCAATTGATAGTGTTTGCCTAACAAGCACAAAGGCCTGGGTTCGAGCCCCAGCACTATACAAACCAGAATATGGCGAATACCTCTCATTCCCATACTTCAGAGGTGAGGTCACAGATCCCTGGGTGACATGCGATGTTTGAGCTCTAATGCCACCCACAGCTGACCTCATGATGTGTGTGATCGGGGTAGAGAAGGGGGGCCCTGTCCTTGTCCTTAACGGAGAAATTGCCAGTGTTCCAATGTGCTTGTTCCCCCCACCCCCTGGGGCATAAGTTTTTTTTTTTCCTTTTCCTCTCAAATGCATTTCATATCCCTAGCTGGAGAAATACCAAGAAAATCTGAATATCACCATCTGTAAGTTGTGCCATGGACTCCAGTGGGCAGGATTAGTGCTGGGTTTCACTCTCTCTCTCTCTTTTTCCCCCTCTAGAAATGTGTTTCTTCTGCTTCAAAATGAGCAGATTCCTCTGGCTCCCCGTGAGATTGACTCGGTCTGAAAACCCAGCATTGTCTGCCCTCCGCCTCCACCCTGAGGGCTCTCGGGATTCTCCACGCACAGATGAATGGGAAACTCTACCAAGGAGTCGTGACCCTGTGGCTTAACCCCCCAAACCACACATGTTGAGATACACGTGTGTCAGAAACAGAACATGCTGCCTTCACTGCAGTCGAGTGAGGAAGCCTGGAGACGGGACTCACTTCCAAAAGCTCCAACACCACGGTCAGTACTTATTAGCTGCTGCGATCACTTCCTGAGTGTTTAGCACAGTCCTTTTGAAAGTGGTGGGGGTACTTACCAAGCAGAGGGATATGCTTCAACATGTTCAGCCTTTACAGTGCCATAAAATCCCTTCCACACATACAGAGCTTTTCAGATCACCTCAAAGTGACTTACCATGGCAGGATGTAGCTCTTGTCCCCAGACTCAGAGTCTTGGGAACCAGGCTGCCCCCGTGTAGACCCACCTCTTGGACCCGAGGTACCCAGCAGACCCCGAGCTCTGCTGAAAACCAAAACCAAACCATTTTTCTATTCTCTCCTATTATCTACCACCCAAATTAAATAACTAAAGAACAAACAATACACAGATCAGTTTATATGTGTAGACCCAACTCCAACATTTCTGCCAAGTTAGCCTAAAAGTATGTCAAGCAAACATTTTTTGGGGACAGAATGGAGCCATCTTTATAGGACTCAAGCCATTAACAGCGTGTTTATTCACTGCCGAAGATGGTAGCTAGGTTTGGCCCATCGGGTGTTGAAAGCCAATATTTACAATATGGACTAACTCAATCTTCGTAAGTAACTAAGAGAGAATATTACTAATATTTGCAGGTGTGTTCATATGTGTGACTGCATTTGTATGCATTGATGCATGTGTGCATGTGTGTATGCAGGAACAGCATGTATGAGCACCCACATGGAAACCTAAGGTTAATACTAATGTCTTCCTCAGTTGTTTTCCACCTTGTGTTTTCAGACAGGGCCTCACATTGAACAGATTGCCTAGACAGCTATGCCCCTGACTCCAAGTCTCCAGTATTGAGATTACCAACTGGCAAGGCCATGCCTGGTTTTGTCACATGGGCTATGGTGACAGAACTCGGGTTCTCATATTTGCAGGGGGCCAGGCCTTGTCCCCAACCCAAGTCTTTGGGTTCTTAAAAATGTTCCCAACCCTGGTTTAACATGAGTGGCTGAAGCACCTTTAGGTAGGAAGACAGCTCATGGCATCCTTGGCTATTTTTTTTTTCACAACTACAAAGTGTAAGACTTCTCATGAAAAGTGGCTCACTCAGCCATACAAACCCATAGTACTGCTCCAGACAAATTAGGTCGGCTCACAAACCACTGGCATCCATCAGACATTCTGTCAGTTCCTCTGCCTCAACTGCATATAAAAGTAACCACTTCACAAAGCAGTCGCTTCCTGTTCCTCGGGTTACTGTGTTATTAGGCCAACAGGCATATACGCTGCTCAAGCTCGTAAATGGAAGACCATCTTCCCACAACAGAGAAGAGGGTCTAGAAGGTTCCCAGGCTGGTCCATAGCCACAGGCTGAACCAGTTCTGCCTAGGACCTGATAGTCTATGTCCCTTCCAGTATGTCTTGCTGATATCTCCTTCCACAGCTCTACCCGGGGCTGTGGTAGTCCATTTCTTCCAGAGGAGGAGGAAGAAAGCCTTTCTCCCACACCCTCAATAGTCAGAAGGTCTGCAGAGGCAGAGGGGGCTGCACCCCAGAGGCCACTATGTCAGGAGACCACAGTTCACAGCACCAACCTTGAGACACAGGCTGGTCCATGAAGGGGGTTTCGTCTCATTCTGTTTTGTTTATGTCTAGAACGGTTATTTGTGTCCCTTGTCCCAGCAAGGACCTCAAGTCCATGGTAGCTGTGCAACCTTCCTCCGCCCACAGGGACCCAGACTAAGCCTGCTAACGTTATCGGTTTGCAAATAAATCAATTGCCAGACACGGGTGTGAATGTGTACAAACTCATATATAAGTTCACACCCACTAACTGATAACTTCCACAAACAACAAACTTCCTTGGGATCAGATATTATAAATGAACAGAAGGTCTGGAGAGATGGCTCAGCAATTCAGAGCATGTACTGCTCTTATAGAGAACCCAGGTTGGGTTCCCAGCACCCACATCAGGCAAGTCACACCCACCTGTAACTCTAGCTCCAGGGGATCTGACATCCTCTTCTGACCTCTGTGTTCACTGTGTGCAAGACCACACACACACACACACACACACACACTAAACTCATGATCTTAGTTTGATTTCTGTTGCTGTAAAAACACACTAACCGAAAGCAACTTGGGGGAAGAAAGGATTTATTTGACTTTCAGGTCACGGTCCATCAAACAGAAAGGCCACAGAAGGAACTCAAACTAGAACTTCAAGACAAGACGTGAAGCAGAGTAACTGAACAGAGGCTCTCAAAAAGCAAGCAGCATTCCTCTATGGCTCATTCAGCCAGCTTTCTTATACATCCCAGGACCACCTGCCTAGGTGTGGCACCGCCCACAGTGGGCTGAATCCTCCCACATCAACCATTAATCAAGGAAATTCCCCACAAACTTGCCCACAGGTCAATCTGATAGAGACAGTTTCTCAGTTGAGGTTCCCTCTTCTCAGGCGGCTCTAGTTTGTGTCAAGTTGACAAAGAGTAACCAGCATTCACATAATTAAAAATAAATCTTGAAAATTAACATAATCAAATTACTTGATAATAGGCTAAAATGATGTTTAAAAAACATGCACCTGGGGGCTGGAGAGATGGCTTAGAGGTTAAGAGCACCGACTGCTCTTCCAAAGGTCCTGAGTTCAAATCCCAGAAACCACATGGTGGCTCACAACCATCCTAACAAGATCTGACACCCTCTTCTGGAGTATCTGAAGACAGCTACAGTGTACTTACATATAATAAATAAATAAATCTTTAAAAAAATGCACCATTGACAAGAGAAATAGTCAACCATTGTTTCTTTTTAATTTGTTTTTTTTATAAAACATGGCCTTGCCCTTAATGACTGATTTCATTATATCAAATACCTAACCAAGTGCCGGGCGGCATGCTGTGTTTTCCATGTGGGACACAGGTATGACAAAGACATACCCACCCTGCTGCAGATGAGCAACCCAAAACAAGGTGCAAAGAAGCTGGGTAATTCTCACCAGAGGGCACAAGGCTAGAGACCTAAGGCCATGCCATTCTTGAAGGCACACTCCAGATACAAAGCTGGACTTGGATTCTCACTGAGCATCTGACTGAATGACCAGGCTATTTGTGATCCAACTCATGTGCTCTACAGTGGCTCAAAAAGAGAAACAGGTCGGTGTATTCCTATATGGACGATGTGTCCACTCTGACTCAAAGGGTGTGTGTGTCTGTGTGTGTGTGTGTGTCTGTGTCTGTGTGTCTATATATATTAGAAATACGTAGACAAGCTTGTATAGACGAGTAGACAATAACCTCATACAGCTGAACTGCTGCTTTCCGTCCTCCATAAAGTGCCCCCATCACTTAGATGAGGTTTCACTTGCACCAGAGCTGAGTTGCAAACAAAGAGCACCAGGCACCCACTTCCTCCCCGAGAGACCCATTTGGCGCAGCAGATAAGATGCCAGCACAGCAGCACTCAGCTTTCCAAGGAGATAATCAATTCAAGCAAGCTCACTTATCAAAAATGGATGAGCAGAGAGTGAACGTGTTCCCGAGAGAGTGGGTAAATAAAAGGTCTTCTCTTCACCCCCTAGAGACAGTCCCCTTCTCTGGTAGCAAAAGGTGAGAGCCACACACGGCATGCAATGGCCTGCACTGACACCCAGAAATGAGCAAGGGCTTGCCTGCGATGACTACCAGATGCAGTTTTGCATTTAGCAAGCAGTATTGCCTGCGCTTTACTTTTTAAAATATGTTACAATGATTATTTGGTTGGGTATTTTTGCCCACAATTAATCTATATGGATTTAATACAAGTTGCTTTAATTTAAAAAAAATAAAAATTAAAAACAGCTAGACAGCTAGGCATGCATATCGCCTCTGCTTCTGGGGGTAAATTTTGGAATCTTTTTTAAAAAAAATCAAAGTCAAATTGCTCCAGCTACCTTGGATGTTTGTCTCTCCGTGACGAGCTTCATGCTGAATACTGATGTAAGTGTGGCTCACCATGTAGATTTCAATTGTCCTTCCCACAACTTTATCTCAGAAGCCTGACAATGGTGACAGTCACAGGATTAGTTTTCCTGGGTAAGACTATTCTATCTGCCATTTACTCTGACAGGCTACACAATTTTTAAGTGCAATTAAATGCTAAGAATTTGCCCAGGAAAAGAAAATCTACCACATTAAAAAAAATTTTAAGAAGGAAAAACAGTTGAACTGAACAACTAATTATTAAAAATGGTGTCTCTCTCTCTCTCTCTCTCTCTCTCTCTCTCTCTCTCTCTCTCTCTCTCTCTCTCTCTCTCTCTCTCGTTCTTATTTCAAGCCATGGAAGCTTGGAATTCAATTTCTTTGTACTAGAGGCAACTTCCTAGGTCAGGGAAAGAGCTTTTCTGGGAAGTCAGAATCACTGTTAGTCTCTAGGTGGTTAAAACTAAGGCTTAAGTACTATCCGAGACACACAGAACCTTGTGGAAGCTTGCTTCAGAAACTGCTGCACCTAATTCCTGTCACCAGGGCAGATCAAGGGACCCCAACTCAAATATCAGTTTGCTTCTTGGAAGCAGTCACACACCTCCCTTTATGCCTCCCTTTTGTACCCCAGAAATGGAAACTAGAGTTTTGCTGGGCCAGTAACACACGGCTAGAGCCAGGAGAGGCCAGGTCCTCCTCTTAAATGGTCCAGACAACACTCGTGGTAAACACGAATGTAACTGTTGGGACTGATTTCCTTTGTGAACTTCATATTACTCTTCCCACCTGCCCATCAGCCTCTTTGAAGCTGTCATTCAGCAGAAAGGTAGCCTAATATTGAAATAGCTATCCAGCTTATATTTGGAAAGTCAAATATCTGTAGGTAATGTCTGCTCAGCTCATGTGACAATAAGGCTGCTAGAAACCACGGTCATAGATGAGATGAGGTCTCTAGTCTACATCAGGCCATTCAGCCTTAGCAAGCAGAGGGCAGAAAGACTCACTCAAGGTGAAGGAAAGGTGAGAAACAAGACACAGGAGATAGGACAGAAGCCTGGTGAAGAAAGAGCCCAGTGGGGCTGGAACCTCCAAGAGGAGGAGTACTTTTTGGGTTTCAGCACCAAAATGTAAGGAGCTATCAGAATTAAATTTGTAGGTAGCAATAAAAGATAAGAATTTAATGACCTGGAACAGCTAGAGCAGGCATCTTTCAATGTCAGAGAGGGAGTGGCGCCATTGCTGGCCATGTTGTAATCAAGGCACAGGACCTTGGCACTCAACAACCAGAGATTAAGAGAACACAGATTACAATAATTCTTCAAGCTGAGGTTTTTGTAGCTAAAGATACAGACAGGGGATGGGGACCCTGGTTGTGTGTCCACCATTCTTTAGTCTCCCACCCTCTCCATTGCTCTGTGGTTCTCCCTGCCCCTGAATCAGAACAGTTCTTCCCAGACTCCTTTAGAACCTAGAGGGGAATGGGGAAGGCTTAAAGCCCAGAATAAACAAAACGATACACAAATCCCCAAGATTATAAGAACACTAAAAGAGTTGCAGGGAAGAGCAGACTCCTCTTCAAACCCAGCCACCTGAAGGAGGCTGCAACTGTCCTGTTTGTGGAGCTCAGCATACAGGGATCCCCAGGGATGCAGCTTTGGCGAGTCCTCACTTTCACTAGGGTAGACTTGGTGATGAGTTGTCTTTGAGTTGTCCGTGTGCCTATAAATAACCCAGTTAAACTCGGAGGTTCGTCAAACAGGACTTTGGTAGAGTCATTACTTCAGCCTGTCATTGGTTCCCTATCTGGAGTGAGTGGACACTCCAGATGTGTGACAGGCCACACAACACACATGCTTGAAAACATTGATACCCCCTCTTCCCATGTGCCCCAAGGTGTCTGTTTTCACTCAGAAGTCTGAAACAACCTTAGCTCTCTTGCTCAATTATGTTCCAAACTGCCTGGAAGCATGGCCTCAGGTCCCTACTTTCCAGCACCTTCCAGACCCGGTCTGACACACATCAGAACTCCCAGAGATGCTTGCTGAAGGTTCCTTTCCATTTCAGCTACTAAAGTAATGGCCATTAAAAAGTCACTTGGGTCATACTGTCACTGAGTATTTCTGTTACCAAGTGTCTTCCTCCGCAGAATAAAGCGCAGTTGGTGGAAACCGCACATGTCTGTCTGTCTGTCTGTCTGTCTGACTGTGTAAATTATGTGGATTAAAGTTAATGATGAAGAGAGACTCTGAGTAGTAGTCAGTAAATGCGCATCCAAAGCTTCAACCTGTGCACGCAGAGTATTGAGGAATCTGTCCACCAACACTTTGCTTTTCTGTAGACTTTGAATTTACCTACTGCAGTACAAAGCAGTGTGAAGTATGAGCAAAGAGGTTCTCTTATCTACTTGTCCTAGTCTGAGGATCTGAGGCAAGAGAGATCCCCGTGTCACAGCAGTTCCCTCCTGGAGGAAAGTTCATTAAGACTTAAAATGCTCCAAAGGGAGACTGTTAAGTCTCAGGAAGTCAACAACTCAGAAGACTCAGGAAGTCCCTGAAACTTACCAGATATACAAGCTTCCTCCCTTCTCAAGATTATATGAGCAGTAAGGATCTCTGAGAGAACTCAGAAGTCAAACTGTACACAAGATTTTCTCCAATCTGCTGAGCTACCTGCAAATCATGCAGGGAATTCAGAGTTCTAGTGTTTATGAATGAGCAAGTTTTCATGATACAGCTGAGTAGTGGACCTGTAAGTAACCCCTTGCCTGTATTCCTGTTACTCAAATAACCCACTGGTTCACCAAGTCAAATTTTGGTGAAATTTGGTCTGTCACTGATTTTCTATCTAGGATAAACATACCCTAGATGACCAGGAAAAGTGTCACACAACAACCCCATAGTCTTCTTTTCTCAGGCTGTCCTTTTTTTCCTGGATGGCTGTCTTGCATGTCTTCCCCTCATGCTGACTAATGTGTGGAGGCTCAAGTGTGAATCTCACCTAAGGTGCCACCTCCCAATGAATGCTTCTGAGCTCTCCCTGCCTGGCCTTGCATAGGCACCTCTGGTGGTTTGTTACACAGTCAAAGGTAGATTTTTGCCTTGTTCTTTGATCACTACTGCTGAGGAGTTTGCTCACCTTGGCCAGTGCCCAGATTTGCTGACACTCAGACCTCCACCAGGCACATGAAATCACTGTCTTGTGTCTAAAAGGCTCCATACAACACTATGAGCTATTCAGGAGGAGATATGCAAGCCTGGAAAACATTTAGTGGAACTGTGGATAGAAATCTTTCTTGCCTCGAGGCAGGTTCATCTCTGTCTCCCATAGAGGCTGTGGTCCCCCGGCCAGGGTATCAGCTCTTCAGTATGCACATGAGTAATGAGTACACCTGTCTAGTCAGGAATGGAGCCCCTATGGAAGACAACCTGGAACATGGTAACTTCATACCCTCAACAAGGCCATCTTACTGATTTTGGAAGTTCTAGCTGCCCCCAAAAGAAATCCTTCACAGAGTCTTCTGTCTCCTCCAGGATAGCCAGAGAGTTTCCAGCCTTTTCCTCTTACAGCAAGAGATGTAGCCCTGAGCCTTCTGTCCCTTTGGTGATGGTAAGTGCCAACAAGGCCAAGAAATGATCATCGATGCCTCTATTCCTTTTAGGACTCTTTTACTTGGTGGTCTAGATGGATTCCTGAAAAATAAAGTGTGAAGCTGAGGGTTACATGCATACAGAACCATCTTTCTTAATACGTTGTCTTTCCATTCACCTTATCTATCGATAGGACACAGTATGTCACAAGGCTTTTCATATTGTGTCATGATCAAATAAGCACAGAGTTCCATCTTCCTAAATATACACTATTCCTTTGTATTAGAGAGCTGAATCCCTATGGGGGATTGAAAGGGTTTTTTGGGTTTTCTGTTTGGTTGGTTGGTTTGGTTTGGGGTTTTTTGTTTTGGATGTATGTTTGCAATATATGTGTAATGTGCATGTTTGCAGGTTTGTGGGTGTGGATGATGCACACACATGTTGTGTGTGTTTGTGTCTGTATGTGTCTGTGTGTGTCTGTGTGTGTTTGTGAGTGCATGCGTGTGTGTGTGTGTGTGTGTGTGTGTGAGAGAGAGAGAGAGAGAGAGAGAGAGAGAGAGAGAGAGAGAGAGAGAGAGACTGAAATTCAAGTCACTTGGATCTTCTATTTAATGAGGCAAGGGCTTTCAGTTGAACCCAGAGTTCACACATAAGCCCGTCTACCTAGTTGGCTTGCTCCAGGGAGCCCCTGTCTCCACCCCTTCCAGGCTGGGATCAACAAGTGGCCACCATACATACCTGCTCTGCCAAGCTTTTATATGTGGCTTCTTCTTGGTTTTGTTTTGTTTTTACACAATGTTTTTTATTGATTATTTGCACCAGATCTCACTTTCTTCCCACTCACTGCTCTCCCCCACACTTGTGGCCTCCCTGCAAAAGAAAAGAAAAAAAAAGATAAAAATAAAACAAGTCCAGTTTGTGTTGCCCATGTACTTACTGGAGCATGGCCAAACTCCCAGTGCCAGCCCCTTAAAGAAAAGTGAGTCTTTCCCCCCCAGCCATGCCCACTTCCATCAATTTTGGAGAGCTGCACACCAGCTTCCTCATCCCATTTTTAAGAGTTCTCTTTGATGGTTCCTCTCCAGATTGTTACTCTTGTCAGGGGTGTGGTGTCAGGTGGGAGTTGTCCTAGCATTCTCCTCTGTCTCTCTTCCTCAACTGTGAGTCTGCAGGCATCAATACCACTGAAGAAGACGCTTCCTTGTCCTTTGTGAACAGTGGTAACACAGTTCGTGGCCTTCCATCTGGTATCTGGCAACAGCGCTGACCATGGAAACCCACCTGGCCTTCAGCATCAGTACAGGCCATGAACACCCACCGGGTGCCCGGCGGCAGCCCAACCCACAAACATCAACACGGCTTCAGGAGGCAATAAAGACCACAGATATCCTCATGGCTGGTAGCGACATGAATCACAAACATCAAGTTGGCCTCGAGCTGCAGCATCCCCACGGATGCAGACATGGCTACCAACAGCAGCAGCATGGACCACAGACACCAACATAGACTCAGGCTGCACCACAGGCACCCACATTGTATAGTTTGTTTTTGTTGGTTTTTTGTTGTTGCTGTTGTTGTTGGGTTTTGTTTGTTTGTTTTTTGTTTTTGTTTTGAGACAGAGTCTATTATGTAGCTCTGGCTGTCCTGTAACTTGCTATGTAGACAAGGCTAGCCTCAAATTCACACAGATCCACCTACCTCTGCCTCCCAAGTGCTGGTATCAAAGGTATACAACAACACCACACCCAGTTTGCTGTGGGTCCTAGGCATCTAAACTCTGGGAACCAGGCCTGCACAGAGGTGTTCTATCTCTCGCCCAAGCCTCATCTTCTAGATCTTCGCAAGGTTTTATAAACTGTGGCCATTTCATGGTGCTGTGGAACCTGGAACATATTTCTCCTCGTCAGTTGGATTTTGTTAGCCTTCACCAACCCTCTCTCTCTGCAGTGTCTCATCTATCTCATGCTTTTGTGACCACATTTTCCTTTCTACTCCAATGGGACCATTTTTTTTTTCAGCTTCTACCTGTAATTATGGGGTGTATGATTTTCTGTGAGAAGCTTATTTCTCTTAGAATAATCTCTCCCCATGATCCATCCGTGCTGTAGATGGCAGGGTTCTGTTTCCCTTTGTGACTGAGTAATAGTCTATTGTATAAATATGCACTCATGACCTCCATTTTCATTTCAGAAATGCATCTTCAGAGATCACGTACAAGCGCCCAACATAATAACAGGCCCTAATGAAGAAGCCTGACATCTACGGGGAGTATGTGGAGGCTGTGTCCACTTCAGCTGCTCCTCGGGGCCCTGAAAATAACTCAATCAAGACTGAACAATGCATGATCCTGCGTGAGAAAATTAAAAAGCCCTGTAATAATTAAAATGTATATCATAGTCCCACTTCAGCTAGGCTGCTCGCTATTTTTGCCCCAGATGGCCTTATCCCTTGAAAGAGCCGATGGTTTCCAGAGCCTGATGCAGGTCAGGCAGACTCACCAGGTCAAAACTGGATGGGGCTCTGTGAGTTACATAAACTAGTTTCTGTTGTCACGCTGCTGGCCAGCCATCCTGAAGGTCTACTCCTTACATGAGGAAGGCCAGGTACTGCCAACCTGGTCATCCATAGTCCCCTATGCCGTGTCCTTAGAGTGGTACCTGCTCTGCAGTTACAGACAACCCCTGAAACATAACAAGAGTTTGTGTTGATAAATCCAAGTGGAGTGGGGGCATGCCTGGATGGGTCAGTCCATATAGTGTTTACCTTTCAAGTATGAAGGCCTGAATTCCATCTGTAGCACCCTCACAAGAAGGGGAGGTGATGTCCATTTGTAATTCCAGTCCTGGAGAAGGGAGATGGAGAGACAGGTATCTCTGGGGCTCCTTGGCCAGTCAGCTTAGTCTCAGTAAACATGTAATAGACCAATGTCTCTAAATCTAAGATGAACAGAACAACTCCTGAGGAACAACATCAGAGGTTGTCCTCTGGCCTCACATGGACAGACAGACAGACACACACACACACTCGAACATACGCACATGAAAAATGCACCCACGCATAGCCCTCTCTCATGGTTTATATGAACCATCTGTAAACCACAGGCTTCCTTTTACAGAGAACACTTTGGCACCAGAGTTAAAACTCAAATTGACCCATCCAAGAATTCAGAAACCTCCTAGAATGAATGCCCTCTTTTTAAAACATGTTTTTTTTAAAGTAAAAGAAAAGGTCCTGATGCCCAGACTCACCATTCCCTCTGCCATGCTCAAAGCTCCCTGCAGACCTGGCAATGTATTAGCCACACTCCCTGCAAGAGAGTATTCACAACTGCGTCTAAGTGGACTGGGAAGGTCTGGTCCTGTCACCGTGCAAATATCTGTGCTCTTGAGATGCAGTGACCCTGACGCACAGCATCTGCCTGTCATTCCCTTCCTACACCCCAAAATCAAAAGAAATCTTCATTCTGACATTTATCCTACCCCACGGGCTTGTGGACAGGTATTGTTAAAGTCAGATCTAAGCAAGGGCCTGGCATCTAATTAAGATAAAGAAGCAGAGAATAAAAGAGGAGATGCTTCGATTAAAACTGAAGGCCTGGCCCGGGTCCAGAGCCGCCTTTAACACACACTGAAACAACGCACCAGTTCCTTGACGGTTGGCACAGACCCCAATATCAGTTCTGCTTCCAACCATAAATCAAAAGTGGGCATTTCTGTCTTGTTTGTTTCTCTCTTCCCATCCCCCTAGGAGAACACCCAGGGAGCCAATTTAAAAGGAACCTGGTCCTATGTGTTCTCTTTAACTATTGAGTTGAAATAAAATCAGCACATCCAAAAAGAAAAAAAAAAATCTCTAAAACCACATTGTGAATGGAATGGGTGTTCTGTTCAGTCCGAGACCCTGGTTGAAAAGATGCAATAAGGTCAAAGGATTTCATGGCTCAGAAAGGCTTAAATCACCCATCCATTTAAAAATAAAATAATAAAATACTTTTGTGGGGAGGACAACAGCACAGGCTTGTAAGACAACTTGAAAACTACAACTACTCCACTCGGCACCTTTGCCCTGCCTTTCTCCAAACTCAACGCTGTTTTCTCTGTCTGTGCTTTGCTTTTGATTATCACACTGTCGGTGATGAATATGAATTGAGAATGCCAAAATCTAAGGAAGGGGCTCCATTTCCTGGCTAACGATGAGAACTCTCTGAGATGGTCCCCTTTGGAGAGCGTAAAGTTCACGGCAAAGCCACAATCCATCTTTAAATGCTAATACTCCTAATTTAGTTCATTTGAATAAGTGGTCTGAAATGATACCTGGCTCGTACATGAACTGTTAACACATTTTCCGGAAACCCTAAAATGCCGAATTTCCCTCCCTCAGACTCCAGAGAGTTCCTCCTCCCCGTTTCCCTGTCTTCCTGAACCCCACCTATTGCTGCTCCTTTGTTCCCTGAAGAGTTTTTAAAGTCGCTGTGTTCAAGACATTTTTATTTCATTGCTCTAATCATACACTTATTGATGGTAGTGGGGTGTGTCAGCTCCTCAGAGCAAGCCCCCATCACCAGGGTTCTAGTGTGATTCAATGTGAGCCACGCTCTCTTGAAGAAGGTGCCTGAACTCAACCCACCCAGGAACATAGACTAGCACTGTGGTATCAGGGACCTTGAAAAGAGGGTCCCAGGCAAGGCTGCAACCAGACTGGCTATGAGGTGTGTCCTCCCCTGCAGCCTTAGCTAGGACATCCCTACACTGTGGCACCTTTGTCTCAGGGGTCTGCTCCTCTCGGGGGCAAATGTAGACTCTCCAAAACAGATGCTGTTTAGATGTCTCTTCTTCTGTTTGGCTTGTCCTCCATTTTCTATGGCAGTCCTGTTGAGTCGGCTTCTTTTTTTTTTTTTTCTTCCAGATTCATTTTTAAAACAGTTTAGAACCTACCTAATTAAAATGGCTGGCCTAATTTAAAACTCGAGCAACAGTGACTGAGTTTATGAGGAAGTGTGGTCTCTTCGCGCACGGGTGCCATGCTGGGGGTGAGCAGTGCAGCCCTAAGGCTCTCCACATTCCCAGTCACTGGCCAGCATGCTTGTGACTGATGTACGACCTGTGGTGTCCCGGGCACTGTCAGAGAACACGAAGCACACGCCTGTAACTCAGAAACGTCGGTGGTTTTCCTCGACCCTGGTACCGTGACCAGCGCCTTACAGGGACTGGAAAGCAGGAAGCTAGACATTGAGGACAGTGCTTTCTGGGATCACTCAGTGGTAGAAACAGTTCCCCGAAGGGGGAGGGGTGCAGCAGGCCAGGTTCCTGGGAGTCCGACAGGGCCAAACTGGACATGTGGGGAGAAGGTGGAAGAGAGAGGGGTGTGCAGGAAGCCTAGGGACAGGACAAGAGCAGGGCCTTCCTGAACAGTGTGGCTGAGGGTGGGCTGCTTACATCGGATAAGGCTGTTCTTTATCACCGAGGCTTCTCACAGAAGCCATGATGTGTCCCAGCAACGGGTGTGTAGAAGGATAAAGACAGAAGATATGGCAGGGCCAGCACAGACTCGGGAGACCAGAGGTCAGAGGTCGGGGGCTGATCCTGGAGGCAGCAGGCCAAAGGAGATTTTGAGAGAAAAAAAGAAGGGACAGGTTTGAGAACTTTTCAGAATTGTGCCTAACCAAATTAGATATGCCACTTCCGCGTACTGTTTATAAGCCGCTCAACAAAGCAGGTCTAGAAAATAGTCCACCTCCCCCACAACCAGGGCAGGCAGGCAGAATCTAAATCATAAATTCCTTAATCAAGAATCTCTCCTCTCCTCTCCTCTCCTCTCCTCTCCTCTCCTCTCCTCTCCTCTCCTCTCCTCTCCTCTCCTCTCCTCTCCTCTCCTCTCCTCTCCTCTCCTCTCCTCTCCTCTCCTCCTCTCTCCTCTCCTCTCCTCTCCAAAATTGAATCCAGAAACTGTCAAATTCAAACTTCTATTTAACAAAATGAACATCTGTGCTCACCCACCAGGAGCAAAAATCCTAACTGCGCTAAGCCTGGCACTTTGCTTTGACAACCAAGTACCAACTTTTTTTTTCCTATTATTTTATTTCCTTAACACACCTGCTTTCTTTACATAGCGCCTTCTTAAGGAAGAGATTCATTTTCATTGTCAAGAGAAATTCTTTTCCAGAACAGAGAAGCAAAGGCTGTGCTGTATAGAACTTGCCAGAATGTGGGCACACACATTCACATCCAGCAGGAAGTCCCCACCCCACCCCCCAGCTTCCAGGAAGTGGTAACTTCATCCCTGGAATCAAGACTTGATAGAGACATGGCCCCTGTGGGGCAGGGTGGCCTGGCCACACACCACCACAGTAGCAGGCCTGTATTAGCATTAGAATTCCCAATTCTTCTTCCTCAGCTCCCCTCCCATCCAATTCTTCAGTGAATTAAATTTCAGTTAAGCTGAAACTTTGGTCATGAACGGTTCCCCCACCCCCCACCCCCACCCCACCCCAAATGGGAAGTATAATTTCTTTGAGCCATTTTCCAAACATTAGCTGATCTCTTTTTATAATCTGAGAAAG
The DNA here is from genome assembly GCF_978045245.1 of Mus caroli. Classification (NCBI taxonomy): domain Eukaryota; kingdom Metazoa; phylum Chordata; class Mammalia; order Rodentia; family Muridae; genus Mus; species Mus caroli. The sequence goes on from NW_028227269.1 coordinate 108,186,884, forward strand.
GTAAACGTTTGTTTTTAAAGAGCAGGCTCACATTTCTAAAAACCTGGCTGGATTTTTTTTTTTTTTAATTCAAATAAACAGTCAGGATGCTGGTAGCTGTATTAAAGGGCTTGAAGTTTTCATAAGCACTTGTCAGAGACCTCGGGACAGCTCTGTAGACGTCAATTAATGTTCACTCCAGTGGAGATTCGGTTGAGAAAAGAAGGAAAGGTTCAAGGCCGCGCGGTTGTGAGTCAGTCGGGGATGGATCTGGAGATAGAAATCTCTCTTTCCCAATGAGCCGCCGCCGAAAGTCTGTCGAAGTCTTGAGGAACCCTATTGAAGGCTGTGGGAGTTTTGGCCGCTTAATGGGATTGTGTTCAGTCCTCAAACTCCCCTTTAAAAGCCTCCAATAAAAGGGCCTCTCTAATTGCTTTCTGACTTTCTATGAAACTTTCTAAGCTACACTGACATCCTCGAAGACAACTATGGAATTAAATAGTAGAGAAAGGCGAGACAAAGTGGGTGCGGAGAGAAAAAGAGGTTCTCAGCCCAGTGTGTGTGAGGTAGGGGGTAGCTGGGGGGGGGAGGGGAGATGGAGTGGGTGTGAAGTCTGTACTGAGAAAAGAAAAATATGAGTGTTCTCTTTTGTGTGCAGACAAACAGCCTAGCTCGGGGAGGTCGCGGCTAGGGTCACGCGGCTCTGGGCTGCAGCTGCCGCGGTGGGGTGGGGGTCCTGGGCGGCCACGGCGAGTCCCTGGCGGCCAGCAGCATCAGCATTCCGGCGGCGCGGGAGGCCGCTGTCCTCGCCCGACCCCGGCCCGGTCCAGTCCAGAGCGAGCCCGGCACCAAGCCTGGCCAAGCAAGGTAAGCCTCACCCGAGCAGCTCCTGAGCCTGTGCGCAAAGAAACTCCTTGACAGGACGCACGGCTCGCTCTGGTCCCTGAGTCCCGATGTGCCCCGGAGGACTCGGGAACCTGAAGCAGGGGAAGCCGGCCACTGTGGCACCCGGCCTGGACCTGATCATGACTTGAGCAAGAATTGTGCTTTATTGTGGACATCCAGGGCTGTGTCGCCTCCTCCCTCACTGGGGAGTTCAGGAGGCCACAGGTAACCCTGTCAGGGATGCCCGTGGTGTTGGATCACCCTCTCTGGAAGCACTCCTAAGGCAGGTCCCTACCAGGATCTGGCCAGCCTGGGCCTCCGAAGGGCAGGTACCACGTCTGCAAAGGCTTTGCAAGCCTAGCCCACTGGAGCACCTGTTTGGGCTCCGCCAGGCAGCGGGAAGGCCGAGCGGGCGCACTCACTTCGGACCCGAATAGCGATGGCACATCGTGGGGCGCAGAGGGCAAAGAAGGTGGCGGCGGCCAGGCGCCGGCCATCAAAGGCCGGGGGTGGTGGCCCGCCGCGTTGCCCCGAGGCCAGGCCAAGGACATGAAAGGATCTTTATCCTCGGGTGACACGGCGGGCAGTTTCCTCCTGCCTCCCCCTCCCTTGTCCCTAATTGGGGCCGGCTGCTAATGTGATTAAAGGCCAGTTAAACGTTTCTCGGAGCAAAGGATGGGAAGAGGCCGAGACCCCTGCCCCCTCCTTGGGTCACTCCAGGCCCTTGGTCAGGGGGTCGGTGGCAGTGCCAACCCCAGGATAGCCTGCCCAGGCGCTCCATGATTGTTCCCCTCGGGCCTGGAGGCCGCGGGCGGGCGGGCGGGCGGGTTTCTGGGGCTTTATGTAAGCTGGTGGGCTTGCGGCCCGGCCGGATTTGGGGATTCTTTTCTCAGTTTCCATTTTCTGGTCTTTGGAACTGCGCCCTGGGCCCTCAGAGCCCAACATCCCTCTGGTGCCTGGCGCCGCGGGCTCCATCCACGAGGGCAGGCCTGGGGGTCTGGGAGTGGGGGATCTAGCCACCCAAGACACTGACTCCGGCAGCAGTGCCCTGACACTGTGCTGTGGACAGTCAAAGCCCACGACCTCGCGGAGGCCCGTGTGACCGCGGAGTTCCCACGTCGCCTGCGGTGTGGGTGGTCCCGCGCGCCCCGGGAGGGCTCATCAGTGTGGCCGCTGCGATTCAGGCCTGGGAGCCAGTTGTGCCCGCTCTGCCCTCCGCATCCTTTTCCGAATGTCGCCCGCGGACTCAGGCCCTGGGGACCCCCTTCCCAGGCTTGGCCGAAGCGGACAAAGCTGGTGCGCTCTATGCGTGCAAGGTTAGACTCAAGTCTGGAGCTCTAGAGTGCAGAAGCAGAGTCCCAACTCCAGCTACCAGCTCCTGCCTGTGGCCTTGAGCCCGGGGGACAGTGAGAACCAAAAGGAACTCCGTGGGCCTTGGTCTACAGATCCCAAAACCTTTCGCTGAGCTGGCTACCTTGGCCACAGTTTTCTGAGAGTCCCTGGGACTTTGAGACCATGGTCCGGTGGTATCCCCGCTCTCTGAGAATGCAAGTCTGTATCGGCTAGAACTGGGTCAAGGCAAATAAAAAACAAAAGGTACTCAAACGGAGGACTGAACTTCCGATATCAGGTGGCAAGGCTGCGCGCTCACTCCCCGGCCGCGGTGTTAGGATCTGAGGGGTCCGAAGGCGCTAACAGGTGGATTCCACACAAGTCCCCGCTGCAGGCCATGCGTGGACCACAACTTCGGGGAAGAGAGGTGGGGGTCTGTTCAGAGCCTCCGTGAGTTTCAGAGAACGAAAACTCCAGCGAGCCTTGAGACAGCCGAGGGCGCGCTGAGGAACCAGGCCGAGCGTGTCTCCAGGGGCTAGAGAGAGGTCATTTGTCTCCGCCCTTCGCTGCGCCCTGGGGGACCATCTCGCAGCGGTGTCCTTCAGTCAAGCTCGCCGTTTCAAGACCCCCACCCCCACCCCCAGTGCCTTGGAAATTAATGTGAACGGAGCCAGGGACGCTTCCGTGGAAATTTTACATATAAACTGTTTACATTTTTCCAATATTGTCCGAAATTCTCGGTAGGGATTTTTCATATCTTACGCGTCAGCCTGAACACACCAGAAGATATTAAATGAAAATGATGTTTTATTTAAGTAGAACAAAAGCAGACGGCATTTTTTATTATTTCTGGGGAAATGTGCTGTGGATGTAAAAAAAAAATTGTCATGCTCAAAATCTACATTTTTTTTGAGATTTAAAAATGTACATTTTGTACTTTTTTTTTTTTTACCAAAAACCAAGGCAAAATAATTTTTAAAGCAAAAACCAGAAGCCAAGAAAAACCTAAAAGAAAGTGGAGGGCTAGAAGCCACTATTTCCCTTCTCCTTACATTATTTATTTATTTACTTACTTACTTGCTTATTTATTTATTTTTCTTTTATTTCTAATAGTCTGGAATACAGCAAAGATACAATAATTTTCTATTAAATTAACACACAGAAATAACTGATTTCTGTGCAGATGGGTGAAGGGACCTGGCTGTCTCACATGCACAGCAATTCCTGTTTTCCCTGATTTTGTTTCCTTTTGCTGCTCAAAGCTTTGTGAAGTAAAAAAAAAAAAGTAAACAATTTCATTTGTGTGTGTGTGTGTGTTGTTGTTGTAAAAACCTGCTTATTGAACACAGATAAAATTAGAATCCTCATCTACTTGAGATAAAAGTTGCACAGCAAAAGTTGGCTGTTTTTTGTTTTTGTTTTTAAGCCAAAGGAGTGTCTGTGTATCAAATAGAATAGACCATAGGCTTGCTTGCACCCAGCTCTGCGGGTTACCCCAGCAGAGGGAAAGGCAGTTCTCTGAGTCCATTTCCTCAGGCTTTTCCCCCTGAGATAGCTTTTCTAGCCATCTTATGTCGATAAATGAGCAATATTAAAAAAAAAAAGTAGTAATTTGTATGTTCTTAGCAAGTAATTTTCTCACTCTTTGAACAGAAAAAAAAAAAGCTCAATGTTTCTTTTTAAGAATAATCTCTCAGCGGAATGGAGAGGAGGATACATTTTTTTTGCCTCCTGAACAGCTGGGGGGATGGGATCTGAAGCTTGGGCAGCTTTGCTTTGCCTTTGGGAAGCAACAGGACCTGGGGCCTCAGAGGGTTAACGCACTGTCTCTCTGGGTATCTATCCACAGCATGCGGTCTCCTTCCTAACAGGGCCAGTGTGGAGAATTGTGTGATTAAAAGAAGCCAGGTGGGCAGGCTGCACAAAGGGAGTGTGGGAGAGGCCCACCGCATGCAGAGGGCAGTGTTTTGGTCCCCTCTTCAGGGTCCCCCTGTGCTTTACAGCAGAGCAGTGGCCTACTCTCTGGCAATGTGGTGTCACTAGGAACCCAGCCACCACTTTTCATGACCTAGGTGTTCACAGATTCAAGGTGCCCCTGATGTGACTTGCCACACCCAGAGGTTTGCACTTGGTTGCATTCTCTCTCTCTCTCTCTCTCTCTCTCTCTCTCTCACTCACACACACATACCACATATATATATGTATATATATATGTATATATATGTGTATATATATGTATATATATATGTATATATATATGTATATATATATACACACACACACACACACACCACACACACACACACCATACCATACAAATACACACCACATACACATATATACCACATACACACCACACACACATACACATACACCACACACACACACACACACACCACATACACACACCACACACAGAACCAGTCAAGGCATCCTAATGATGGGTGTGGAGTGGGTTTGATCTCTGTACAGTATTTGGGGATCACTCTGGAGATGGGACATTCAGGACTGGGTAGCGTGGCTGACAGAGAAGCAAGCCAGGTGGGAGGACATAGCTTCCATTGGCAGCATGATCTGCTCTGTGCTTTTTATTGTGACTGAACACCTGGCCCTGTGCAGGGTTGTCCCAGGGAAATGCCATCCCAGAAAGGATGAAGGGACAAAACCACAGATGTAAATGTCTGGCAATGCCAGGGCAAAGATCAAATGCAGATGGACTCTCGCACATCCTGGGCTCTGCTTATGTGGCGAAAGACTGACAAACAGGAACCTTGGGCTATAACCTCCTACTCTCTCATTCTGGCCAGAAGTACTTGGAAAAAACAAACCTTGTGCATACCTATAATCCCAGCACTTGGGAGACTGAGAGGAGGCGGTGGGGTGTAACAAGTCTGAAATCAACTTGGGCAACATAGCAATATTCTATCTCATAAACACACACACACACACACTGCTCCCTAAATCAAGTCAGCCCAGAGCCCTCCACCAATAGCTGCTGCCTCCAGAAGGCCTTCAGACCACTCCTAGCCTCTAGATATGATGTTCCTTGATTTGGGGAGGTCTCTCTTTCATTTCCTCCCCAGCTTCCCCCCATTACCCAGGACAGGAAATGCTTTCTCCATTTAACCCACACATAGGGTTCAGGGTTTGGGCTCCTCTTAAGGTCTTTCTTTGCTGGCTTGCAAGTACCCCTCACCACAGGTAGAAGCATGAGGACTCTCTAAAAGAGAAAAGCAGAGAAGCCATACTCAGGAGCTTAGAAGCCTCAGGAACAGTTAACACCACACATGCATGTCACCCAACATTAACACCCACGTCCGCAGACCCCACGTAACAGTGCCACCACCCACCGCCATGCTGAGCCAGCAACATTGTCATGTGGGAAGAGGCACACTGTGGAAATCCTCCAGCCTGCCCTGGCCTGTGCCCAGTACCAGTGTCCTTGTTCGGGGAACAAAGGCCCAGAGGCCCCTGCAGAAATGAGAAAGGCTGAAAGCCTGGCTTTCAGAGTTCACTCGCTGGAGCCAGAAAGACAACTACGTCGTGTCTCCCACCCCAGTGCTTGCGTGACAGCTGTGTATACAGTAAGCATCAACTATTCACACAAGGAGTAGCTATCCTGCATTGCACTGTGATGCATGGTCTGCTATTTTTTTTTCTTTTTTTAAATCCAAATGGTGGCCGCCATCCTCCGAAACGGTCCCCTCACCTTTACATGCAGTGTGGGGAATGCAGGGACTCTGCTGAACTGAGGATGGCAGGCGAGACAGCCTGGGACCCCGCCTACTCTTGGATTCTTCCCTTGGGGTAAGCAGGAGAATGTTTACAAAGCTCCTCTGGGCACGGTGAGCTTGTTTGTTTGTTTGTTTGTTTGTTTGTTTGTTTGTTTTTTCGAGACAGGGTTTCTCTGTATAGCCCTGGCTGTCCTGGAACTCACTTTGTAGACCAGGCTGGCCTGCCTCTGCCTCTGCTGGGATTAAAGCTTCTACATCAGAAAAGAATTAACTCTGTGCCTGCCTAGATTGCCTTTCACTTTGTTCTCATCATTTCTGACCACTGCCTCATCCCCATTAGCCTCCTGAGTAGTAGTCCTCCTTCTCCTCTTCCTCCTCCTCCACCGCCTCCTCCCCTTTATGCCAGCTGCACCCCAGGTTTCCCCTTGTGGGCCTTTCTCTCAGAATCTGCTGCAGCACCTAGGGCCAATAGGGGGTTGGTACAGTCCCTAGAATAGGGGGTTGGTACAGTCCCTAGAATAGGGGGTTGGTACAGTCCCTAGAATAGGGGGTTGGTACAGTCCCTAGAATAGGGGGTTGGTACAGTCCCTAGAACGTCTTTCTTGCTAGAGGATCTGCTTGGCCCACCAGGATTGATGGGCAAACAGCTGGCCATAGCCAGAGCACAGCAACGCTCACCTAACAGCCCCATGGATCCTGGATAAGGCTACATTGTTCCCATTTTTACAGGTTGTCATTGGGGGTGCAGAGACGTGATAGTGATGAGGCTTTGGGTATGGCTAGTGGCAGAGTCAGGTGAGGCCTCCTCGTGACCCTTTGAAACTCTTACTCTCGGTTGGCGTGCATGAGGCCAGGTCTCCTTCTGCCTGCCTGAGCACATACCATCAGGGAAAAACTCTGCGCCCGCACCATTGCCTCTTCTCTGCCTTGGGAGAAGTGACTCTATTACTCTCCATTCTTTTCTTTTTTTAAAAAAAAGATTTATTTATTCATTTATTTATTTATTTAATATATAAGTACACTGTAGCTGACTTCAGACACACTCCAGAAGAAGGCATCAGATCTCATTAAAGATGGTTGTGAGCCACCATATGATTGCTGGGATTTGAACTCTGGACCTCTGGAAAAGCAGTCAGTGCTCTTAACCGTTGAGCCATCTCTCCAGCCCCCTATTACTCTCCATTCTTGTGCCTCATGGTGGGAGAGGCCAAGATCTTCCTGCTCCATCAGGAGCCTACCTTCCAGCCAGGAAGTCCATGACCATGTGCAACTGGTGGTGCAAACAGATTCATCTCCCACTTGTGTCTGAGTGCGCAGACACAGAAAGCCCTGATCCTCCAGCCACATGTGTTGAAATTCAGTAGCTCCTTCTGCTCTGTGCACGTTAGCTTTCTCATACCATGCAAGTACAGGTGAGGAGATTAACTTCTAACTCTCTCTAGGGTCTCGTCATGAAGCTGAAATATGCTGTCTGAGGAAGAGTTCCCTTCCCTGCTATTTATCTGGGGCTTTGCAAGACTCTGGTGACCTTGAGAAGAAGATATACAGAACACCATGGTGAGTCTCAAATGTGGTCAGAGCCAGCTGAGGGCCGGCCTTGGTAAACGGTGCTGCTGTCCCCTTCAGGAGATGAACACAGTAGACCATCACTGTGTTCAGACAGTGACTCGAGCCCTGGCAGCCCAGGGGTCCAGCAAGAATGAGTCTTGACTGGCAGTGGCAGGTCTGCCTGGGCAACATGCACAAGGAAGGCGACAGCCTACAATGACAGTGGAACTCTCTCAGAATGTTCCGGTGCCTGTATGCATACAAGCCCCAGTCTGAGAACTGGCTGGTACCAATGAGGGGTAGGAAGGAGGCTCCAGCAGAGGCAAGAGAAGAAACACACATGCTGTAGGGTAGTTTAGCCCTGGCATCCCAGCTTTTCCAACCCCAGGAAAGCTGTGGGACCTGCCTGATTGTCCCACACAGGTACCCCCAAACCTTGGGTTCTGGAAAGACCCTCCTACCCCAGGCCTTTCTGAGTTGGGCCCCAGTTCGCCTGCTTTAAGCCTTTAAGCCTGTTCTCTGCATCCCCCCATCCTGGTGGCTTCTGTGAACAGCTTCTCTCTAACCCATTTCCCTTTTCCATTCACCTCTTGGTTTTGTTTACCGGATAGCTTTTGACCCTGTCTGAGCTGCTCTCTCAGACACTGGGAAACAGAAGGCCAGGATAGCGGAGGCCCCCTCACACACATACCACGCTCAGCCTCTGCTGGCCCTTGGTGCCCATCTTGTCTCCAGGTGGAAACCCAGAAAAGAGAAGGCACTGGTTGGGGGGGGGAGGGGAAGGGGTCCAAGAATGTTCCATGAGCTGTCTCTGACCAGAGCCTTAAAATGCTGACGGAAGTTTTCTAGATTACTGCAGACTCACACAGGAACAGCGCCACACACCTGCTGTCCCACGGAGAAAACTGTCCTGTGACAGGTGCCCTGTAATGACATTCTAAATCCTCCCCAGAGCTGTGCAGGATATCCTTCAAGGCCCTTCATAACCTCCAAGATACACAAGGCTTACTCATCAGGCTAGCCCGAGGTATCAGCCTACTCTCTACCTCCTAGCCAGGGGAGGCTAACCCTGAAAGAACAATAAACATGGCTCTATATAGACTGCAAGGGACCCTATTGGGGAGGGGGGATGCAGTTTTCAATGCAGTAATTCTCTCCCCACCATTCTCTGAAAAGAGAGAGTCTCAGGCATCTTGAGGGAACACTGAAACAGAGATTGAGTTTGTTTCTGGACTGAGGTGTGTTCCACAAAACCAGCTGAAAAATTTCCCAAGGAATCAGGCCAGGGTAGACGTGAAACCTGGAGTTGGTGAAGTTAGGGTTAATGCAGAGCAAGCTGCCATCTTAGGAGACACTGGAAGCCTGCAGGAGAAATCAGAGTGGGTTGGGGCAAGCAAAAGGGGCTACAGAGCAGCCGCCCCTGCCCCATCTCTGTAGCATTCACAGGTCTTCTCTCTTAACAACTCCTTGCATGGCAGGGTAGAGGCCCATGGTTATGTGAGCTTACTCAGTCCCCCTTCCCCAGAGTGTCCACGTGGTTTGGGAGAGCAGAGTCCACAGGTGTCCTGAGTAGGTAGGAGACCCAGTAGCACCTTCTCCCCACTGATCGGCTCAGAGGGGAAATAAGGCATTGAGTGAGGCTGAGACTGTTAAACTGGCAGAAGGAACCTAGAGCTTTCACAAGCCAGTAAACAGAGGAGTGAAAACCTAAGGGGAGGCTGCGCTCAGACAGATGGCAGGCCTAATGCACAGCAGGGCACAGAAGTGAGAGAGGTTCTCCTGCCCGGCGTCTTCTCATGGGACACTGATCATAGCTATCTGAGAAAACACACACACACACACACACACATACTCAGAGACTTGTGTACTGGAAGTTGGGATTTTAGTATAGGCATTTGGGAGTAACTCAAATATTTAGTGGATGCTTTCCTAGTCTCCAACTCGGGGACCTCCCCTCGAGGGTCTCCGGTGATTCCAGCTCCCCAGAGCAAGTCCAGTTCTGCAGGAGTCAACTGTTACCATACACAATGCACTTGCGGTTTCTCTGAAGAAGTCGGGCTAGCACCGCCTCCCACATGACAAGGAGACCCAGGGAGAGACTGACAGTCCACTGGACAGTGTTGCTGATAATGCTGGAGCTGGGTCCAGATGATCTTGGACACCCTGACCACAAGAACCACCACCTTTAGGCCACCTGAGCTGTATTGCTATCACTGACCCCCAAAGGCGAGTGAGAAGACATTGGGGAATACCCATGTGCGTCCAACCTCCCTCCTAGGCTGCCAACCTCAGGTCTGTTTATAGCCCAGTCACCTGAACAACATGGAAGCTTCCATAGGAAGCAGGCCAGCTCTGAATCTGCATCCACAGCCCTGTCCAGCCCTGGTGGATCATATTCTGGGGCTTGTGATCATGCCGTAGGCTGAGGGCAAAAAATCCAGCTTGATCAACCTATGTCTACACCTGCCCCATCACCTGGTCAACCATGTGAACACTCTTGAGGGTACTTTGACCAGTCAGTCACTGAGTGAATGTTTTGTCTTCTGTGTCAGTGCCTCTGTTCCAGGACATCAAGCCTGGACTTTGGGGACCCAGAAGACCTTTTACAAGCGAAAGATACCAAGAGTAGAGAAAGCCCTGGAAAGCCACTGTGAGAGAAACATGGAAGGCCAAGCTAGTAGTATATGGGGCTGTGGACTGGGCTGGGCTGGCCCCATGGCCTCTCAACAGATCTGTGAAGCAGGGCTTGGCTTGTATGGGTCCCAGCCTTATGGACATTCTAAGGACTAGGATCAAAGCTACCAACCAGCAAGAGGCTGGAACCCATCATGTCCCAGAATCATCATGAGGAACCTGGCCAAAGAGGGGGTGGGCAAACTTGTTCCCATGGAGACAGGGCAGAAGTTCCTGTCCATCCCCCCAAACTGAATCTGGGACAAGAGAGGATGTTTTAGAGACAGGATGTACTGCCACCATCCTGAGACTTCAGCCATCCATTTGCAGCCACTGGCCACTCCCTTTATTCTACAAAGGGACTGAGATCCAGTTGGAGGGGGGCTTTGACTAAGTCATAGAGCTAATCAACCCCAGCCCTCTGGCCACCACCAGGCCCACCCCTAGGTCTCCTGTGAAAGGCCTGGCACTCATTGAAGCCTCAAGTGGTCTTTCTGTACTGGGCTGCCAGGATACCTACAATCACCAAGGGCAACATCATTCTCAGCTGTCAGGCAGGTTAAAGAGTAGCGAATGAGCTGGAGAGCAGACTTGGAGAAGGAAAGAGGCAAATAAAGAGGTGATTTGTGTGCCAGGCTTTTGGGGGGACACTTCTGTTGCCAGGTGGCCCTTGAGTTCTGTCCTGGACTAAATATAGTTCCTTGGACAGTTTTGACCCCGGTAGCCCTGCACCCACAATGCAAGAGTCATTGGCATTGGCCAGCTTGGAGTCAGGGCAGCCATGTGGGCTCTGGAGCAAATGCAAGCCTCTCCCTGTGCCTCAGGCACCCACCTCTGTTATGAGGACCTGAGCTAGAGCCGGATCAAGAATCACAGCACACAGCTGATATCCATGAATAAGCAGGCACCAAGGCTTGGGGACACTTTGATAGCATCCCGATTGTTTCTTCCACCAACTCCCTACAGGCCTCAACGTTCTCCCCTAGGTATAGGGCGAAGTAGTTTTTTTTTAAACAACAACAACAACAACATGACAGCGTTTTACTTTGAAATGTAGTAAAGCACAGTAAAGGAATCCCAGACTCATTGTCCCTAGTCAGAGATCTTCTGTTGGCAGTTTGTAAAATAAAGTCAGATAAGCACCCAGGGAGAAAATCAAGGGGACTGGAAAGGTAGAAGGAGAAAATGAGGCTGGGAGATACCTCAGCTGGAAAAGTGCTGGAGCTTACTGGCCAGCTGTCATGGGAGAGTGGGGTCGAACACAGGGAGGGGGGCAGAGGAACAGAGGAAGGAAGGAAGGAAGAGAGGAAGTTGTCATTGTCTCTGGGCTCCATCCTCACTCATTCATTCATTCATACACACTCACACATACACACACACACACTACGGAAACAAGAGCCAGGAGCATGGCCCAGCAGGTTAAAACATCTGCTGCATAGGCCTGAAGACCTGAAGACCTATAAGAGCTTAATCTCATGGAGGTGTTATCTGTAATCCCACCATCTTTTAATAACATAGGAGGCTGAGAGAGAAGACTTCCCTTGAAGGTCATAGGCCAGCTAGACTGGAAGAGATGTCACATGGGATAAAGCAAAAGAGACTCTGCCAGGTGAGGACTGACACCTGAGGCTGTCCTTGGTCCTCATATGTGCACATGGTGACAGACACATACCTCTTTGCCCTATATGTACACATGAGCACACATACATACTTAACACACACACACACGCACGCGCGCACACACGAATGAAAACCTTTAAAGAAGAATGAGTAGATCTTGCCTCATCCGTACTTTCCCACATCCTCATCACCATCAATAAGGAGACAAGACCTCAGGTCCACATCCCACCTCATCATAGACCACCTCTACTACCTACATGACCATCCCCTCCCTGGTCCTCAGTCATTTACTCACAAAGTAGGTGGAAAGCTAGCACCCACCTCCTGGGGCCTGCTGAAGGCTCCCTGAAATAAGGGAACTCAGAATGAGATTTGCCATGTGTGTCTGATGATGACATAAATGATGACATAAACAGCCATTGCCTGGTCTTCTAGAAGCATATACCACTGTCTGTTTTTCTTTGTATTTAATACCTCCAAACGGGCCACACTTTGTCTCACCTATTGCTTTCTTCTCTGTGATAAATATCCATCCATCCTGGTACACACAGGTGCACCTTATGCATGGACACAAACCTCAGGTCTGTGTGCCCCAGCATTTGCTGATCCCCACGTGCACACTGAACCATCCACACTGTGTGTGTTTAGCCTGCCTGGGTTTGAACGTCCATTGACATGACACAAATGAAGGTTCCATTTCCCTCATGCCTCTACGAGGCCTGCGCATCAGCTGGGCATCCTCCAGTCTGGATACTTAGCCCTTGGTGGCTAAGGGCTTCTGTAGAGATAGAGGCCAAAGATCTGTAGCTACGCATGGTCCCAACTTTTAATATGAGAGCAGACATGAGAGTCCATATGGGCCAACAAAGACCATGGCGGTGCAGTGAGGAGCACCAGGCTCTGGAAGAACTCAGGGTGCCCTAGGGAAACAGTTCGGCAAGCTTTGACCTGCATCCAACACCCAGAGGATTCTTCAGACTAAAGTGCCTGACCTGAGCCTCGAGCAATTGACTAAGACCTTACCAGTTGACTCTCTCTCTGGAGCTTTCCTGAGTCTGCCCTCTAGCACCAGCTTTGGGGACTCCTCGGGGAAGCCTGTAGAACTAGGGTCCTCACAGTGTCCTCTCAGCAATTCTGCCTTGTGGAAACATCTAGACACCCTTCTGAGCAGGGATGTTGATGGAGCTGATCCAGGTCATCCATGCTTTCAGCCAGAAGATCCGGGATGCCTCTTACCACCCTATTGGGACTCAGAGAGTATTTTAAAAGAGGCTCCTTGCCTGTGGGACTCTGCCTAGGTCCTCTGTCCATGTGATATGGATGAGTAGTTTGGTGTTGAGCTTATGGGAATCCTAACAGTTGGAGTGGCTGACTCTTGTCTATCCATGGGACCCTTTTCCTCCTGCTGGACCGCCTCACCCAGCCTTGATGTTATGGTTTGTGCCTGGTCTTAATGAAGCTTGTGATGCCACATTTGGTTGATGTTTCTGGGAGGCCTGCTCTTTTCTAAAGGGAGGTAGAGTCGAAGATCAGTGTGGGGGAGAGAGGCGGAGGAAGGAGGAGGAGGAAGAGGAGGGGAACTGTAGTTGGGATCTATCAAAGAAGAGCAAGGAAGGAAAAAGACAAGAGGCTCCTAGAATGTCTTCTGACCATCAAGTCTGCTTCTGTCTGCAGGGCCAGGAAGCCAGATAAAGAGCGCATGTTACCGGGGGCCAGTTCCGTTCAGGCATCTGCGCATGACTTTAGAATGGGAATGGATTGGCTCCAGAGAACAGTTTTCCCTCCCAGATATATAGGTGGGCCTCAAGCAATCAGTTGCCAGCCTGGAGAGAGCAAAAGGTAGACCCACCTCCCAGCACTAGGGGATCTGTTCTACCTAACAGCTTTGCACTAGGGCATCTAGACGTTCCCTTGTGTCTGAGACTGAACCGAAGGCTTAATGTCTAAGCCTGAAAGTCTAAGATCCAGGGGCCTGCCTGTTTGGTTCTGGTAAAAGACTAACTTGGTTTGCCACATGTTGGCTGACCTCTCTGTCAGACAAGACACGTAGGGAGAGGGAGGGGCAGAGAAAGAGAGAATGTACTGGGAATACCGCTCTGTTGATAGACTCCTGACCAGGCCTACACCAAGCCCTGGATTCAGTCTGCAGTACCACAAAACGTAGTGAGCCATGCTTGTAACCCAGCTCTCTGCAGACAGAGGAAGAAGGGTCCGATGGTCAAGATTGTCCTTAATTCCATATTGAGTTTGAGACCAGCCTGGGCCACATGAGATTCTGTCAGATCAAGGAAGACAGAGACATTTTGTTTCTATAAAGGCGCTAATCCACCCAGGGGACTCCACCATCATGAGCTCACCCCCTCCTAAAGCCCCTCCCACTTCCTAATTATTTGCACCAGGGACTTGGGATTCCAAGTTGTGAAAACTTGGGGGGGGGGGTGACTCATTCAGGCAGCTAGCGATTGACCTTTCTGAGACTCAGGCACAAGGCAACCTCCCTGTTCTCCTTGGGCTCCAGCTCGCCCAGTGCATGAGTCAGCCGGCACCTTGTACAAATGCATCATTTTATTGGCCATCCAGAGAACACAGACTCCCAGGTGGCAAGGGGACTTCATAGGGAGAGCCTGAGATTCAGCTCATTGGTTAAAATATGTACACTAGTTTAATATTCTTATCTGTTTCAGGTGGGATCTGGCAATTTCTGCCAAGCATGGTCTTCTTGACAATAAACGTTCTTCCTCAGCCCAGTGTCTGCACTCAGCCTTCCTCAGCCTGGCCCCTCGACCTACTACATAGGCAGCTTAGCCACCAGAGTGTTCTGGAGTCTTTACATCAGCACCCATAGCCACCAGTTCCTAGCTCCACACATGGAACCCAGGCCTCCACAGGTCACGTCTTTCACATCTAGGTCTTCATCCCACAAGGCTTTGGGTGTCCCTGGTAACATTTAGGGTGATCAGGGATGACAGAAGAAAGGAAAATTCCTGGAGAGGGTGTATAAGCACCTGGGACAGGGCTTAGGGACATGGGCTTTAGCTTCTGCAGCCAAAGGATAAGCCATGGGGGCGATGGATCCCAAGCTTCATTTCTAATTCCTTTATTTGTGGGGTTTCTCATGCTTGTAGCCAGAAGATGGAAAAGGCCAGGAAAGCCAAGAAGGCCCTGGGCACTGGATCCCTAGCTAGTAAAGTCACCTCCTCACAGGACGCCTAAGGACACTCACCCTCCTCGCTGGCCTCCCACCTCCGGGACAGTTCCCGGACTCCGAGATATTCCAGGGAAGGTAACAGAGATGGACTGGAGGGCATAGGAGGACAAACTTCCACTGACCATCCAGCCTAGCAAAGCTAGAAGCTGTCAAAAACATAAAAATTCCATTTATAAACAAGATCAAATTATTTGATTGTGAAACCAGGGTCCGTGGAATTTGAAATAATTTAATATGAAACAATATCATTTGAAATGCTGACCAGCCAAAGACCTGGAGATAGGGAGGGAGCTGAATCGTCCTGTGCCCAGACATGGAACCCAGCCTCGGGGAATATCAACAAAGCCTTCCTTCAAGGAGCTAGGTTCAGAGTCTGCTATGGGGCTGGCACAGGCCAGGTTCTGCCAGCAAGCCTGCACCCTGCCATCTTCCTGGAGGGTACAGACTAGACAGTTGGCAAAACTAATACAGTCAGATTCTGTCACCAGACAGCAAGGAAGAAATGAGGAGGTGATATGTGAGGACAGGAGGGAGATAGGTGCAGAACCTAGGAATATAAGCTGTTGGTCTCAGGGACAGTTGGAGAGGCTATGGTGACTCAGAGATCCAAGAGGTATGCCCTTGGGAGGGCACTCGGGACTCCTGGGCATGTGCAGCCCCGCGTCTGTCATGTCCGGCCAATATGATGAGCAAGCAAGGTGCTAGCACATCCTGGCTCCCTCCTCTGTAGAACAAAAGGAATCACAGATCATTCTCTCAGAGTCTCAAGAGGCTCAGCTGTCATTCCTATAAACAGCCCAGAGCTGTGGTTCCAGGTAGGCAGAGCCCCTTCCAGGGAGAGCATGGGATGCAGGCAATACTATCTACAGATCCCTGCAGCTAGAGGCAGCAGACAAAGCCCTTCAGCCTGGCTAGTGCCTTTGCAGTATGTGGGGTTGGGCTAGCTCAGGATCCTGTACATAGTCTAGCCTCGGTAATGGGAGTGGGCCCCTTGGGCCTCAGAGGACAGGAAGGTTCAGGTATATATAGCTCTTGAAGCTGGTGAGTCTGGAAGGGACAGTGAAGGCAAGACTCAGAGGGGCTTGATGCCCCAGCCTTCTGCCTCCGCAGAAACACTGCTAGGCTAGGAATCTTTCAGGAGTGTAATAGCAAGAAAAATAAATCCAAGAAATCCAGACAACACACGTGCAGACCGGAACTTTCATGTCAGCTCCAAAAACCCGGGTGGGCTTGTAACACAGTGGGGAGATGCAGGCTCGCTGTGTTTAGAAAACTCAAGCTGGCCTTGTCGCATGAGGGGAACACAATGCAAACCCATCATTCTGACCAGGACTCCTACAGCAGAACAGGCCGCCACTCCCTGTATTTCCTCCCGTCTCTGTGCCCAAGACCTTCTGGCTAGTGAGTACAGTCTTAAAAGCCCCATCTGAATGCAAAATCACTAGTGTCTCTCCCTGCCACTTCTGGCTGAGCTCAACCATCCCGCCTGGGGCACTACTGGAGCTGGCCCTGGAGAAAAAAGAGAGGAAAGGCCCGGTGTAGGCACCCATCCTGTGTACCCATATGCACAGCAGCCACCTGTGGGCTTGGGAAGGGCTCTGCTCTCCCCCACCCTCAGAGATGGCGACGCTACCGAGCCATGAGTGTTATTTTTATTCCCCCCTAAGCCTTGCCAGATTACATTGTCAAGGCCAGCACTTTGGAGATATTTCCTTGGTTTCGCAACTCACGCAGTGACTAACACATGTTACATTTTGAAAACTTCTCTGGGTAAAAATTTAAGCTGAATTGTAAATACATAAAAGTCTCAGTGTTAATGGGGCGCATGAGTTCTCGGTGACTGTTTTGTAACCCAAGACCCTGAAAGGATGTGGAATTCTATAAAATCAGCAAGGAGGCGCCTGGGCTGGGACTGCCCTTTGAAGCCATTCTATGGGCAGTGACCTCCACTTCTCCCTGACATTATGTAAGTCACCACACCTCCACACTCCCTGACCCCATGGGTGTCAGAGACTGTTATGACACAATTCAAAGCAGAACCTCGGGACTCTGCAGCCATGATGGCAACTCTTTGGTCATGGACATACATACTACCTCTGGGGCACTACTGAACTTTACATATGGGTAACAAAGCTAAGGGACTTGCCAAAGATACACCCTTATAAGGTACAGACAAGACCCATCCCAGGCTTTCTACCTCAGCCCCACAGGGTACCTATGGCTAGATCATCACACTGCCAGACAAGGTCGTTGAACCACCCAGGACCACCCTATTCTGGTTCAACCATCCTGTACTAGCTAAAAGCCCAGGCAGTATCTAAGAACTGAAAAAGAGCTGACCATTGGTGGGAGAGGATCTAGTTGGTCTTTTACACACTAGGACTGTGATGGGAGGGGAGGGGGGACAGCTGAAAGATGGAAGACAGAGAGTCAATGCAGTGGGAGAGGCTATGGAGTTTGGGAGTGGGGGGTGGGGGAAGCTAAGAAGGAAGGAAGTGAAGGAAGCAGCCCCAAGGTATGGGAAGCAGAGGAGCCCTGTCTGTCCCCAGCAGCCCTCGGCACCACTCCCCTGTTTATGGCTTTGGTGGATAACACTTATCAGTCTGCAGTCACTGAGTTTTGTTTACTCGAGCAGCAGGGATACCACAATGCATTGGGTGCTTCCTGGGTACAGCAGCGAAGCTGGGGATCCCAGCCAAAGCTTCAGTGCCTCGGTATAGTCAACACTTGGCTATTTGTTGCATCTGGGTGCCTCTAAAGGAATGGGAGAGCTACCCACTACTTGGGTCTTGGGATGGTTTTGCCTCCACCAGAAGCCCAGCCAGACCCAGGTGACTCTTGCTTCTCCCCCACCCCCAAACCTGATATTCAGGGAGAGTGGCCTGCCAGAGGTTCTGCAATCAGCCAGACTCACCTTGGGCCACCTGGAAGCCAGGAAGTGGCTCTATACTAGAGACTTTATGATACCATAAACTCTTGGTGAATATTGATTTTTCTTTAAAGTTCAGGGACTATCTGTCTGGGCTCCTCTGATCACCCCAGTTCACCCAGGGTTGCCTGATCAGTTGGTTGCCTGGGCCACGGAGGACGCTCAGCGCTCTTTGATGCTTCTGGACCACTTGACCCAGGAGGAGAAAAAAAAACTACCACCAATGTTGAGGGGAAAAAGCATTGATCCAGTGACACCGCTTTAGGAGAGTGCTTCATAAAGTGCTAGGTAAGAAAAGGTGCTTGCTAGCTTTGGAAAGTGGTGGGTGTCACAGGACTTCTTTCTGCGGAAGGACAGCAAAGAAGCTATCCTCAAAGTTAATAAGACACTGCAGAGTGTGGGGGTCAGTCAAACAAGGAACAGACCTAGAGACACCTCCATTGTAATAAGTACAGAAACAAGAGCCTGGCCAGGGTGCCCTAAAGAAAAGACCAATTCCAGTGGAGGTCAGCAAAGGGGTCCCAAAGAAGGGGCAGTGCCACTATATCATCCACAGCATTGTTCCCTGAGTGCCTGCTGGGAACCCGGGTGCCATTACTCAGCTTTGGGTAATAAGGAGTTTGTCTAGGTCATATAGGGAAGTGTTTTAAAGTTATTCTTTATTATTATTATTATTATTATAGCAACCGCTCATAATACTTAAAAAGACATTTTCTCTAATTCAATTATTAAGTGAGCTAAATGCCTTTGCCTGAGATAATTTAAAAAAATCTTCATAAATACAAAACAATTATCCCATCAAAATACAGTACCAGAGGTTATTATTCGAGCTGGTGTTTCACGCAAAGCTCCCCTCCTCCACTTTCTCAAAGCAGTTCTTAAGCCTACCACCCCTTTCCTCTTCGCAGCACCATGCACCGGACTCTAGCTATAAGCTCTGTCTACCCCATGTGACCAGAGCAGGTATCAAACTACTGAGTGACACAGATCAGACCCTCCTGGGAAGATACGACAACTGAATGCAAGCAAGTACCTGGCTTGGATCTTGAAGCAGAGGGGACATGGATGGGACCCTGAGGAATCACTGAACATTGTGGCCCAGTGCCAATTTCTTAGACTAGATGAGGCACCACAATAGAATGGTTAGCCCAGGGAAAGTGGAGTGGGTAATATATGGGAGCATTCTTTCAAGCTCTTCTATAAACCCAAAGTTGCCCCCAAAACTGTGTGTGTGTGTGTGTGTGTGTGTGTGTGTGTACTTTAATGAGTCAGGAGGGCAGAATCTGTCCATTCTCTGTTTCCAGTGTCAGGTGGGTCCTCCCCCCTCCCCATCCCTGCAATTGCCTCTTCTGTACCCATCCCCCAGTCTCTATTCCCCTTGGTCTCAGTGAGGATCAAATGCCTACTGGTCCCTCTGTGATGTTCTTCCTTCCCTGAGACCCTGCTAGGCAAGCAGAATTGCCCTGTGCTGCAAGACTGGCGTCAGACTGAGTTACCATCCTCTACTGACATCATATGACCCCGGGGTGCAGACCCGGGTTTCCCCAGCTGCCTGGAGCATCTCACCTTGCCAGCTGGCCACGCTCCCATCATGTCATGCTCTCTCCCTGCCCCATGGGACAAGCCACACAGGGTCCCAGGATCCTTCAGAGCTGAACTGACTTTCAAGGGCCCCTTCTATCCTACTGTTATCTGTATTAAAATCACTTTTAACAAACCGTCAGATACTTTCTCATTTTTTTTTCTTTTTTGCTTTAGGCGAGGTTGGATAGATTTGGGAGGGGGAAGGGGGTATCTAAAAGCATTCTGTCAAGACAGACATTCTCACAGTGGATTTGCAAAGCCACAAGGGTGAGCAGGGTCCCTAGGTCACACTTCTGGGCCTGAGTCACCTGACCCATTACTTAACATCTTCAATTCTATCTGGAAAAAAAAAAAAAAAAAAAAAAACCAGGGCTAATGATACCTGCTTTGCCTGGCTTTTACAAGCATTGCTCAAGTTAATGTGTGTCAAGACCTTCATTCCAGCCCTGCACACACCCCCACCCCTGGAGGAGATCAATAAATACCTCCTCTTAAGCAACCTCCAAAGCATCAGGCAGCCAACAGGGTTTCCTCTGCAAACACTCCGGGGAGACCCTTGGCTTCTTTCTGCAAATAAGCCTTCTCGATTTTATCTTGCGAGCTTAACTCTGCTGAGCTCCCTAGAGACCTTGAGTTCCGGGAGCACTGGCCGAGGATTCTGCCTCTGCACTTTGTCCTCCCCAGTCCCCGGACCCTTCTCTCAGTGCCTACAGCCTGCATGTGCCTCAGTGGGTCTCTCTGGAATTTCTGGAGCATGCTGAGTCCTCCCTCCCTCAAGTTCCCTTGTTGGACTAAGCACAGAACAGGGGTGTTTATAAAGGAATGGGGATTTGACTGAAGTCCAGGCTCTACTCGGACTTCCCTCTGACCACTTTCTCTTCCTCCCTGAGTGCACTAATGGGCAAGACCCCAGGGAGCCAGCTCAACAGACCTTTAACTGCCAGTAACTCTCTGTGGGGGCTGGAGAAGGGACAAAGCCCTCCCTCCACAGTTCCTCGTCAAGACAATACTTCCACCTTGGGTCCTTGCTGAGTCTTATTTTGCTAATGAGATCAGACAAGCTTGTAATTTTAGGTAACTGCTGTTGCTGAGAAGGCTTGAAGAGAGGCCCATTCCCTGGCATTTCCACAGATTCCTCCCGGTTTGTTTGGTTTGAAGAATTAGGCAAGAGCAGGTAGGAAGGCTGTGAGTCAAGCACAAGCCATTGCAAGAGCCTGACTCACGGTTACCCACGGCGATGCTCAGCCTCTCATTCCTTTCCTTGGCTATTTATTTATTCAGCAAATATTTATTGAGCAGCTAACATATGTCTCTGCCTCTTCACACCCCCAGGCCTTTGCACAAGCTGGGCCCTCCACCACGCCCACCCATTAGCCAACCTGCAGTTCCCCCGGCTGGGTCAAAGTTTACCTCCTCTGGGAGGCCTGTCACACAGGATTTTCTCTCCCTTCAAAACTACGGTTGTCCCCACATCAAGGTTCCAAGTCATCCCCCAGACAAAGGCTTGAGCAAGCTTTAGAAGTCTCCCTTTCTGGAAAGTGGATGGTGGCTGTAATTCTTTCTTCTAGAGCCTAACTGTAGGACCTGCCTGCCTAAAATGTAATGAGCACCATTTTCCAGCGTGTAAGAAAGTGAAGCACTGCCTACCAGGGCTGTGAGTGAGGAGGACTGAGGGGGAGAGAGAGAGAGAGAGAGAGAGAGAGAGAGAGAGAGAGAGAGAGAGAGAGAGAGAGAGAGAGAGAGAGAGAGAGAGAGAGAGAGGGGTGAGGACGTCCCAGTGTACAGCAACATCAGGCACCAGGTAGGTGGTCCTTTGGATCTCAGGATCATCCAGGAACAGAGAGCTATCACGTGCACACTCGAGTCTGAATGTAGGACCCGGCATCCTTGTTCGGAACCGGATCTCAGAGGCCCCAGGGAAGGGACTAAGAGCAAACCCCACCTGCTGGTACAGGTGCCAAGGAGCACCTGAAATCCACCTGTCTGACACTCCTCTTCCCCCAAGCCACCAGAAATGGGTTAGTTCTCTGTACATCGAAGTGAGCATGGGCTGGGGGCAGGCTCTAGTCTAGGCAGGGTTAGAGGGCTGTGAATCACCACAGACCAAAGCAATTCACCACCAGGGCCAGACCTCTTCTGGGGTCTGGAAGAGCCTGGCTCATGCTCTGTGGGGTTCATGTGCCTAGGGCGGGGCCTCTCAGAGGGTGATGTTCAGGAGTCAGCTCTCTCCCTATTGTGGATTCAGAGACCAAGCTCAGGTCCCCAGGTTTGTATGGCAAATGCTTCTACCCACTGAGCCATCTCGCAAACCCTAAATAAATGCTTTTAGTATGTAAAGAAACGAAACTGAGAGCCAAAACTATGGGCATTTAGCAAAGTAACTCTCCAGAAAAGACTAAACTTGAAAAGGAACCAAGCAGAGAGGATTATGGGAATCTCACTGGGTATGAAAACCTCGCTACTGAGCGGCACCGCAGAGTCAACCTAGCTGAAACCAGAAAAGGTAGGAGGGGTGCCCAGTGACGGCCAAAGATAGGCTCCACAGGCAGAGAGGAGCAGTCAGGTTCAAACAGCTGACTGTGGTGCATCTGAGGCTATCTCAGTATAACAGCTACCTGTGGCTCTCTCTCCTCAGCTCGTGCTCCCCTCCCCTAAACTTCTCCAGATCGAGGCTTCCCTCCCACAGCTTCTCCTTCCTATGTAACCACCGGGTCAGCCGTGGGGTCTCTCGGCTCCTTCTCTTCTCTTCCTTGCTCTTCTTCTCTTTCTTGCTCTCCTCCCGTCTCTCCCCTCTCATGGCCTGGTTCAGTCTCCTTCTTCTCCTGCTCTGGACTCTACTGGATGCCTCTGGCTGTACCCTTCCTCATCTCTACAATGAAAGCCTTCCCTCAGCCATACCTTGGAACGGCCCTGTCCTCACTATACCAGTAGCTTAGAGGGTAGTAGGTATCTGCCCAGTTCTGGTGCTGTAAAGGCTTATTATAAATATATAAAGGGTTTGTGTCTTTCATCTGGGAACTAAATCATCCAAGGTGACATAGAAACACCCCCCCACACTAATATTAATATTAACCAATTCACCTTACTTTCTACAGGAACCTCAATTGAGAAGATGCTTCTGTCTGATTGGCCGGCAGTTAAGTCTGTGGGGCACCTTTTCTTGATCAATCATTGAGGTGGAGAGCCCAGCCTACTGTGGGTGGTGCTGTCCCTAGGCTAAAAGAAGCTGAGTAAGCCATGAGGAGCAAGCCAGCACGGTTTCTTCTTCAGCTCCTGCCTCCAGGTTCCTGCTCTGACTTCCTTTCACAATGGACTGTATAATGGATTGTTTTATTTATGAGAAACTGAAATTAACCCGCTCCTCCCCATGTTGCTTTTGGTCATGGTGTTTATCACAGCCAATAGAAGTTGAGAACAGAGAATCTAAATTGCACTTAACTGATGTTCTAGGAAACAACAGAAGTCACAGGGGTAGCGGTGGATGTCTGAAGCTGTGATGGCTGGAAGTCTCCCAAACTCAATAGCAAGTTTGAATCCCTAGATTAAACAGAAGTGCAGGCAAGCCACTTCCGTGCTCTGTCATATAGTAGGACTACAGGATGCCAAAGGTAAAGGGGACAAGTACAGCCTACTGTGGATTTATAAATTCAACTCAGTCAGAAATGAAACATTTAC
This sequence comes from Mus caroli, assembly GCF_978045245.1. Lineage (NCBI taxonomy): Eukaryota > Metazoa > Chordata > Mammalia > Rodentia > Muridae > Mus > Mus caroli. The sequence continues at coordinate 108,210,051 of NW_028227269.1, forward strand.
CAAATACCTACTAGGTGCTTCTAGATACATCAATCAAAAGATGGGCTGCTTATGCCTCAGATCCTCCAGGGCCAAGATGCTGCAGCTGTACGCAGAACACATGGGTAAAGCTTGCAGGGCATGAGAAAGGAGTTGAACACTGTGGGAAACAGGATGACAGGGACACTGGGCACCTGGGGCATGGGTGCAGCTGGGAGAGGCTGACGCAGCAGGCAGTGCTCACCGGATGTCAGAAGAGGCCTCCCTGAGCAGGAGATCAGAGAAGAGGGAGGAGCAGTCAAGGCAACAGCGGTGAGGTAATACACTCTGGCTGGGAATGGGCCAATACTTCCATCTGTCTTCATCAACAAAGTGTCCTCCTGGTCGTCCATCCACCCGTTAAATGATCGTGCATCTTGTTGCTTTGGAATTGTGAATGCCTTTGATATATTCTGGGTGTGAGACTATCAGCTGGGAGAAGGGCAAGTTGTTTCCCTCTGCGTGTGACTAATCATGTTGGTCTTTAAGGGAGGAAGAGGACAGGGTTACAGCTTGGAGGATGAGAGTCGCAGCGGCACAAGCGTTATGACCCGAGTTCAATTCCCGGATCCATAGAAACCGGATGCAGTGCTCATATCTGTAATCTAGCGAGGTGGGAGGCAGAGACAGAACAGTCTCCCAAAAGTTCCTGAGCCAGAGGCCGGCAAGCCTAGAGTACATAGTGCGGAAACAGGAGCCCTCCTTAGAAACACGATGCAAAGAGAGAATGAACTGAGCCCTGAAAAGCTGCCCCCTGACTTACACGAGCATGCTCTGGCACAAGCACAACCATACCACACACAAGAATAAGTTAACTAATTTTTAAGACAACCTTACAAGAGGCGGGTACTTTTTTCACGCTAGTTTTTATCAGCTTACATTATTATTTGGTGATGTTTTGAATTCTACCCTAAGGTCAAAAAGTTATTCTCTAAAAGGGTCTATAGCCTGGACTTTCATGTTTAGGTCTGTGGCCCATTATAGTTTTTCTGTATTGTGAATGAGGGAGAGATTAAGGTTTATATTATCATAAACATTTTAATACAAATGTTGCATTTCATGTTTATTTATTTATAATATGTATAAATATTGTATTTATAGATATTTTATATTTTAAAGCAGATTTCAATGTTACGTATTTATATAATAAGTGTGATTAATTATAATTCGGGTAACAATATTCTTCTACAAAGTTTACATGAATTTTTTATGTGTTTTTTTTTAAATAATCTCATGTGTGGATAACCCATGATTCCAGCCAGTGCTTAAAGACAGCAATTTACCTGGTTCCTTTTTCAAAAGTCAGTAGATTATTCCACAGTCTGGCATGTTGCCTCAGTCCACAGTCCCTTCAGGGAATGACATAAGAATCTTGCAGTGAAATGTCTTCCCCACCCCTGGCCTTGGCACCAGAGCCCCTGTGGTGGGTACCCCTTTTCAGCATGGAACAAACTGCAAAGAGAATTCTTACTGTTTTTTTTTTTCATTTACCTTTTAAGGAGATCAAACGATGGGAAAGTTTTAAAATAAGTGTTTTTAAATCACAGCGCACAATGCCGTGAAATGTTTCGTGTAAACACCAATTTGTATTCCACATATGTTTGTGTCTTTTTATACTTATAATAAATATAAAATAAGATATGTGGAGGGTTGCTCATCAGAAAATGTATAATTCAGGGGCCTGTTGTTATCAGCTTATAAGTGGTGGCATGAGCTTGTGGTCCGTATCACAGCCGGAATCTGAGCATACCTAATCATGTTTTTCCTTTCCAGTAACAGTCATGAGTGATGAATTCCACCAATATATTAAAAAAAATTCTTAAGGTCAATATTTATTTGCTTTTTAGAATGGGCTTTCAGATTTAGGGTTTCATTTCTTTTTTTACATTTACTTACATATTTTTCATTTTTACTCTATTTTCTTTCTAGTTCATTTTCTTTTTGATTGTTTGCCTTCTCCTAGCATGGTGTGATCTAATGGACTCTTTAAAACTTCTTGCCCCCACTTTTAAATGTTAGTTGTGCAGAACCCAGAATTCATGGTGCTCTTCATCTCTGTCAGTGTCTCTCCCTTTAGGAACTGCATTGCTGACATGCTCACCTGGCTCCTGTGGGCAGAACGTATCTCTCTCTTCCCCTCCCCCCCTCCCCCCACCGTGTGTCTAGTTTTAGGATTTTTCTCTCTAATTCGAGTTTCGGTTGATTCTGGGGTGGTGGCAGTAAGAATCTAGTGTGATGGAGGCGGGATTGCACGCAGTCCCAGTGTGAATCTATCCCTATTAGTTCCGTGATGTCTTAGACATAGAGGTAGTGTTTGCATCACCTCTGGGAATATTTCAGTCAGACATTATTTCTGAAAACACTCTGACACACCAAGCCATCCCACACATATATGTGACCCTCTGCGATCACGGGAACCTGCTTGGCGTTTCCAGCTGTTCTGTTCTGTCTTCAGGTTCCTTCTTTTGGTCAGCTGTCAATCTTCTACAGGGAAACTCCCATCTCAGATGTAGCTCCCGCTGCTTTGGGGTTGTGCATATCTCCTCCTAAATGCTAGGATGTACTTACAACAGCCAGTCATTCGCTGCTTTCTGCCACTTCCGGGTTCCTGCCATGTGGCTCATGTTCTACAAGGCTGGCACTTCTCTGGTTAAGAATCTCATTATCTAGCTTCCTGGTGTGTCCTTGGTCAGGTGCTGAGCACAATGAATTGTCCCTGGCTAAGCATCTATCTGGCTCTTGCTGTGTTCTTTGATGAACATTGGACCAGTAAGTTAGCCAGGCCCTGGTACACTGCAACCAGATTGGCTAGGGCACATCTGCAGTAGTCACTCCCTTACATCTTAGACCCACTACCAGAGTGACTCTTCTAGTGCTTGCCCAGTGCTCGCTCCCTCTCTCGCTCTGTCTCCTCTCTTTCTCCCTCTCTCTCTCTCTCTCTTTCTCTGTGTGTGTGTGTGTATGTGTGTCTGTCTGTCTCTCTGTCTCTATCTCTCTGTCTCTGTCTCTCTCTGTGTGTAAGTCTCTCTCTCTCTATCTATCTATCTATCTCTCTATCTCTCTCTCTATCTCTATCTCTCTACACCCCTGGACAGTTCATGTCACCTCCAATAGCAGGAGAGTTTAATTTCCACCCTAAAGGTCCTGTCTCCTAATCTGCTGTATGGCCCCTCCCATTTTCTATCCCTGAGCCCAGGCAGCCCAGCCCTCTGCCTAGCACCCTGTGTCCCCTCCCCAAGCAGCCTGGAAACAAGCTCCACCTAGAAGAAAACAATGCAGCTGTAGGCCAGACCCAGTTCCTCCCGGGTTAGTGCCAGCTGGCATTAGCCTCTGATTGGCAGGTGTGGGGAGGGTGACAGTCTAGTCCCCATGCCACAGCTCTGAGGTCTGCCCCATGCAGAGGTCTGGGCAGAAAGTTAACAGCCATGGCTTCCTCGGGGAGCACAGACAGTGAGCACTCAAAACCAGGAGGAAGGAGGCCTGAGGCAGGAGAGTGCTGAGATCCAGGGAGATGCTGATTGGCTTCAGGTCAGCCAGGCCTCTGCACTGTGGGGCTTACATACATCCATTTGCTCCACTAAGCATGGAAAATACTTGAGACATGCTAAATGCTTACAGGCTTTCACCTTTGTCGTATTCTTTGACACAACACAACATTTATAGCAAATTTACATGTACTGTGAAATGATTCCTAGAAGCCTAGAAATGATCTGAAATGTGCAAGAGCTGGGCACAGGTGGCATCATATCCTGTGCCATTTGCATAAGGAGCCTGGACACCAAGGGGCATCCTGGGGCCATTTGGTCCTCACAGCTTCATGGAGCTCTTGACAGACTGGACACAGGGAAGAAAATCACCACCTGAGGTTTGGTGACTCAACAGTTCAGGAGATGTACTCACCACCCCCAGAGATGGGACAATCTTGGGGTGATATGCCTCCAATAACTGGTCACATGCAATGCAAATGCCAAGACCACCCCTCAACTCAAGACACCTCCACTGGTCACATTCTCTCCCAGCTTCTACAGGACCAGCCATAGCCAGTCAGAGTTGACCTTCTATCTCTCAGGAGGGAGCTGAGAGGAGCAGAAATTAAAGGTAGGGAGGTCAAGAGCTGTGAGTAAACAGGATCTGAAATATGGCTGGGACTTTATGAGCCAATGCACTGCCCTTCTGAGCTGTTTACTGCCTCACCTGAGCATCCTGGCAAAGCAATGTAGTCACAAGAGAGCACCCATTGCTGGGTTCCTAGGGTAAGGCCAGGCCCCACAGTTTGCCCAAGTTAGTGGAATTCTAGGGCTTCCAGATGAAGGTGGCTGTGCTGTTCTTTGAAGCCTGTCCCTTTCCAGGGTACAAAAGGCCATTGTGTCTCAGCCTGCTCCAGAGGTGACCCTCTAATGATGCTACTGGAAAGAGACGCTCTCCAGCCCTGAGCCCCCTACACATGCATCCTGCCACGCTCTCCCCAGGGCCAGTAGCTTTGCCTACACGGGATAGCCCAGCTGGTGTTCCTCGGGTCCAGCACGGTGGTGCTTCCTCAGCAGCCTCCACAGGCATCCCTGGCAGTTACCACATGCCCTTTCCTGCATAGGAAACGGTGTGGTATTACAGCTGGGCTGAGGAAAGAGCTCTGCTGTCTTTGGAGCAAGGGCCAGCTGGTGCATTATTCATGGCTTCAGACCACACCTCTTAACATGCTGCCCAGGAGCCAAGCAGGCTAGCCCCATGGGGCTGGTTAAAGCACCAGTGTTAATAGCCCTGGCATGTGGGCTGGGTTCCTGCAATTCGGTGAGGTGAGGGTCTCTGGGTTCCTAGGGGACCAGAGAATGCCACCACCTCCTTCAGGCACAAGAAAGTAAATAATCTTAAGGGAAAGCCCCCACCACCAGTTCTACTGCCGTGGGTGGAGTGGGTACGACAGGGCTCCCTGGCCACGGGTACATCACCTTGTTTCTGGTCCACACTCCCGCTGGGATCTGGGGCTGCTTCGCCTACCTCCACAGTATCTGTTGTTGGTGCTTGCGTGGGATTCCCTGCACTGCCCAGCATGCTTGTCCTCTGTGACACATTGACAACTGCTCCTTTGACCCCACCCACCCAGCTGCTGTGGAGTTGACCCTTGTGCTTTCCATAAGAACCCCCTGAGCAAAAGTCCTCATCCTAGCACAGGACATACTGAAGGCTGCCAAGCTGTGGTCGCCATCCCAGCACCAGTGGAAGCACCTCCTCCTCCACATCTTCCTCTCTGCCCCTGCCCCCCCCCCCTTTCTGGGATTTTTTCCAAGCAGAAGCAGGGCTGGGACAGGGAAGAAGCAGTAAGGTATTTACCTCACAAGCAACATTGAAGCAAAACAAAGGAACCCAGCACTAAGACTAAGTCCCATTCCACTAGGCTCTTTATTTATTCGGTTAGTTATTTTCCTTTATTCTTTGACAATTCAAACATTTATACAATGTATCTCCATCATGCCCACCCCCTCAACGCAGGCTTCCCACTTCCCTTAGCCACACCCTCCGCCTTCATGTCCTCTTGTTTCCGTTTCGTTTTGTTTGTAACCCACTAAATCTAACCAGTGCTGACTGCTGCAATGCTGACTGATCTTTTCTGGCTTGCTTTTGTAAAGATCTGGTGCAGGTACCCACGAGTTAGTTACCTGCTGCAATGAGTTTATGTATCTAACAGTCATGTCAGGTCCAGAAGACAGAATTTCACAGCACAGAAGATGGAAGGCAGCATCTTCCAGCTCCTATATTCCTCTGCTTCCCTGGTGCTCTCCAAACCTTGGGAAGAGGGGTCGATACAGCTGTCCTGTCTAAGACTGAGCACTCAACGCTATTTCTGAGAACTTGGACCAGTCGTAAGTCTCTGCATTGAGTGCTGCCCACTGCAGAGAAAACCTTCTCTAGACAAGGTGGAGGGCATCACTAACCTGTGACTATAAACATAAATATTTAGAAGGCAGTTTGACAATATGCTAGCTGAATGGCAGTAGTAGGTTCTCCTTAGGACCTATGATTCTAAAATTTCTGAGCCATGGGCTTTTGACCAAGTTTGAAGTATACATACGAGAGTACAGATACCCTCTTGTGGAGCAGGTCTCAAATCCAACCAGAAAACAACGGGTTACCTCCAAACCAGTCATACCATTATTAGCCCGTGGTCTCTTCCCTGGCCAGTCATTATGGCAGCAGGGGTTCACCACTAGGTACAACTATTGACAGATTTTCTTGCCCAGTAGCCTTCATAGAACCTTCCAGTACTGCAAAAGCTAGCCCGCAGGGAAGAAGTGGCCAGCTGAGTTCCAGCTTGGTTTCTTTGTGTTCTATAACCCAAGCGTCTTATATCTTCAGCAATGGAGTCTCGTCACTTTGTTCTGGTAGAAAATCCAAGGACAGTGGCAGTAGTCTGTGTGGTCTGTGTTGCTTGTGTTGTTGTTCAAGGGTCTCCCTAGCCAAAATAACTCACTGGAGCAGCATCTCATGCCTTGCACTAATATTTTTGTTAAATAGCTCATGACTTCTGGAGAAAACATTGTCTACCTATTCAGGGTACCTGCATTCAAATTCCTTTCCTTTTTAAATTATATTTTGTAACAGCTGACAAAGTAGTGGGTTTCTATAAGGTCGGTTTTCATATACCCTTAGTTCTGGTTAACACTCCACCAGCCTCTCCTCTCCCACCTCCCCATCTGCTCTCACACGTAAACCTTCTACCACCAGGACTCCCTTCACGCTTCTTTCCTCAGGTGCTCTACTATCCTCTCACCTCTTACCACGCCCCCTTCTTCTCCCTCTCTAGCTTCTATAGATTTTCCAAGTTAAACACACTAATCTGGCAATCCAAAGCGAGAGTCTGATGCAGTGGCTCGCAACCTGTGAATCGAAACCCCTTCGGGTGTCAGTGACCCTTTCACAGGGAGGTCATAAATCAGATAGCTTGCATATCAGCTATTTGCAATATGATTCATAAAAGTAGAAAAAAAAATCACAGCAATGAAATAGCAGAAAAAATAATGTTATAACTGAGGGTCACCACAAAGTGAGAAACTGTGGTAAAGGGTCACGGTGTTAGGAAGGTTGAGAACCACTGGCCTAGTGTGATGGTGTTTAAATCCTGGGCTGAGTAAAGCTCATTGGTAGAGCATTGGCTTTGCACGAGTGTAGCCCCAGGTTTGAGCTCAGCGAAAATGGTGCAGCAAGATTATTTACCTAAACCCTCCACACAGAGCACCTCTTGCCCAGATCAAAGGCTTAGGTAAGAAACTGTAGACTGGGGCTGTTCATTCAGGCCAGATGCAACAGAGGTCTCTCTGGAGGGGCACAGGGAAGGTGGAGAATGTGTGGGGTCTACAGGAACTCTTGGCAGGGGCACAGGGAAGGGGAAGGATGTAGGGGGTCTATGGGAAGTCTTGGAACTGTTTTCTCGTCTCTATTTTACTATGAACCTAAAATTGCCAGAAAATTTACATTGGAAACAAAAAAAAGTACTTGTTCTCAATAATACTCATCCTGAGCAACCCGACACAGAGGGCTGAATGGCATCTCTCTAAGAAGTTACACACAGGATGAATTTCCTATCGCTAGCTCGCCCTCAGGCGACACGAATCAAAGCCATGGCAGGATGCCACCTCACAGCCCCTGGGAGGACTGAGGTACAGCCTTTGTGGAAACCAGTTAGTGGTTCTCAGAAAGACAACTAGCCAGTGACTGTGACATTCAACAATTCAACTTCCTTGTGTATAGTCCAAAAAACTTGAAATCAGGCTTCGGGTTGTGGCTCAGTTAACAAAGAGCTTGCTTGGCATGCACGAATCCCCATCACCATAGGAAGTACGCATGAAACACACCTATCATCCCAGCACTTAGGAAGTCAAGGATGGAGGGTCACGAGTTCAAGTCTAGCCTGGGATGTGATGACTCCCCTTGGTTATCAACTTGACTACATCTGGAATTAACTAAAACCCCCCAAAAATGGAAGGCACACCTTAGAGGGACTTCTGCTTAACTTGAAGTGGAAAGATCTACTTTTAACTGGATCTTTGAAGATCCACCTTTAATCCAGATCTTGAGTTGGGGAGGCACAGCTTCAATCCATATCTTTAATCTTCATCTAGTCTGGTCATCTCTTCTGCCGGAGGTCTATCCAAGGACATGGAAAAAGAAACTTCTACTCTTTGCCAGCTTATAATCCCTTTCCTCACTGGCATTAGAGCCGACTTCTTCTGGATTCCAGCGTATACTGAAGGACATCGGAGGCAGCCAGCCGTGTGGACTGAGCAACTACTACATTCTTGGACTTTCCATTCATTGATGGACACTGTTGGATTAGTTGGACTTACAGTTGTAAGTCATTCTAACAAATCCCCTTTGTGTGTGTGTGTGTGTGTGTGTGTAAAGACAGAGACAGAGAGAGACAGAGACAGAGAGAGACAGAGAGAGAGAGAATGATTCATTCCATAAATTCTGTTACTCTAGAGAACCCTAATACATGGGTTAAGTGAGAATTGTCTTAAGAATAATCACTCATCATTGAAATCCAGGATCCAAACAAATCATTGTATGTCTATGTCCATGGCGCTGTTATTCGCAAGTGGAACCAGCTGAAGGTCTGTCAGCAGATAACGATCATCAGATGTGGCCACACACATGTGGAGCCTTCTTCAGTTACAAATGAACAGAAAAATCCTGTCACAGCCTAGATACCTGTGAGAGAACCTCCGAGACACGATGCTGAGGACATCAGCCAGAAACAAGGGAAAACCATGGTAGTCAATCCATGACAGAGAAAGAACAGGGGTGACCATAGGCTGGGTAGAGGGTGACAGGAAGTAGTTTAAAGGGTGCAATATGCAGTGATGGTGGCAGTTGTGATACGCTGTGACTACTCCTAACGAAAAAAAAAACTGACAAAACAGGGAAATTCTATGCTGTGTATGGTTTACTGCATGATTCAATACAAAAGCTATAAAAATAATTTATCATAAAAAGCAAAGCTGATGAGCGCTGTCACCAAAGATGAAGATGATCCTGGACCAGGCCGTCTATCTGAGGATGCATAGTGGAGAGGGTGGACACCTGGGATGGAGGCAGGCGAGCATAGGGACAGCTTAGCAACGTGGGACTGCACTTGGCTTCAACTATGTATCCTAGGAGCCCATCTTCGGAGAGCTGAACTCACACCCCACTCAAACAATGGGATGGATTTCCTTTCCCATAGCAATCCCTCTCTGGCTCAGTTTCCATTCAAGCAAATCGTGAAACCCCCCTGGGAATGAGAGGTAGAGAACCACTCCAGTCTGAACCACTTTTGGGTGCATGCACAAACGATGTCCTCTGAGTGAACTTTGAGGGGAAATCCCTACTTGAGATCATATGCAGAACTGGGCATGCTCACAATTGAAATCAGGTGCATCATGGGAAGTGCCAAAGGCTCACATAACCCAAGCCTGTCAATCAAGACAGAGCCCTCCATATCATGCCCCCTAATAACCAGCTCCTCCTTATCCTTGGCCCCATAAGAGGAAACCCCAAACACTAACCTTGAATACTCTAGCTCAGGGACCTGCTGCTCCGTTGAGCTATAAGACTGCTTTGTTTCTGAGCAAGTCCCCAGCACTGTGCAATCTGTGCATGTGTCTTTAATTCTCCAAATAAGACGCCAAGAACCCAGAAACGTTTGCCCAGTCTAGGATGTCTGGACCAGCGACAGGATAACAGTGTGTTCTCCCGCTCTGAAGGGGGTCCTGGTGTGGACAAATGAAGAGATAGGGAAAACAAGGGTGCAGGTGGCCAGGGACCAGGGAAAGGCGTAGTGGCTTCCACTTTAGAAAAATGGAAAGAATGCTGGAGCCGGATGCTGGTCGGTCATGGACACGTAACCAGCACCGCGGTACTCAGTGTTACTGATACTGGTACGGAACCCGATGTGAAATGCTCGAGGCATGAGTTCAGATCCTGCGTTCCACCCCCAGCCCTGAAAGAAAGAATGCTGCACTGGCGACTTTTACCTTACTTAGATTTTTCCCAGATTTTTTTTTTTAAGGGAGAGAAAAGCACGCCACCACCAACAGTAAACAGAGAGCTCCAGCCTTCAGCCTGGGGATCTCCAAGGCAATCTGGCACATGAGCGGTCAGCAGGGACCTTCCTGCCACCTTTGCCCTCGGAGCTCCATGGAGCAAAGTCTCTTTGTACCTGGCATTGCTTCATCTGGCCAGAGGCCAGTATTCGTAAAAAATGGCAAATATAAATATTTTCCACCTGGACTTGGGTAGCAGACTACAGAGAGCATTCCGTTTGGGTTTTTTAGAGTCACTGCCTTGTTTTGAGCCTCATGCGCTTTCTAACCACTATCTTGTTGACCCTCCTTAGTTCTAAAAAGTACAGCAGGTCCTGCTTCCTTGAGATGCACGCACCAACCACAATGCCTTGCGCATGGCCTCCTGGACTGCTGGGACGAAGCTTCCTTGTGTATCAGTACAATAGTCTCGTGATGTGGCTGCAGGATGCACAGGGTCGTGCTGCAGACTGCAGATAGGAATGCTCCCAGAGATGGTCCCAGTGACTACTCCACAGTCACTCTGCTAGCCAAACCTTCCCCTCTGCACATCCATCCCTCCACCCACTGAACCCATGAAATTAACATATGCAAATAGGAGGCCAGGAACCCCAGCCAGATCCAGAGGGGGCTTCCTGCTCCAGGTGGGGGTTCACAGCAGGATCAGAAACCCCTGAACCCAGAGATTGATCAGCCTAAGACTGTCAACAGAGCACTGTCACCAGTGCACAGTCCCACACTGGGACCTTATCATGACATCATCCTTTCCAAGAACTCCACAGCTCAACCTGCTATGCAGCAGGGCTCTGTGACTGGATCCAGCCTTTTGCCCAGAGCGTGCTAGTCGGCCCCAGTGAAAGCGCTCTGTTGTGACCACCCTGGGCTGTGACCAGGCACTGTCTGCCTTCCCACACAAAAGGTATCTTTTGCTTTTCTCGCTTGACACTGACTATCTAGCCTAAGGCAGGAACCAATTAAACTAATTAATCCCCAGGCACTTGGCTCAGGATGGAGAAACTAGGCCCTCACACTTTGAATAACTCCAGAGGAAACACTTTGATTCGTAGAGCATCTGGGGACCTTTGATATCTGGGGCTCTAACTTTCAAGAGCAGGCAGGACCCAGAGACCTCGGTGTCCTCAGTGTCTCTTCTCCAGGCCTCTCTGGAGGGGTCTCCCTGTTGGCTGAACCCAAGACCACATTCAGAGGTATCAGGGACATCAGCTCCTCCTACCTCTTGCATCCTTCCCTAGGATACAAGCCAGGCAGCTGCCCCTAGGGGAACCTCTTGGCACATTCATGAGCTTTTTCTTATAAGGAAGACGATGACCCTCTGATTTGGAAGGGCTTAAATACTTCTAGGTTCAAGAGTACAATTTATTGAAAATGAAGTTCAAAGTCTCAGAAGAGGTGGCCCTGTTCTTAAGACACCTTATCATTAGTGACCAGGTCCCTCATCCAATGCTATTCCTGCACAGACAACAGCAGACTCTCCTTGGCTGATGCAGGAGGAGTGACTGTCCACACTGTTTACTCTCATACCATTCTGGCAAAGTTGGTGTTGTTCTCTCTTCCTGCAGAAGCTGGAACTCTAGGGCACTTGGAGGCTGGTCTCTGCACAGGATTTTCCCAGAGCTGTGTCTCTGCAGAGAATGGAGGTCCTCTTGCCGAAAGCCTTTGTCACCTTCCTTCCTGGGTTCCTAGCCCCACCCTCTTAACCCTGTTAGCAAGCGTCTGGAGACAGAAGTCACGCAGCCCCGAACCTGCCTCTGTCACCCTCACAAGCATTTTTATTGTGTCTTTTGGATGAGCCATGTTTTCAAATTCCCAGCAACTATTTCCAAATCAAGTTTTCAAAGCGGCTTGCATTTTTGACCTAATAGAAACTAGAGAAAGCTGGAAAAGGATTCCCCATGTGTCTTTAAGACCCCTTTGTTTGTTTGTGTGTTTGTTTGTTTCAATAAAGTTGTGCCTTCTTGTCTCTGCTTTCGGCCTTTCTGCTTGAAGCCCTGTAGACGACACCCATTTCTGCTTACACTCACCATGCTCTGTGATGTGCCTGGTTCCAGGAGGATTTGGGGCAGTGTATACACCCTCAAGCACTCAGCATCCTCCGTGAGGCCAGATATTCCCGTTGCCTTGAGACACCCATCATTTCCTGGCCCAGAGGCGGTCTATGGGCCTCACACACTGCACTCCCATCAGACTTTATTTAGAAGCTCTCAGGGGTTCCCTTGTCCTTCCAAATTGGACACAGACCCTCAACTGGAGGTCAGAGCCCCAACAGGACTCAACCCTCTCAGTAAGTCTCACCAGGCAAACCCTCCCTCCACTCTGGTCTAAGAAGTCATTGTTACCCAGCAAGGTGTCCGAATTGATTGCAGGCTCTACCTCATTAGCTTCCTTCCTGTCAGCCACCAGACCCTTGCACCATGCCATCTGCCTGCTGTTTCTGCAGCTGCCTCGGCAGAGCCCTGTGGGCTTGCTGGCCTGTGTGGTCTCACTGTTCTGAAGGTGAGTGTCCAAGACAGCCCTCACTGTGTCAAATCAGAACAACAGCAGGCTGGTAGCTCTGCAAGCCCTCTGTTTCCTCACCTTCCATAGCACCTAGAGGGCATTTATCATCTTCTCCGTGGCTATGACTTTTCCATCTCCTTCTTGCCTTTGTGGTAACACTGGACCCATCAGACAATCTGGGATCCTGCTCATTAGCTGTGACATACCTGTGAAATCCCTCTGGGGCCTTTATCTGGTCAAACACAGGACACAGGTGCTTGGCTTACTCCAACTCATGCCATCCATTCACTTCCACTGTCCCCACAGGCAAAGGAATCCTGAGGCTCCCACAGCAGGGAGTGTTAGAGCCGCGTGAAGATGAAGGCTGGATCCCGGCGAGGCTCCTGTGGGCCCTGATCTATGCTCACACACCAGCTGCCTGGATCACCTCCAGCCACCACGTTGACAGTGGGTATCCTGGGCTTCAAAGCAATTGATTACAAAGGTACAAGCCTGGGTTGGCAGTTCCTCCCTGGTTCTGGAGTGGCAATGACTACCACGGAACAAAGTCCTCCCTGCTCTCCATGGGCCGAGTTCTTTCCCACAAAGGCGCCTGAGCCAAAAGCACTGGCAAAGGAGGTACACAGACCTGAGCTGAGCCAAGAGGCCTTGAGTCAAAGCCAGCCACGGAGTGTCAATGCAGCAGCACGTACTTAGAGAGCACACACGTGCACAAGCATGCTCACACACACACACACACTTTCCTATATATGCACAACACATACACAATCATGCACACGGGCACTCAAGTGGGCAGACTTCATAGGTTAGAAGTAGACTCACATCTACACATTCCGGGCCTTGGTCTAAAAGAGGGGACAGGACCGCATCCTTCATGTCCTCCTTTCTGACTGGTTCTAGCCAGAATGCAGTTGGGATAGGAGGAGCACGCCCCCTGCCCCACCTCCCATCTTAGTCCATGAGCTCTGAGCTCCTTGTGGAGGGCAACAGAACAACAGGCCAGCTGTGGGGGTCTTACTGCTAACCTGTGCTGGTTAGTCCTTTGTTAGTTTGGCATAAGCTAAAGTAATCTAGGAAGAGGAAACCTCCATGGAGAAAGGGTCTCCATCAGACTTGTGATAGGCGAGTCTGTTAGTTAATGATTGATGTGGGAAGACACGCCTGGGGTGTATAAGAAAGCAAGCTGAACAAGTCATAGCAAGCATGCCAGTTAGCAGCATCCCACTGAGACTCTGCCTCAGTTCCTGCCTCCAGGTTTCTGCTTCCAGTCCTGCCCTGATTCCCTTCATGCTGAGCCAGAAGCTGGTAGCTGAAGTAAACCCTTTCCTCCCCAAGTTGCTTTTAGTCAGTATTTTATCCCAGCCTCAGAAAGCAAGCTAGGATAATCCCCTTGACCCACATGTGTTTGGAGCATGCCAGGAGGAAGATGCATGATCCTGTCCTGCTCCAGGTGAGGGGCAGCTTTGTGCTAAATGCAAAACCCTGCAACAGACTCCCCTGGGGCCCCTCAACCTCCATGGCCTGTGTAGTCATGAAGGAGCCTGGGGACACAGAGAGAGGAAAAGCTATTGGTCCACAGTACACAATGGATCCTTGATCAATCCACCTCTACAGGTTTAGAAGGCCTGTGGGGCTTAGCTCCTCCGAGGCACTGACCACACACACTCACAGAGCAGATGGATGGCAGAGCTCTGCATCCCTGGCTCCTTTTATGATACAAGCAGGTGGCTCGGAAGACGGTCTCAGCAGAAGAGAAAGGCTGCCTTCGCTCCCTTAACATCCTCCATCAGATGAGGCCAGCAGCCCAGGCCAGGGCCCACAGAGAGTGCTGTCTCTCAGCTCCTCTGCCAGCATCCAGGGAGTAGCTAATGAGTCCATGAGAAGGGTCTGGTGGAGAACTGAGACCTGGGAAGTAAAGAGAAGATTCATGAAGTATAAAGAGCTAGGCCTAGAGGAGACCCATCAGTGAGGCCTTGCCTAATGTCTAATGAACCAGGCAAAACCACTAACCAACCTTCCCTACCGTGTCATGGCCTGGGTACCCCATGTGTGTCACTGGATAACAGTCTCCCCACCAAGGGATCCAGAGACACCTCAGGCTGCATTCTGCCAAAACTATGCTTCTCTGCAAGGTCCATTTAGGGAGTGAGCGCAGAAGGGTGAATAGGAAGGTGGACTTCAAGGAGGCCTGTGTAGGCACGGGATGCCGTAGATGCTGGTAGCTCTTCCAGTGTCTGAGGCGGGTGTCCTGCTGACCTTGCCTTCCTGTCCCGTCCATGAGAACATCACACTCTTGCCAAGTCCCCAGCCCTGAGATAGCTCACTTCTGAGCTTATCCCAGCTGTGATGAGGGGGCTTTGAAGCATCTACAGATCCTAAACTTAGCTATCCACTGTCCCAAGCAAAGGTCCCAAGTAGGTTCTGAGTGTGGTAGAGTCTGCATGGACATTGGTTGTCCAATAAGACAAGCTATGGCACTGTGCCTCACGTGTCCCCAACATTCACTTGCCCTTCTTTGCTGAGAGGACCCTTTTGGTCTCCAGTAGGTTACAGAGCCACCCTCTAGGACGATGCACCCAACATCCTCACAATGCATTTCGGTGGCGGCAGCGGGGCATGATTGGACACACTGTGTGTCCTGTCTTCGTCATCAGGCTACACTGTGGGGTCTGAGGACAGGACAGGCCTTTTGGAGAAGATGGCAGCAGGGTATGGTGTGAGCCCGCAGTACCCAGACTTGGCAGCAGGCTAGGCACCCCAGCTTGGCTTACACAGAAAATGATATGGACCTTCCTCATGATCCTCACAGATCCATTGGGACCCTCATTACTGTTGCTGGCCCTGGCATCTAAGGCAGCAAGCATCTGGCACACACAGGTCCTGACAGTCAGCTGGAGAGGGAAAGAAGGAAGCTTGCCATGGTCGGGGGGGTTTGTTTTCTGTGTTGTGCTATTTAACTGGGAGGAAGCTGTTGTGAGATTGCTGGTGATTCTTGATGTCTACCTTTTCAAGGAAAAGCTGCATCATCCGTCTCCATGGTGATACGGAAATGCGGGCTGTAAACAGAGGTGCACGCCCGTACACGTATGAAATGTGTTGCTAGAGTTTGGCCCTTGCCATCACCGAGGGGGGCAGGCAGGTGACTAGCTCTTTCCAGAAAATCTGGGTGAGCTTCTATCTTTAGATAGCTGGATCAATGTATCTCCCAAGTAGAGATGGCTCTTTCCATCAGTGATGCACATCGCCCGCCCCACGAGGGTGGATGTGGCAATCCCATGGGACCGTGCAAGGGAAGCACTCAGAACCATACTTAGTACCCAGTACCCAGTGATCTCTCAGGACCATACTTAGTACCCAGTACCCAGTGATCTCTCAGGAGCACGCAAACCCAACATTGTTGGGACTCAGGTCAGAAAATGTCAGCAAGACATTGCTGTCCAGGGATGCCTGAGTCAGGGGACTGACCAGCCAGTGAGGGAACCAGGAGAGCTAGCTGGCAACATGTGAAACCTGAGTGGAGCTCCTGGGCTGATGGGGGACCTGACAGTCACAGAGCAGCTGTGACAGTGCAGCCTCTACAGAGACAGCAACCATGAGCTGAGGGTCTTGGCTTGTTGGGGAAGGCCTCAGGGGTCTCTGGATGAGTTCTGGGGAGCAGTGACATGGGACAAGGTAGGTATCAGCTCACAGGAGGACCACTAAGTTAACCCCACCCCACTACAGCACCCTGCCTGCATCACAGACCACTAGTAAGGGCAGGAAGTGGGTTAAAGCCACCTTTCTGTCCTCCCAGGGTCTTGTTCCCTCTGAAATCTCCTCACCTAGAAGCATGGCACTGTGACCTTGCCACGTCTGTGACTGAGGGTCCTCCTGTGACTCTGCACACACAGTACGCACTCAGGGACTTCTAGTGGAGGAAATCTGGCACATAGTAGGTACAAGAGGACATCTGATGAGGAAGGCCGAAGAAACAGGATGGGTACTGGGTAACATCAGGTAGGAGACGTGTTAGTACACTGTAGTACTTGAACACTGGCCAAGCTAGCCCCTGGCCATTCTTCGGGGGTACACAGAGGCTGCATGGTCTGACCTGCATGTGTACTCCCCTCGCCCCAGAACCTCAGTCCCCAGGCCTCTCCTTGGTCACCTCTGCCAGGATCTGGGTGTCCTCAGGAGACCCCGGGAAGCGGGTGCCGCAGAACTGGGAGGCAGTGTTCCCTTCCGTCTTCACATCGGGCTGAGACTCAAAACAAAACTGTCAGATTTCAGAACATTTCACAGCAGCAAAAATAACTGCACTTGGGGAAAAAACATGCAGACACTTCTCAAAGTCATCTAGTCGCTTCAACAATGTGCCAAAGGCTTCTGGAATTGACAGGTTCGGTTTGCCACGCACCAAATGCGCCTACCCCTGCCAGCCTCATCTCCCGAAGCTCCCGAAGTCTTTGTGTGCCAAAGCCGTGGTACAGAAAAGACAGCAAGCAAGCAGGACGCCACGGGGCTGCCTTGGCTCGGTCCTATTACGTTACAGCTTCAAAAACCCTGCCCAGAACTCACAGGTCCCACATGCCAAGTCCAAGGTGACTGAAGCAGGAGCAGGCAGATGGGGGCCACATTCAATCACATCTGATTGCACGCAGGGCTCTCCCCGTTGGCCATTGCATTCTGTCTTCCCAGCCACCTACAAGAGACATGTCTCTGCTGTGCAGATGGAGGTATCCCTGGTCAGAGGCAGCCTTCCTTTCCTGGGAAGGAATCCTATTGGCTTCTGTCAGGGCTCCGCATCCTCTGCAGCCATATGAGGAGTGGCTGGGGGACTGCAGGGAAGAGCCCTTACTCTGAAAGCATGTGGACCTGGGTTCGAGTCTCCAGTGCCCACACTAAAAAGTGGAGCATGGTTGCATGCACCTATAACCCCAGCTTTGGGAAGAATGTCGGAAGCAGGAGAACCCAGGGACTAGGAGGCAAGGCAGTCCAGCTAGAAAGGAGAGCTTTGGGTTCAGTAGAAGACGTTTTCTCAAGGTAATAAGGCAGTGATTGATTGATAGTTGGCATTTTTGCTCTGGCCTCTTAAAGTGCAGATATGGATGCATGCACCCACACAGGTACATAGGCCACATACACACAATAAAATTAAAACACAGTTTTTAAAGGACGACAAAGGGGTGGCTAGGCATGTAGTTTCCCAACCAAAAATAGTTAGTACCTTCTGTCCTCCTTAAGCATCTAGGTTGGTCACATGGCACATTTGATCACTGGGTGTGAGCAATGCCCTCTGACCCTGTTCTCACCTTCTCTGGGCAAGAAATGAAAGAAAGGCTCATCTTAGGTGGCACGGAGAAGTCACTTGCGGATCAGCAGGGCCATGAGAGGCATAGGGGCTGAGCTGGCACTGTGAAGCTGCCCCAAGAGAACCTGGACCCTGTCCACACCATTGTGGCCTCTGAGGGAAATTAGCACTTAACCTACAGTGAGTATCAGGCAGCAAGACTTGCCACGGCCCCTCCCAGAGCTCAGAACAAAGAGCCCAAACAGGGAGCTTTGCAGAATCCCATCCAGAGAGAAGCAGAGATGGGTGAAGGAGGTCTTCATAAAGACAGGACTCTGTCCTGGCTAGGACTCTGGGTCCAAGCAAGTAGAAGAACAAATGCCCTTGAACTGGAGCAATGGTGGAGAGATGGAGAGATGTCAGCATGTTGGACATGGGCTTCAGAGGGAGCTTGGGGAAGACACTGGCACTGAGTAAAGCCATTGAGGGTGGTAGAGGATACTGTGGGAGAGCCAGTGTGCCTGTGTCTGTACTGGGAGTCGGGATACACCAGTCCAGACTAGGGCACTGTAGAGTGACTGAAAGGAGGTGCCCAGCAGGCAATACAGGTCTGGATGTCAGAAAATGGCCCAAGAGTGTAAGGGAAGGGATTGACCACTGATGCTTAGCAGTGGGTACCAAAGGCGGCAGTGGGATTGGCTGGGAGAATGAAAGGTGACCCAGTGAGAACCAAATAGGAGTCTAAGGAACAGCAGACTTTTAAGGTTGAGAGAAAGGAAGGGGCCTTTGGGGGTGCCCTGGGAGAAGGAGGATCCCCAGAGGAAAAGGGGGGCGTGAGAATTGCAAATCCAGAAGTCCTGAGAAAGAATGGGCTAGCTGGGTCAGTACAGTCATCAGATCAACCAAGATGGCTACATCAGGGGTGGAGGGAGCGGATGGCAGATGGCAGAGGATTCAACACAGAGAGTAAAGTCAACCCAGGACCACACAGGGAATGTGAGAGCCTTTGGGAGTGAGCAGGGGGCTTTAAGGTATGAGGAACAGGGACATGGGCATGTGGGATCCTGGAGGAGCGCAAGGGTGCCTGGCAGAGGTGGCTCTGTGCAGGAGTACATCTTATTTCAAGGCTAATCTTCACCATCCTCCGATTTCCACCACTTTCTACTTAATATTTTCCTTAGATTCAATCCAAAATAGTCTCAAGTTTTAAACCTGCCTTCTGCTAGACAACACTCTCAATAAAAAATCCAAATTTGTTGGAATATTTTTTTCTAATACACATGAAAAAAAAAATGTGCCGTTATATAAAAGAGCTGTCCGGACACATCTGAAATTGCCTTGAAACCCACAGAGTTCCCCTAGCCTTAGGAACTTGGGAGAGGGGAGGGGCACACACACACGTGTGTCTGGAGTCAGGTGACATAAAGTGGCCTCCAGGCTCTGCTAACCCCAGCTGGATGATCTCCGGCACGTGATGTAACCTCTACCAGCTCCAAACTCCATCTCTCTAAAGTGAGATAAGCTTGTCTGTCTGTCTTTCTGTCTGTCACAAGCAGAGACGTCAAGGCCATGTGAGGTCAAGAGAGAAGCACAGTCCTTAGCAGTCTGGCACAGTCAGCCCTGTGAGCATTTGGCATCATGTTGATGAAGATGGTCTCTACGGGAAGGACAGATGGACACACACAGAGGCAACATGCCAAGGTGCCTGTGCCTGGCCCACCTCTCTCTAGCCAGGGCTGTGAAATGCTCCAGCTAGACTCTGGAATAGATTACTAACCGCTAACTTCAGAGCCTCCGTGCCAACGATGAGTATGAACAGACCAGAGTGTGTACCCGGCTCCACGCTCCAGCGTGATTGGCTTCTGGGAGGATCTACCGGGGAAAGAAGCTCCAAAGTACAGACAGGCTCTGCCTCCCAGGGCTGTGCTCACAGCGGGTAAACATGCAGAGGCTGCCGGGTACCACACCACATGACAGCCAGGAGACTCCAGCTTGCCCACAGGCTGAGGACCAAGTGAGAAGCAGTGTAGCCTGAGGCCATCATCACTCCTGCCCTGTTCGTGGTGCGGTGTACGATGAGAATGCATGCCTGTGGATGCTAAACTTCTTCCCCACGTTTCCTCCTTTCTAAGTTTGGTCCTCTCTAACTGTTTTTTAAGTTGGGTTCCGTCTGAACTATGAGGATTTGAAAAAAAAAAAAAAAAAAAAAGAGTCCCCAAACCTCTTCTAAAGCTGCTTTCTACATGGTCTCTGTTGGGATAAGCCTTGAACCCGCTCTTCTAGAGCCTGACTAAGCCCTGTGTTGAAACTCTAGCCCTGTTCCCCTCCCTGACATCGCCAAGCCCACTATGACCCACATCTTGATAGCTCGGGCAACGCAGTTTGTAAAGATAAGACAGCCTTGTCTGGACAGACAACCCCAGGAGAGAGAAACTGCAGCCTTGCACATGGTCCAGAAGCCACATTTAGCATCCCATTCCCCAGCTCTCCCACATAAACCCCAAGTATCCCCTTTCTCTTTAGCAAACACCCCTCTCCTTCTGTGTCTGTCCCTTGCTGTTAGAAATAAACAGTCCAGCCTATGGTGGTCATTCTCCTGTCTCTTTAATCTGCCTCAGAAATCTAACATTAGGTTCCCTCCAATGTCTAACAGTCTCCCCTTGTTGGGGGAGTCAGGGAACTGAGGGACAGGAAAAAAATTGAACTAGGATATAGCTTTAGAGAGTAGTCTGGTTTTCTCTCCACTTAACAAGTACAGAAACTGAGGCTCAGAAACTCAGAGGACTCAAAGCTGTCCTCTGGCTAGAAGTATGCGCAGCCTGTCTTTGCCACGGGTTCATGAAAGCATTTTCCCAGGGACTTTGCTACCCACACGGAGGCACCCTAAGGACCTCGTCTCTCTCTCTGCTCTCTGCAGCTGCCAGATTGTTCCCTGGAAAACAAGCAGTCTGGCTCCGTCGTGGTTGACTGGGTCCAGAAAGAAAGAACTCCACTCAGGGTCAGAGGGCAGAGCCCAGAAAGCATGTTCCGTGTTACCCTGGCTGTGCGCTTGGCAGAAGCCACTGCAGCCTGGCTGACCAAGGAGCCAAGTAAACCCCTCTCTCGACTTCCAGCACTGGCTGGGCCAATGACAACCTGGGGACAACTGGGTTTCTGGCTGTAACCAGGTAAGGTGTTCCTGTGATTATCACGAAGGTTTTCTGTCCCAAGAAGCCCCACCTACCCCTCTCCAGGGTAGTGGGATGTCCCTGTTCCTTCCAGGACCTTACTAGGCCCCCAGGGCAAAGGTGAGCCCTTCCCAGTCCTGTTGAATTGCATCAAATTCCAAACTGGCTGGGTCCAAAGAGCAATCCCAAACACGCTTCTATAAAAATGTGTTGTAAAAGAACATTCTCCACTCACACTGGCCCTCTGCCCGCTTCCACTTTGGGGTTCTGGGCAGAATTTGAGAAGCAAACTTCTCACCAATTACCACGAACAAAACAACTCCCAGAAGA
Organism: Mus caroli; assembly: GCF_978045245.1. NCBI lineage: Eukaryota > Metazoa > Chordata > Mammalia > Rodentia > Muridae > Mus > Mus caroli. Next base: position 108,231,407 of record NW_028227269.1, read on the forward strand.
TGCAAGCTGCTGCCAGGCCCAGCCGGGGACAAACCCCATATACAAACAGTTTCCATTCTGTTTCAGGAAATCCCCAGAGATGCCCCTCACGAGGCCAAGGCCACAGCCCACCCTGCCCCATCGGCCCCTGGCATCTCTCACCTGTGGCTCCACTCCTCAGCCCGGGCAGCCAGAACAAGCTCACACAGACACACGAGTCCAAGAACATGAGATGGAAAGTCAGGCAGCCACCCTGAGACCCAGGCCTCCCACCTATCACTCATTGCAGCCGCGGCCAGACAGGATGCTGCTTACCCTGGGCGCAACTCTGGCCACATCCAAAGCTTTCCAAGGGCTGGAGGGCTTTGGGGACCCCTCCCCTCTCACCTCATACTTTATATGATCAGGGGAAAGACAAGCAAAGGAAAGTACCTCTCCCTGTGGCTAAGACCATGTCCCCAAATGATCCCATGCGCTAAGAACTGGGCCTTTCCGGAGCAGATTGGAAAATCCTCCGGAGTGAGTGGGGGCCTTGCCAGCTGCTTGAGAAAATGTCTTTTCAAAGTGTACGGGGGTGATCTCTGCATCCCTCTCGTTCTAGGTTGGGCTAAGGGCGGCATGATCCTATGGTATGGGTTGAAGACTGGAGTCCCAGACAAGCATCTAGCACACATCCGGCCTTCCTCAAGGAGCCTCCACCCAAAGTAAGAGGTGATCCTGCCAGGCTATGCACCACGCAGTGGGATCCTGAGGAGCAGGAACAATTAGGAAAGGCTTCCTGGGCAGTTGGCGCCTGCGGATAAGTAGTTCTTACCCAAAAACAGTGTGGACCTAACACAACATTCAAGGGAAGGAAAGAATTACCGAGTCCACAATTGCATATCAGCATCCCACAGACAGCATGTGCAGTTGCAAGGCTGGCCAGCTGCAACCCTGAAGAGAGATGAATCTAGCAAGAAAGGAGGGGAGATGCTGGCCGGCCTGGCAGGAGGCGTCTGCAACCGCCAGCAGCATGGACTTTTGAAAAACTGTGTGGAGTCACAGAAGGCTCCAAATAGGCAATGACACAAGGTTGTGTCTTAGAAAGCCCACACTGGTGGCAAAAGAGCACAGAGTAGCACCAACAGAGACCGGCCATTGGGGGACTAGCAATGTCCTTCCTGAATTCCCAACTCTCCAAAGGCCCTGGGGCGTGCGGCTTGGCTTCCCTGTCTAAATGGGCACCTGGCTCACTGGCTCACTGACCTCTCAGTTGGCTACCAAGGACAGCTGGATGCTATCAGACTTTATGAGCAGGATCTCAGCTGAACAGAGCTCCCTCCCTCAGGGCAGGTCCCCTTCCTAGTGGCCCACAACTAAGGGTGCCAGGTAAAATCTGATAAAGAGCTCCAGCTGGCTCAGAAGACCATATGCAGGTGCTGGCAGAGTAGAGGGAACCCAGTCTAGAGCATTTTCTGAGGTGCATGACCACATTCTGCCCTCAGGGAACAGGAGGTACAGGTGCAGTGAGCAAGCAAGAACTCAGGAGTGGTAAAGAGCAGCAACTGTGTAGCGTTTGGTTCCTTGAGCAGAGGGTGGGGTTATGAGACTGTAGACTGACCACAGGACCCAAGGATGCTGCACAGCTCTGGTAACAAAAGTTCCTGGTCAGCTGGGTCAGCTGGGAGGGAAGCCACGGTAGGGAATACTGAGAGCCTGGCTGTGTGTGATGCTTGGACTTTATTTCCAGTCTGAAACGAGGCATGGTGGCACACGCCTTTAATCTCAAACACATTTGAGCAGAAGCAAGCAGATCTCCGTGATTTCAAGGCCGGTCTGGTCTACATGGTGAGTTGGAGGACAGCCCGTTCTATATAGGAAGATCCTCGAGATGCCTAAGGGACCAGAAAATTACACTCTGGGTGTGTCTGTGAGGACACGCCCAGAGAGGACTGAAATGTGGGGCAGTAACTGAGGGAAAAGGCTCACCGGATGTGGGCAGTGCTGTCCCAAAGGCTGAAGAGAAGAATGCCAGCCAGCAAGCACAGACTCCATCTTCTGCAGCAAGTGCTTCGACAGCTGCGTGGACTCACATCAGTGGCTCCCAGGGAAAACCCAGGCCGTGAACCTGGGGCTGAATCACTGTTCTCTCTTATTCTGGGGCTCCCAGCTTCTTGTACTGTGCTGCAGCTACACAGCTACTAGGTTCTCTGCCTCTTCGGTGTGCAGATGGCCACTGTTGGACTAGGTAGCTTCTACTAAATGTAGGTAAAGTCAAGCTAATCTCCAATCTCCAGGTTCCCCTGAGAGTCTCAGAACCCACATAAGCATCCCAGTCATTACTCGTCCTTGGGGGAAAGCAAATGCCTGACTTCACTTTAAGGCCCATAGAGACCTCCTCACCCTAGGATACCACACACCCTTCAGAAAGCATCCTCTCTCCCATCGTGGCCGCTAGCCGAATGCCCAGAGACAAACCACACTGTTAAATTTACCAAGTTCCCAAGTTTGAGGAAAAAGAGGAGGCTGGACCCCAGAGCCCACAAAAGCATGACTGATTCAGGACTGAACCCTGGAGAGTACTGCTCAGGGTTGAGACCACCAAGGACCCTCACTACTGCACAGGCAAAGTGGCTCCTGGAAACCTCAGGCCGGTAACACAGGCACCAACAGGTGGAGACACCAGAGTTGTTGGGGCAGATAAGGAAGGGCTCAGATGGGAAAGGGCTCAAAGACATGGGTGTGGGGAGCAAGCATAGTATCAACATCACCTCTCTGGGGACTGGGCCTATCCAGACATCTCCCTCTACTCTCCTAAGAGCAACATTGTGTCTTTAGCTTGGTTAGAGGTGGGATCCTCAGCCTGCACATATGACTGAAAGCCTGGTGGTTGCTCCAAGCTACTTGGAAAGGGGCCAGGGAAGTACGAGATCGGGAGAATTCCTCCAAAAGGGCAAGGTATTTAGACCTGGTGGGATGAGTTCCATATTGCTTGTGAGATCTGAAGTTAAGAGTACAGATGGATTCGTGGCGGTAGGGTGTGGCTCAGCCAGCCTAGCACTGGCTTGAACTTGAGGGAATCGAGATGTAAAGCAGGGCATGCAGGTAGGATTGTGCATAAAGTGGGGAGGCCCCCAGCTTCACATTCACACCCACAGCAAATTTATCCTTCATGACAGATCCAGAAACCATGGATGGTGACCATCCCCACTGCAGAATCAGGGGGCCTTCTTCCTCTGACCCACGCTGCTCCTCCAAGAGGCACATCTATCCCTCAGAGCAAGGTACCCATGAAAGGAACTGATCAGCGAGAGCTTCAGATCCCTCAAAGATCTGTCTGAAGGAGGCAGATAAGGTCTCCAGCTTTAATGAGTAGCTGAGGATCAGAGGTCTGTAACCCTGGGCTCCACCTACAGAACCCACAAGCAGTGAGGTTAAACAGCTCGGGAGCCTGTGATGGGCAAGGCAGGCTCTCCCACCTTTCTTCAACACTTGGACTTTAGCATCTGCAAACTTGTGCTCTCTCAGGCATGCTTCAGTGATCTTCTTACTCAGTCACCCAGTTCCACACAGGTGCCTGCTGCAGGCATTGGCCCAGAGAACCAAGCTTGCCCATAAGGAAGCATGCGGTGGCTCTGTGGGCCTTTTCCACCAAGCAAGAGGGGAGATGTGGCAGATGTTGTCTGAGCCATCAACATCTAGAATAATACTTAGAGAAGATTCCAGAAAGCCTCAGTTTCCCCATCTGTGGACAGGATTCCTTGGCAGTTGGAGGTGGGGGGCTTCTGAGACACATTCTGACCCAACAGAAGCAACAGAGAGATTTCAGGTCTCCCTCTAGGCCTCATAAAAGCCGCATTGTTACAGAGGCGTGTGTAAATCAGTGGGTATCTTGGCCAGGGCCTTAGGAATCAAGATCCCAGACTTAGTTCACCATTCTGTAGAAGCCCTGCTAGTTTCCAGGATCTAGAAAATGCCACCCTACCCTCTAAGCAGCCACTTCCAGCCTCACTTGTGGTCCCCTGACCCCCACTGACCCTCCCTGCCACAAGCAGGCTTTCTCCTGACTCATCGAGGTATAGATACCCTGCAAGGCGGTGGTCAGCCCAGCAGCCTCCTGGCCAGCTCTAAGGAGCACTCTGCATAAACAGCCCTACCACTAATGAGAGCTTCCAAAGTAGCCTGCTCCCGAGGCCTGCTCCCCGGGGACCCGGACTTCCAGTTCTCAGCAGCCATGTGGGAAGGGGAATGTTCCAGAGGCATCCTGGTAGAGGTAGTCGGAGCCTAAGGTGAGAACAGGAGAGAAAGGAATCCTAAGAAGGTTTGCAAGAGGAATGCCGCTCTGCCTTGGGAGTCCTCATGCCTCCCACCCCCGATGCCTGGTCAACACAACGCTTGCCCATCACAGGATCAGAGCTGAAGGGATGCCAGAGTCATGGATCTGGGAAAGAGGACCTGGGCCTCGGCCTGCTGCGTAGTGACAAGGCTGTCTCAGGAGCTGCTGAGTATGAGCAAGCGTACAGTCCTGACATCTGGAAAAACGTCTGTCAGTTTGGGCCACTGTGAGGGTTATAATTCCTCAGAAGAACAGGGCTCCAATGACGTGGAGCCTCAGCTCTGGACCTCTGCTTACCCTGTCCAGCTCCACTGCACAACAGAAGTCTTCCTCCAGCACAGGAAGTCCAGAGTCCATGGCCTTAGCGGGAAGCGCATCTGCCTCCACAGGTTTGCTTCTTCTAATAAAGGGCTGGGGACCCTGAGGTCCATCCCCCGGCCTGGGACAGCCCCAGAGAGGAAGGTACTGGGATCCTACTCCACCAGGGGCAGCCTAAGCAGAGCCTCTTCTTCACACCCCTAGAGTGTTATGGGGACCCTGGTACAGCAGAGCCTCACTCCCTCTGTTAGAATGCCCCCTCCCGCTGAGGCTGTTGTAAGGAGGTCTCTTGCTTTTTTTTTCCCCTCCATCTCAGGAGCAATTTCAGTCAACTCCTGAAAAGGAACTCAGAAAGGGCATAGAGTAGATCAAGCAGCCAAGAGTTTAACTAGAGTGACTGAAGAAGCAAGGAGCAGGCACCAGCCTTATATTCCTCTACTCTCTCTCTCTCTCTCTCTCTCTCTCTATATATATATATATATATATATATATATATATTCTTCTCAGAAGCCCCTTTTACCCAGTATCCAGTCTATGTAAGTAGACATATAAGATAAAGAGGTATAGGGGGTTAAGGACCCCTAAAACTTGAGGCTCGATAGGGGGAAACGTAATGGTACTGCTCCATACCTGAGGCCCCTGAAGATAGAGAAATTACTACCACCTACTGCTGCTCCTTATATCTGGTTCTGGAGCCCTGAGCTGGTTCATCTGGGAGGACCACCACAAACTGTCTTTGTATGCTGCTTCATCAACCCCAGCAGCCCAGCTGCAATGCCCACGACCGCTTCATGTCCCAGTCTGTGTGGCCTGCTGGTCAGTCCCTCCCAAAGCTAACCCCCTCCCTCATATGCCCAGAGTCTTCCAAACAGCTTTGCCTTTGCTGAGAGAGGTGGATGAGCCACCAGAGTACACACCAGGAAAAGTGGCGTGGCCTGTTTGGACTGCCATGGGGAAAGAAGAGTCCCTTCCAGGCAGAGGGAGACATGGGAGTTTGGATTCAGATCTAGATCATGAAGTAAGGGAGGCTTTGACATCCATCACTCAGAACAATGTGGACCAGAAGGACCACGTGGGAAGACCATCAGATTTGTTCAAGCTTCAAGCACCTGGGTCCCACACTCCCACCCAAGAGCTTCCCCAGGATGGCCTCCTGCCACTCTGCTCTCCCAGGGGTCAGCTTGCAGGGAAGCAGCTACAACCTACAGTGGGGAAATGGGAAATGGGCACCATAGTACCAGCAGCGACTCGAGAGTTTAGCTGCCTGGGGTAAGAGGTACAGGGTGGAATAGGGAGGGTAGGTTGGATTTGGAATCCATCTGCATCAGCAAGCCCGAGCCACCTTTCACCCTGCAGTGGCCTACCTTCTACCCCATGCACACAGTGCTCTGTGGAGTGATGCTAACAGGCATGGGAGCTAGTACTTTGTTTTCTGTTTTCAATGTTCTTTCTTGGCAAAATAGAAAGCTGGCACCCTGAGACAGGAACTAAACTTGATTTTTTGAAATTTTAATTGTTTGTGAAATCCATGGGCTTGGAACTCCATATAAATCTCTCTCTCTCTCTCTCTCTCTCTCTCTCTCTCTCTCTCTCTCTCTCTCTCTCTCTCTCTCTCTCTCTCTCTCTCTCCCACCCCCACCCAGGGTCTGGGGACAGAATTATTCAGAGTCTTGCATTTCCTAGGTGAGTGATTTACCACTGAGCCATACCCCAGCCCTAAGTCATCACAGTCCTCTCAGCCCTCACCAGCAGCAGCTGGCTTCCTATCCATCTAGCCCACTTAACAGATGACATCAGGGAATGAGAAGGGGCCTGCCTGAGACCTCACATCCTGGAGCCAGTCTGGGGCTAGAAGGATGAAGCTCCATCTCCTGTCCTGGGCCAGCCCTACCCTCCTATGACCATTCTCCACCATCCTCCATCCAAACACATGGAGGCTAATGGTGTCCTTTCCAGTCCCACCCCTCTTCCCACCAGGAGTGGAAGACATGGTCATCCCGACATTGGCCAGAGATTTGGGTCAGTCCGCCCCAGAGGGTTCTGCCCACTCGCTCCTGCCCCACCCACCTTACGCCACAGCAAATAGCCTGGCCTCCCTGTGAGCCTTGCTGCCCATGGATCTCTCTCTCTCTCTCTCTCTCTCTCTCTCTCTCTCTCTCTCTCTCTCTCTCTCTCTCTCTCTCTTTCTCTCTCTCTCTCTCTCTCTCTCTCTCTCTCTCTCTCTCTCTCTCTCTCACACACACACACACACACACACTAGGCTCCTGAGCCTGGGCTGAAACTAGGGGTCCTGGCTCTCCCTGTCTGGGTTGCCAGCAATCCCACTGTCCTGAAATGGCCCAGACCAAAGAGCCTAACCGTAGTTACTCAATGAGAATAAGGACAAGTTGTTCACGGTGGCCACAGGCCAAGGGCTCCAACTGTGGTCTTGCCTTGCCTCTGGAGACTTTTCTGCACAGTCCCTCCTGAGCATACAATCCTGCTCGGTGGGAGAAGCTGGCCCTGGTCACGCTGTCTCCCCAGCTGCACCAATGCTTGGCCATAAGTGAACATCTAAGCCTGGGATTCCATCCTCTTAGTGCCCACTACCCTCTCCCCAGACTGTGACCACACCAACCCTGTTGTGTCTAGCCTGGAAGGTCTCACTTCCAGACCCTGACCTGCCCACCCGCCCTGCTGGCTATTCAGACAGGCAGCACCTCTACCAGCATGTCTTTGGGAGGGAGAAGAGGCCTCTAGACCATCCCTTCACGTCCCAGTCTTAGAGCCTCGGAGCTTTTATCTATGGAGTGGGAATAACAGCAGTGCCCAGTATGTGATGTCATGAAGGCGGAGACTGGCACTTGGTGATGGCCCTACAAGTGGACAGCTTCAGTTTGGGATTTCCACAGCTCACCCCCATCACTGTGGCCACATTCTGCCACCCACCCACCTCCCGGTGCCCCACTGGCTCCACCTGGCCATTGCTCTCCTCATTATCCCCAAACAACCTTGCCCCTCACACTGGCTTTACATCTCTAGCAGCCACTCTGCTGGGGCAAGTTCAGCTGCCACGTGGCCACTTCTTCCTGAATTGCCCTCAGAGGTCCCTAAACTGGTATCTCTAACACTTTCTTCTTACCTACCTCCTCTGCTCCAACAGACTTTGCTAGTGGACGACTGACATAGTATTTCCAACCCCGTTCCTATTGCCAAAGCTTTTTGGTATTCAGTAATGTCCTTAGGCTCCAAATACTAGAAGACCCAGGAAATGAGTTTATTTAAACCTATGATGGTTTGTTTTCTTGGACTAGCGAGAAGTCTGGGTCATTGTGATGGCTATTCTTGGTTGACAGCTTGACTACATATAGAATTACTTAAAATCCAAATGGTTGGGTACTCATGAGGGAATTCTTTTTTAAATTAAAACATTTGAAATTGGTAGAGAGTCACTTCTAATATGGCTCTTTGAGGTGGTAAAACACACCTTTAATCTAGGTGGTTTGAGGTGGAAAGATTCATCTTTAGTCTGGGCCATGTCTTCTGCTGACAACCCATATAAAGGACATTCAAGAAGGATGCTGGCTCTCTCTTTGACTGCTTGCTCTTGCTTTTTGCTAGCATTTCTTCACTGGCATTAAAGCCTACTTCTAAGGATTCCAATGTATACTGAAAACCAGAAGATATCTAGCTGAACTTTTGAAACCTTCATTGGTAGACATATATGTGGTATTATATATAATATATTATATAGAGACATAAAATATATTTGTTGGTAGACACACAAATATATGTGGTATTATATATAATATATTGTATCTAGATATATAATAGATAGGTAGACATATACATTTATATATAATTATTATAAATGAGTTACAGGTCTGTGCATACATACATGAATATGTATGTATGTGTATGTATGTGTATATATGGAAAGAGAAAGAAAGAGATTCATTCTGTCAGTTCTCTTCCTCTATAGGTCCCTGACTAAAATACTCACCATCTACTGACATTCGTTCTACAACTCTGGGACAGCCTTCTCTGGCCCTCCTCATGAATTCCACTGACTTTGTCCTCATGTTTACAAGATAGCTACATTAACTCCCCAAAAAATCAAATTCTAAGTAATGTTCAAAGGCAGGAAGCAGGAAGAAAGATAGATGGAGACACTCTTTGCATAGTCCCTCTTATCAGAGAGCCCAAAGTCTCTCCCGAAAAACTCTTGAGTTCATGTCCTTATACATCTTACTGGTAAGAACTGGTTCATGTTGTCACTCCTGGTTGCAAGGGAGTCTCCTGGAGAGCAATCTCACATGAATGAAGATTGCATTGAATTGCTCTGCTGCCCTTGGCCAAGCCATGGCTCCTCCCTCCTCTGCATCTGGTCAGTCACTATGCTAGGCTTCTTCTGATGCCGTGATATCCTTCCACGTGGCCCTTCCCATGCCCCTTACTGTATATGGATAACCCTCACCTTCCATCCTCTGGACTAACATGTCTGTACCAGCCCTTGAGGAAGCAAGATATGTCCAAAGCCAGTCCTTTCAATAGCTCCTTACTTCTCTGAGAAAAATACAGACTTAACTCTGTCCTTGGAGACCTATAGATTGTTCCAGCGTTACCTCCTCCTAATTGCCAATAGCCCCTGATCTAAGGATCAACCCTAGACAAGGAAGAATTAGTTCTAGTACAACAGATATCTCAAAGACAGTGTGGAGCCTAGCAGAAAGAAGCCAAGAAGAGTGTGCTGTCAAATGCTACCCAGAGGCCAGAGGAAGAGTGCCCCCCCCCATGTTAGTATCCATCAAGGGAACTGAGGACTGGACCTCCTATTCCCAATGGCCATTGGTCTAGAGTCATTCATAAGAGGAAGCCATTCTCTACTGTTTCAGCAGGAATGGTAGGAGCAAGGCACTTGGATCCATAGCACATAGGGCTGGGGCTGTGTAGCACGCACCTCAGCACAATTCCTATCTTTACCTTCTTCAGTGACCCTTAGCTTCTGAGACTAGAAGTTCCTTTAGAAAGAGACCCAGGGTGTGTGTGTGTGTGTGTGTGTGTGTGTGTGTGTGTGTGTGTGTAAAACAGTAATAGCAGTAAAAGAAGAAGAAGCTATAAATTTGAGAGCAGGGGGTATGGCAGGGTTTGGAGGGAGAGTACGTGGAAGAAAGAGACTGAAGGGAGGAAGGGGAAGGGGAGACCATGGTGTGAGAGAGAAGAGGGAGGGAGGGAGAGAGTGGAAGGACCCAGGAAGGGTCTAATGTGCCCAGGTATCCTCTCAAGCTCTTTCTTCCCTTTGACCACGTGCCAGAGCAGAACTAACCCTTTGAGACCAATCTGGAAAAAGCCTAATAGCAAGCCTCACAATTGCTCTCCCTCAGAAAGCCTGTTTCCCCTATGGAAGTGGCCACCAGACACTACTGGGAGACTTGCAAGCCTTTACAGTACATATCAGAAAAGAGGTCAGTCAGAGGGTGTTTGTGACCCAATGTGCCCTATGATATAGGTCATCCAGCCACAACCAAGTCAGGAGACACCCCTCCCCCACCTCCCTGGACCCAGGTCTGTGATGAAGACAAGGTAGGAGGGATGAGCCTTTGCACAGAGCCAGTCCCAGTAGCAGAGAGAAGGGCTATTAGTGAGTTCCAGATCCTGGGCACTTTCAGGGTTCACCCCCCCCATCTTTACTCCCATCCCCAGGGCTCTTGAGATTGGCAGGGAAGGTGACTCAGAGGTCAAGTAGTGCAAAGCCCACCTTGGGTACTGTCCACAGCTAAGTGATACCCAAGCTCAGGTGGGGGTGGCTCCTTGTCATGGCCACTGGGCACACCCAGGCACAGCAGGGTCAGCACTCAGACGGAGGTGGAGCTGGGAAAACCTCAGGCAGCAGAGCTGGGACTGTGACAAGCGGCCCAGTGCCCAGGCAGAGGACAGGACACTATGTTTTGATTATTTCCAGTTTCCTGACCCCCTGATTTAATGTTCCTGTTTACTGTTTACTCCGAGGGTTAGAACAGAAGGCAGGACAGCTGAACAGGACTCTCCTGGTTTCACCCCTAGAACTCCCAGAAGGGGGACACCAGGGTTCTCCTTGTATCAGGGACCCTTGTGACAAACCCAGGCCCACTCGATGATTGTCTCAGCCCTAGGGAAATAGTTTTCCCCGGGAAGTGTGGCCAAGTGATCCACATGGCCGGCCTAAGCCTATGGACATGAGGACCAGGATACCTCACAGCTCATTTGCCTGCCCCCACATGCAGAGATGCCAGGATAATGGCCTGGACCTGTCTCCCCTTGGAACTGGGTATGGTAGGGCTGGTGTGAAGGCTGGCTAGGAGGTGCTGTGGAAGTTAAAAACCTAACTCCTGGCTCCTACAACCTTGGCATACAAGCCAGTAGTAAAACCACTAGGCACAGGGCCTTCCACGCACCCTCTGAAGTTCCATCTATTCAGGGCGTGAAAGTGGTGTTAATTTTTTAAATCATGACTAACAACATGAAATGGTGTTACCATTGAGAACAATTGACATCCCAGCCTAGCCTCAGATAGCTGTACCCACCCCCCTATTCCAAATCTCCAAATACATGCTCAGCCATAGTCACACATCCTACGGTGGGGCAGAGTTTGAGGTTGGGGACAGGACCCAAGGGAAGAAAACACCTGCAGCCTCTGCCCCTGCCTGGAGATGCCCACGGCAGTGACCACAGGTCACTCTAGGATCTTCTGAGCCTCCCACACTGCCCACCCAAGAAAAGAGGTGGCAAGGCCTGGGTGGTTAAACCAGATCAAGGCTCAGGAGGTCCAAACCTTATCCTCATAATCCCTTCTGACACTCACTTTGATCTGTGCCTCAGTTTCCCCATTACTGAAACTGGTGCTGAGCCCAAAGATCCCTTCCGCCATCCGTCTGTCATTCTCTGTGATAGACTTGACGGAGATCATGGGGGTGGGGCCACCTTGATGGAGCAAACAAGACCGAGCCTTTCACTGGAGTCTGTTTCAGATCTCCCACACAGGAAGGATGCTGGAGTCCAAATTCACCGCAGTCCCCTTCACAAAGGGCCCCATGGACCTGGTGCCTGTTTATTTCAGCTATATGGCTTCTGGCACATGTCTTGACGTCTCTGCGACTGAGGCCCCTGGTGCCTAGAGTGGGTGTCATTGGTGAACAGTCTGCAGCAGGCTGCAGCAGGCATCCAGGTAAGAGAGAGTCTGAGTAGACAGTTGAGACCATCAAGAGTGTGCACAGGGAAGGAATCACACTGGGGGTGGGGGTGGGGGAGGGCTGCCCCTCCCTGGAAGCCAATGGTGGGAGGCGTGTCCCTGGGGTGGGAGGCATGTCTCAGGGGTGGGAGGCATGTCTCTGGGGTGGGGGGCATGTCTCTGGGGTGGAAGGCATGTCGCTGGGGCAGATAGTATAGCAACTGAAGCCAGCCTTCTTAGTGTTCCAGTCTCTTTTTCCAGATTGACTATTTAGGAGGAAAAAACATAGCCGAGAAAAACTACAATTGCCAGAAAAATGGGTCAGTGGCCAAGAAGGATTGCAACACAGTGGCCCTGAGCAATGTCCACTGGTGCCAGGCTGGACAGGACTCAGCTCTGGGTACCTTCCCGGGTGCCGCCTAGTCTTGGGACCCAGAGCCCAGACCCTTCCTGCTGGACACTAGAACCTGGCTCCCAGAGACAAAGGGACAGCCAGATGGCCAGAGGACTTTGGAGTGTGCTAAAGGGTGCCTTTCCGACAGGGTGGAGAAGGGATCCAGAGGCAGGAGTTTGGAGAGAGCCTGGGGCAAATTCATGTTATGCCGATTGATGAGACAGCCTCAGCTTTGCTCCGGGGCTGTGTGCAGGAAGCCCAGAGGAAGGGAAAGGCCTGAGGATCCCAGATGGGTGTTGCAGGGGACAGAGGTGGCAGTCATTGTGTCCCTGGCTCCATATCCACTGCCCAAGCTCTTCCCTCCTGCTTCAGAGCTTCCTAACCACCTGAAGCCATGAATGTTCAAAGTTCCAGGCTAGGCTGTGCAAAGGAGCATTTTTCAGATCTTCTTAAAATTTGGGTTGATACCCCTTGCAGGGTGGGGAAGGGGCTGCATAAATGAATGTGGGGAAATTGGCAGCACTAAGCGTCTTCCTAAGGCACAAGGACCACTGGATTAATTAAACCCAGCTGTGCCATATCACTCAACCTCACTGCAGCCTTGGTCTCAAACACACTACATGTGCACTTTGCAAGGTGCACACTGCCACACCATGCCACACCGTGCCACACCCACAAACACAGCCTGCAGTGCCACAGCTCAGAGTGTGGCATGGGCTGCATGCAGTGTTGACAGTATGCATAGTTTTCAGTTATTACAGAAACCATGTTTTAACTACAGAAAGTGGGACTTTTTTCCAAAATGTGTGTATTTGTCTGTGTGTATGTCTGTGCACCATATGCATGCAATGCCTGAAGAGGCCATAAGAGGGCATTAGATCTTCTGGAATTGGAGTTATAGATGGTTGTGAGCTGCTATGTGGGTGCCGGAATTCAAATCCCTGGTCTCCTGCAAGAGCAGCCAGTGCTCTTAACTGTTGCTGAGCCATCTCTCCATCCTCCCTAATGAAGACTTTTAATGTCTCCCTTTTGTATTCTTCAACACGTGAGCATCAAATTACTGTAACGTTGCTTTGTTGTCGTTTTTAACATACCTTTTGAAGATTTATTTTTAACCATGTGTATATGTGTATTATGTGTCTGTGTCTGTGTGTCTCTCTGTCTGTGTCTATGTGTCTGTGTGTCTGTGTCTGTGCCTGTGTCTACATCTACATCTGAGTCTGTATCTGTTTCCATGTGTCTGTGTCTGTGTGTGTCTGTGTATGTGTCTGCACCTGCACCTGCGTCTGCGTCTGCGCCTGGCACCTGTACCTGTGCCTGTGTCTTTGTATGTGTCTGCATCTGTGTCTGTGGTCATGTGTCTATGTCTGTCAGTTGTCTGTCTGTGTCTGTGTGTCAGTGTCCATGTGTATGTGTCTGTCTGTCTGTGTCTGTGTATCTATGTCCATGTGTCTGTGTCTGTGTGTGAATCTGAGTCTGTGTTTGCATCTGTGTCCATATGTCTGTGTCATCATGTGTGTGGGTTTGTGCATGTAAGTTCAGGTGCCCCCAGAGGCCAGCTGAAGGCCTTGTGTCCTCTAAACTGGTGTTTCCAGCGATTCTGAGCTACAGCATGATTCTGAGAGCCGCACTCAGTTCCTCTGCAAGAGCAATGTGCACCATTGACCACGGAGCCACCTCCCCAGACCCAAATGTTTGGTTTTAAACACTTTTTTTGAGTTGCTAACTTAAATTTCATTTTAAAATTTGCTATCATTTAACTTGGGATTTGAACAGAATTTTTAATTTTTTGGAATGTCCCTACACATGCCTCTACCATTTTACAGTATGGATTTCCATGAAGCAGCATTCATTCCCAGCACTGACGATTGTAAGATCAAAATATCAGTCTCTCTGAAATGCATCGAAGATGCCCTGTGTCCTGCAGTGTGAAGCATTTAACCAAGGTTTAATTCATGTAAAAATAAGCATATCTATGTCACTGGGATGTGAACTTGCTGTCATCTCTAATAATTGGTGAGATTACATGCACATCAGCGAATTGTTTGCTTTTGTTTTATTGCATATACTAATTATACATGATAATAGGCTTCACTGTGACACTTCCCTACATGTGCATGATGCATCTATTATGTTCACCCCATCACCTTCTCTTACCCAGCCCCCTCCTCTTGATCTGTTTTCCCTTCCCAACCAGTCCCCCTTTCTACTTTCATGTCTCTCTTGTGTGTGTGTGTGTGTGTAGGATGTGGGTGTGAGTGTGGGTGTGTAAGTATGTATGTATGTGTGTGTCAGTGTGTATGTCTGTATGTATGAGTTTGTGTCTGTGTGTAGGTGTGTGTAGGTATGTGTATACGTGTGTTTCAGTATGTATGTGCGTATGTATGTGTATGTGTAGGTGTGAGTTTGTGTGTTTATGTATATGTGTGTCAGTGTGTATGTGTACACATGCACACACATGCACACACCAGGGATGGTTATATGGATGGTGTCCGGAGCATAAGCAGCTTACCAGAGGCAATACCACTGAATATCTCTCCCACCCTCAGTAGTCATTAACTGCCTCTCTGGGGGCCCATGAGCCTCTCCTCTGTCCATGGCAGAATAGTAATAGGCTCAGTATTGTACAGGTCCTGTGTGGGTAGTCATGATGTCATGAGAATGTCACAGCCATGCCATGCCTTCAGTCACATGCTCCCAGCACTGTGACCATCTATTTTCCGCAGGTACCCACTGTGAAGGACACTTCTCTGACCAAAGCAGTCAGTAGCACAGGCTATGGGATCAGCACGGCTAGGAGGCAATCCGACTGGCGCATCACGGCCTTTTAGCCAAACAACAACTATGGCTTATCCCTCCTGGATCCCATAACCTCCACAGCCACAGGACTGGACCAAGTTTACAGCACCAGACCTAAATTCCATCCTGTAAAGCCAACCTTACATCCAATCAGAAAGTGATTGTGAGCCCCATAACAGAGATGCCACTATAGCACCTCTGGACACATCCTGCCTGGCATTGTGGAAGTGAGGCACACAGGGGCCACAGTCAGGTAAGACTGGTGATCACAACCCCACCCCTAACAGCCTGTACAGTGCCTTTCAGTGCTATGAGGGCTAGCCACCAGGAGAGACGACACTTCCAGCTCACTTCCAACTTGATCTCTTGTGTACTACAACAGGAGCATGTCGCATCTTCAGCAATAAGGTCTTATATCTATATCTGGTGAGCAATCAACTTCAGTAGTGACAGCCTGGATTGTTTGGGGTCTCAGAGGCCTCCCTGGGCAATGGTTTGCATAAGGTTTCCCACCGTGGCTCTGAGATTTTTATCTTAGTAACCTGTGCCTTCTGGGAGCAGCTTTATATACTCATGAAGGGTACCACCATTAAAAAGTCTCTTTGATTTTGATTTATTTTGTTATATACAAGATAAACAGGGAGTATACATGTGTCACAGTTCATGTATGGAGGTCAGGGGACAATGTGCAGGAGTGGGCTCTCTCCTTCCAAAACATAGGCTCTGGGGATCTAACTCAGGTTGTCTGCCAGGCTGGGCAGCTAGAACATTTACCCACCAAACTGCCTTGTCAGCCACTGTTTTAATTTTTAATTAGCTTATCAAGTATCAGAACTGCCTGTGGCTTTTTCATAGATCCTCATTTGGAGTTGATCTCCCCTCACCCATTCCTTTTCTCCCCCACCTCCCTGCCTCTCCCCCTTAAACCTTTCCACCCTCACTGTTCCACCTTGCTCCTTCAAATGTGTTCTAGCACCTTCCCCAACCTAGAAGCCTCTTTTATCACTCCTTATGGGTCCTTCTCTAGTTCCCTGATAGCACAAACTCTTTCCCATATAAATGCATATATATAAAGTCAGAAGCCAGGTCCCTCTTATGAGAAAACATGTGCTCATCTGTCTGAGCCCAGGTTAGCTCACTTGATAAAATATTCTTCAATCCCGTCCATTCTCCTGCCGTTTCCTCATTTCAGCTTTCCTTAGAGCTGAGTAAAATTACATTGTGCATTTTCGTCATCCATGGACATCTAGGCTGACTTGAGTTTCATTTCCTTAAAATGCTAAATTAATTTGGCTTGAGATTAGAACAGAATTTCTAAAATAAAAAAAAAAGAGGCCTGAAATGGCCCCAGACAGGCTTCTGCTGTTTTGTACTAACACTGAAAATATTCTGAGTCCTTCAATATCAAATATTCAACCAGGATTTCATCCTTTATGTGAGAATGAGCACGTCCCTTGTCATCAGAACGTTACTTTACCATCTTTAATAAATGGTGAGATTACATGTGTACCAGAAAAACTGTTTTCAGCAGCTGCAGCTTCGACCCCTGCCCCTCCCTGCCCCACTGCACCCCTGCCTTCCTGGTCTTGATCTACTGTAGATTATAAATGGATAGCGCAGTCATGTGCTGCCTACCGACTGCAGTCAGGGCTCTAGAGCATAGGCAGCAAGTGCTAGTGAGGACCCCAGACCCGTGGCACAGGACACAGCAGGGAACCCCCGCATAAAGTTGAAGACCCTCCTGATGCCTGTGAGCCCCAATATACCTAATTTCCCCCCAAGCCCTCCACCCATAAAACCTCTCCAGAGAGTGAAGGAAGAGGCTGGTCTGTGTGCCATTTTGTGCCTGAACTATCTCTTGCCTAGCTAGATGCCCTCCTGGAAGCATCTCCAGCCTTGCTGCAGACACAGGTGGCTAACAGAGAGCCCTTCAGTACTAGATGCCTGTTGCTCTTGCTGTCCAAAGCCACAGCTGAACTTCTGAGCTGCCTCCCAAGTACCGGGCCTGAATCTCTGCAGAATCTAGGAACCACCCACATCTGGTAGTGGTCCTGATAGTGTATGTATCTCTGCGTCTCAGGGTCCCCCTTGTATAACATAAAAGGATCCAAACCGAAAACATCTCATAACTTTTCTTGTCTAATTATCTGTATTCTACAGTCTAGCACAGGAATGCTCAGACCCTGAGCACATATGTCCATGTCTTGCATAGGCTGCACTCATGGCAGACATCACTAATCAATCACCCATCCGTCAATTACCAGAATCTTTCTCATCACAGTACAGAAGGTATTTCTATAGTTACTTTTTTTTTTTATTGCTGTGACAGAAAACCTGGTATTATTGATCATCACAATGACCATTTGATCAAAACAGATCAGATAAAAAACATCTTACCATCTCTGATTATGGGGTGGGAAACTAGCCTGGGAGCAGGCCTGAGGAACAAGGGTCAAGCACTAATCAGGTTTGGCCTAGCCAAAGATAAAGACCCGCGATCCATTTGGACAAGGAAGCACCAGGCTCCAGAGTACCCATGACTGTCTTCCCCACAGACTCTCTCCTCCCCTGCAAGCTAAGGGCACCTCCATCATCCAAACTCTCCCTTAGTCTTCAATAAACACACTAACATTTGCTTCTGAGTCTGTAAAGCAGCGCTGACTGCTGGGTAGCCTTCCGGTCAGAGAACCAGCAATCAGGGCTGCAGAGCGAAGGGTGAAGCTCCTCTGAACCTGCCTATGAGCCTGGCGACCAGCCACATTCCACTTTTGCACTCCTTAGTATCCGTGCTAAGACCCGAGGAAGCCGGGCAAGTGTGCCCGCCGTTCTTACCCTTTTGGCTTTCCTTTTGGTGAGGAAGAGAGACATTTCAGAGACAGTGTCACATATAATTAAGCAATAAATGGGAGACTGCTTCAGAGGTGGCTTTAGGAGGGGTGGGAGGGGCTTCTTCCTAAGGATCTGATGGGCGGAGTGAGAGGTGAGCAGGGGAGTGGGGTGAATCGGAAGCCAGTGCAGGCCCAGAAAACCAACATGACAGCCAAGAGCCCCTGCTGGGAAAGAGACTGATCGGTGGAACCCCCCCGCACAACCGCTCTCTGTGGCCAGACCCCACATTCCCTCCCCAGGAAGGCACTGGCTTCTCATCCGACCCCTGTAGGTCTTCCTGCAGCTAAACTGAGGCCAGAAGTCCACCCCAAGGGAATTCGTACCTCATATGTGGGTGGCTATTGGCTCTAGACTGGTCTCCTGGTGTCCTGCTGGGAGGGTGACCTCTGCTCTGTGAGAGGGGAGGGCAGAAGAGGGTGGAGCGGGAGACCACACAAGGCCTCTCTACCTGTGCTGCCAGGCAGGCGCGGGGGCGGGTCTGACAGCTCCCCCCACCCACCCTCTGCCAAATTGTACTTAATTATAATGATAAGCGGTGGCAGGCATCCACAGCCACATCGCAGAACACGACAAACACTCCACGGCTCCAAGCCAACGAGCTAGCTTCCCCACCACGCATCCCCGCACAGGAGGCTCAGAAGGGTTATCTGAGGCCACTGGGGCCCACAAGGGGACTAGGCTGGACCCTGTTAGCCAGCTCAGAGTGGATTCTACTAGGTGGAGTCCAGGGCAGCAGCAGCACGGACTTGAATCTTCACCCATCCCCCGGAGGCCCCAGCATCACCTAACTGTTCTCAGCAAAGCATGCCTGTGATGCGAAGAACTCGCAAGTGCGTGCCAGAGCCACTTGCTCTTCAGAGTGATGTCCAAATTCAGGACCTCAGCCTCACCCACCCCGTGACGGTGCAGAATGAGTGGCCGTGTAGGAGTTAGCACAGGTAGGGCTATGGCTAGACTGAATGGGCTGAGCACCCCTCCCCAGCTCCACCTAGAAAAGTCTTTCTCAATAGCGGGTAGGTCTGGTGCATGGGGGAGAAGGCATTTGCTTTCCTCCCCAAGAGAGAAGCCCTGAGACTCATTCTAGTACAGCAAGTAGAAAGGATGGACAGGGCCTGCTTGTTCTCTCTCTCTCTCTCTCTCTCTCTCTCTCTCTCTCTCTCTCTCTTTCAGCACCTGGGGCTTCGAACATGCCAATCAGCCATTCGACCATTGAGCTTTATCTCCAGCCCTGTGTTCACATTGACTGCGGAGCCCCTTCTCACTGCTTTGCACAGGCGGTTAGTATGCCATCCTCCTGCCTCAGCCTCTAGAGTAGCTAGGATTATAGACCTGCACCACCAGGCTTGGCATGTTAGGTGTGTGGATTGTGCAGGCCTGGCGGGGGTGGGGAACCCTAGCACAGTGCCTGATGCAAAGGGTAGCTCTCAAGAGACACAGGTCAGCCTGGGCTGGACCAAGCAGGTTCCTATTACATAGTAGAGAAACTGAGACAAGAAACTACATCCCTAAAACCTGGAGCTGGGAAGGGGGGTCCTCTGAGACTTACCTTACCACTTTTTGTAAAGTACTTCTGCTCCTTTGGGGGTTGAGTGAGGGATGCAGCAGAAGGTACCCATGGAACTCTCGCAGAGTCCCTGCCTGGTCCACAGGGCGTGGCCAGCAGCACTGAGGAGTAGGCGTGTCCGTGTGGGTGTGGTCATAGGCTCCGGGACTTTAGGTTGGTGGCTGCTTGTATTCCTGATGAGGGGAGCGTGGGAGAAGTCCTCAGGAGCATGAGGAGGATGCTGTCGGGGATCTTCAGAGGGTGTGGGCTGTTGGGATGGATCTGGGGGTGCAGGTGTTTCAGGGTGCTTAAGTGGCATGCACGTGAGTCTGTGTGTGGGAGGAGGAGAGGATGTAGGTGGGTGGGAACTAACTCGCTGGAGCCTGGATGTCAGCCCAGGTCTGGCAGCCTCCTCTCCGCCTATACCACCACACCCCCTGTCTTTCTGTGGCTCCCTCATCTGCCTCAGAACCCTTAGCAGCTCACCACAGAGGGCAGGCAGCCCTGCCTAGGATCTTCTCAGCTTATCCTGCTGGCCTGGTTCAGGTGCTGGCTCCTGCCCTGGCAGGCTGGCTTCAAGCGGCCTAAGAGGGTGTCTCATCTCATCCATAGAGAGGCACACAAGGGGCCTGAGACCCAAGAAAGGCATACATGCCCAAGGTTAGAAGAGGAAGACGCAGAGATACCTCTGCAGGCTACCCACACATACCCCATCAGAGCTCTCTTCAGACCCTCTGTCGTGGCCAAGTTCCCAGGTTAGCTTGGAGTAGCGCCTGAGCTATTTCTCAAGCTGAGTCTAACCTCTGCTCCCAAGCATGCTGTCCTTTGCCTCATGGCTTACATTTGAGCTCCCAAGCCTAACTCAAGTATCGGAAGAACCAGCTCAGCCCAGTCAGTTTGTGAAACGTGATAAGGCAGGAGCAACTCAAAGCAACACAAAGTGGGAGATGCCATGTCCTCCCTCCCCTGACCCCGGGACTTGGTTATCCTGCATGCAGCTAACACCAGTGTAGTGACCTGTCCATGTGATCCACTAAGGTGAAGCTTTAGCACTACCGCTGTTGTTACCACACCACCTCAGTCCATCCCTCCTGCGACAGACCTAGGTGTCCACCCACTTATCCATCACCTTATCTAGCTATCCCTCCATCCAGTCCTCTATCCACCCATCCATTCAACCACACATCCACCAGTCCTCCTGCCCATCTTCCCATTTATCACTGTCTGTTTACTGAGCCCACTAACCGACAAGCCACTCCATCCAGCCCTCTGTCAATTCCTGCACTGCCCCATAGATCCGCCCACTCACTGATCTTCCACCTTTCCACAGTCTGTTGATCCATAAGCCCAGCTCTAATCCAGCAACCCATCAAGGTGCCCACTGCAGAGCATTTGCCCATCCAACTGCTCATTGCTTTGGATCTTCATTCATAGAAACATTTTCACCCACCAGCAAAAGGGGGGTACTTTGGTCCTTTCAAAAGTCTGAGAAGGGCCCCGCTCTTCCATCTTAGCTTCTCCCATAGATAGCAAACACAGATTTTGAGCCTCTCACTTTGACTTTGTGTCTGCTCTCTGTACCAAGGCCATTTGCCCAGGTTTGTCCTGCTTCCTTTCTTGGCCAGGATCAGAAGATACAGAGAAGAGCCAGATGCCAATATATGGTCCTAGGGCCACATCCTGTGGCAATGCTAGAGCCTTTGCATTTGACATTCCTGCACAGGTATGCACACACTTAGCAGGTGCCTCTCACCTGCCTGGCCCCTTCCACATAGGCCCTGGTTCCTGTCGTGATGGCATCATAAGGACATGGACACTTTATGTGGAAGTCATACTGTGTCCTGTGTACTCTACAGACACCCATTCATTCAATACTGCCGTCACCCAGTCACCCCCAAGGCCAGCAACACTGCTGCACACACTGGACACGTTAGGTTCCAGAGTTTGGGAGAGAGCGCAGGTATAGGACAGTGTACACATAGCCTCTGCTTGCCTGTACTTGCTGAGACATGTGCTCTCCAGGCATGATCCAGCTCATGGAAACAGGGACCCTGATGTTGCTTCTGCTGCACAACTAGGTTAAATGGCAACCTGGTGGCTCACCCAAAGTCACAGTCCTAGAAAGCAGAGGTACTGAGACATGAACCCACCTGTGACTCCCAAGCACATGCTCTCAGAAGCAGGTTGCCAGTGAGTGGCATCTGTGTCCTGAGACTAGTGGAGGACAGAGAAGACCCAAGCAAGTCAGCAAGCTCTTAAAGCCCTGTCACTTTTCTGCACGCCCACAGACCTGAGAAACCAGGGCCATGAAGAGATGGAAGCAAGGAAGAAAAGCCAGGCAGGATGGAGGCGAGACCCAGCAAGGGTCTGGGAAGAGACCACTGTCAGAAACAGAGCAGGGACTGAGCCAGCCACAGGAGCAGGTGTCGGGCTAGAGAAACACTGGATTCTAGAGAGCCTCCTGGCCAAGTCACGGTGTCAGGATTGGTTTAACTTATAACATCTAGTGCAAGGCTAAAGCAAGACAACTAGGCATTTGTAGCAGAGATGAGCTGGAGGCCTGAGTGCAATCTTTGGTCTCTCCACAAGCCAACCTGAGCAACACATGAACAACACACTCAGAAATACTTCCAATGGCGCTCTCTAGGCAGCCTGTGCATGTTCCTGCCTGCCTGCCTCTCTCAAGCCTCCTGGGAACCCATCACAGTCTCTCCAGCTATAGAGCTGTGACCTAGCCACAGTTTTGAAACTTCTCCTTGTGGCATCAGGGGTCAGGGATTTAACACTGTGTCTTCTTGTAGTGGCCACTGTTCCCCAGGTCACTGTCAGAGTCATTGTGGACACTGATCCTCTTGGCTGGGAGCTCTCCCTGTACGCCAGAGTTGGGCACACAGTGGGTGCTTCATGAAAACTTGCAGAGGAATAGAGGGACGTGTGGACATAGAGGCCTGTTTGGTGATGGTCCCTTCTTGACCCTCTGTTATAATTCGGCGGGTTTCCCAGGGGGCCATCTGTCGTCAGGTCTAGTTATGAATCATTGATCCCTCAGTGTTTTCTTTAGCTGTCACTGTGACCCTATGGCAGCCTATGTACAGGTCTAGGGAGAAATCATAAGGAGAAGAGTTGCCACCTCTCCTGAGGGTCCTGTCCTCTCACAGTGTGTACACTGTACTGTAAAACCAGAAGGAAGTTTCTTGCTTAGATTTCAACATGCCCTGTGGGCTGTACAGTGAGGGTGAGGGACAGGCGCTGGTGGTGTACAGAGCAGTCACAGGCCTCGCCTTACAGAGGTGCCTGGAGTGTGGCCCCTTCTGTCTGTTACCTTTGTAGATAGTCAGGTCAGGGCCACCATGGCTGAGGAGAGTATGGCCCCCAGACACAGTCAGTGCTGTGGGAAGTTGTTCTTAAAGGGTCAGTCCAGGGGTGTGACTTCAGCTACAAACCCTCTACAGTTCAGCTCATGGCTGGGGGAGCTAGGCTGGTGGGAGAGGCGCAAAGGCACTATTTTTTTACTGAGGCAAACAGAAAACCTTGCCTCACCTCAACTGTAATAAGCTAATTTTCTCTTCCAAATGAGTGTAATCAAATTCAGCCCTACAGCCTCATTTCCAGGCAACTTTATTCATTGTTATTTTTATTCCAAGAATTCCTTGGCATTTTCTGAGAGCCACTGAAGGGTTTAATAGCTGCCTAAGTAACGTTGTGCCCTCTTTGGAGAAAACAGAGAAGAAAAGAGTCACGGCTGGGGGTAAGGTTGGGAGGACACACGAGGTCACAGCCCAGGCGTGGGAATTAGGCCAAAGTGGCAAGACCAAGGGGCACTCGCTGACTGGCTTGGTGGGCGAGACAGGGCTGTGGCAGGGTCACCAGCTCTGGGGACGGGTGATAGTTCTGAAAGGGCTGAGAGTCTGGGTAGTGGGGCCTCTGGGTGGGGTCAAACTCAAGCAGGGTAGCAATACCCACAATTCAGAGGGTATGGCTTGGGGCCTCCCATCTGCCGTGATGATAGGCTCCAGGGAACTGGGGTGGGCGGGGAGGGGGAGCTGGCATTTGCCTGTGTGTCTCAGATCCCTGCTATTCTAGCTCCCAGGAAGGAGCTACTGGCTGTCACCACACCTTATCCGTGGACAGCTGGGCACCAACGGATGCCTTGCTGGATCCAGGGGCTGTCAGCATCTCTCCTTTGTCGTCCGCATCCAGGACGGAACCCTGAGGTGACTGCAGAGGGCCACAGATGAGCTGATCCACAGCAGTGCAGAGTCAACTGAGAAGTCCTGGGTTGTATCTGAAGGACCGAGAAGCATCCCAGATAGAAGAAGCAGAGAGAGGCAGGATGTGTGCAGGCTAGGATGGGGACAGGTCAGACATGCAGGTGGCACTCGGGTGGCTGGAACCGGAATAAGCATCGGAAGATTTTAGGTGGAAATTTGGAGGAGCTGAGTAGCCTGCGGAGGTTCAAGATGCGTGAGGCAAGAGAGATTAGAGCAAGAGTTTAGGATGGGGCTGCTCACCAAGCCTGAGCCATGTCCCCTAACATCCCCTTAATACCTGAGTCAGAGCAAGGGCTATTTTTAGTCCTTCTGCACCTCTCAGCTCTCCCACACACACGGCCCACCACCCTCCTCGGCTGGGTAGGACCCCAGAGCCCAAAGGAGGGGCCTGCGGTGTGTTTCTCATTGTACCCTTTAAATCATTAAACCGCTCTTTTGTAAGAGTCATTTGACGTCCAGGAAGTCTT
Organism: Mus caroli; assembly: GCF_978045245.1. NCBI lineage: Eukaryota > Metazoa > Chordata > Mammalia > Rodentia > Muridae > Mus > Mus caroli. The sequence goes on from NW_028227269.1 coordinate 108,255,568, forward strand.
TTGATGCCTTTCAAAGGCGTTTTAATAAGTGTTTCTAATCCCCTTCTCTTCAAAAACAGGAAGTCGCTGCGTGCAGACCGTAAACACCAGAAGGTCCAAGTTAGAAAGGCAAAGGAGAAGACCCAGGCACCCGGTGGTTGCTGAGCCCACCCCATATGGCCAGGGCCACTGTACCAGAGAGACCCAGGTCTGGAGAAAAGCCTCAGCCTATGAGCTAAGACCACAGTGACACCTGGGCAGGCACTCACCAAGGAGCAAGCCTCTACCCAAAGCCACACTGCTCATCATCGCTTGCTCCTCAGCCAGCCGTCACCACCTACAGTAGTGCCCAAACCTTGAGTGATCTGAGCAGGGAACCCTGGCTAGGATTCGTTCCTTTGTGTTTTGAGGTCTTCTATCTACACCTACATATTACCTCTGTATCCCAGAATCCCCTCTTTCAACCTTGCTGTACTCCAGGCTCCTCATCATCCCTCGAAGCTCTTCCTTCACCGTGGTGCTCCTGGACCCCAGCTCCCTTTTCCCTTCCAACCCTGGGTCTTCTGAAGGGAAACAGCCTTCCCAACCTAGCCAGACCTGCCTTACCTGTCCTGGCCGCACCTGCACCTCCTGTCTCCAGGGTGCTGTGGGCTGGGGTAATTGACTCTGTCTAGGAATTCTAGCAGGAAGTAATTACATCTAGAGAATTCAGCCTCCACCCCCATCAGCAACACACATACACACACACAGAGACAGAGAGAGAAAGAGAGACAGAGACACATGCAGAGACACACAGACATACAGACACACAGAGAGAGGCAGACAGAGACACACACAGACATACAGAGAGAGAGAGACATACAGACATACACAATTACACACACACACACAGATACATATACACAGACACATACAGACACACACACAGAGACACCTACAGAGACATACACAAAGAGAGGCACATACACACACACAATTACACACAGATATACAGACACACACAGAGACACTCAGAGAGACACAGACACACACACATAGAGACACACACACAGAGATACACACAAAGACACACACACAAACACACAGACACACGCAAGAACAGGAAGCAGAGCCTTTGTCAGTATCCTGATACAAGTTGGGTCCAGGGGCCACCAGAGCAGCAGGGAGAAAAAGCAGAGGCTAGCAGAGGTTGCAGCTGGGCTAGAGAAGTTGCCTCTGCCCCTGGAACTATGTAAATGCCTCTCTCTCATCAGGAACCTGATGGGCACACAAAGCAAGAAGGAGCTGGATCTGAGCCCCTGTCAACTTCTTTCCAACCCTCTGTGCCCTGCCAACCTTGCTGTCGTTCATTTTGCAAGCTGGTGTTTAGCCTGCCCAGTCACTAGCGGATGCATGGGGTTGGGGCGGGGATGTGTTGCCCCCAGTCCTGGGCCAACCCACCCAAATAAGCACAGGTTCTGTACAGAACAGTTATGTGTCCCGCCTGCTGCTGGTGATGGTTAGTTTAAACTGTCAACTTGAGATCTAGAATCACTTAGGAGAAGTGTTTCAGGGAGAGATCATTTAGATCGGATTAGCTTTCAGGCATGTCTGTGGGGAACTGTCTTGACTGTGTTCATTCATATAGGAAGACTCAGCCCTCAGAGAGGACGGTACCATTCAATAGGTTTATATCCTGCACTGGGTGAGAGTGGAGAAAGCAAGATGAGAGTAGTATATATCCATCACTCGCATTGTCTGCCTGCCTCAAGTTCCTGCCGCCTTGCCTTCCCTGCTGTGATGGACTATGACCTGGAACTGTGGGCTGAAGATTCTCTTATCAGGGCATTTTACCATAGCATCAAGAAATGAAACTAAGACAAAAATCGCAAGAAAGGCAGCTATTCCTGTGATAAACCTGACCATGTGGCTTTTTATACCTTTGAACTGTTTTAGCAGGAAGAATGCAGAAGCACCTGGCACATTGAGATAGAGGAGTCGTTGACTGCTGTAAGCAAATCAAATTAGGGTGGTCCTGATGGGAGAGGGGAAGACAGTGCTTCAGAGAGAAACGGGGAACTTATAAAGCTTCAGAGGGGACAAGAACTCTGAGAGGAACTAGACTAGGGACTATCTGGCCAGGAATCTGCCTTCGTTCTGTCCATTTCCTGAGAACCTAAGTGAAGTTGAATTTAAAGATGATGAACTCCCTTGCTTTGCAGGATTGGAGTTAAGCCGGTGTTGAGGAAGCAGTTGTGACAGAGATTAGCACCACTGCAGCCTCCTCTGCACATTAGGATAATAGTCAGGGTCAGCGCACAGCTGGAACAGATGTGGTAGGCTAATCTCTAAGTAGGTAGCAACAGAACCTGGCAATGTTCTAAATGTTCATAAGGTACCAGTTTTAAAAGCAAAGGTGGAAGACTGGGGGGCTCTGGGGGAGCAGCCAGGCACCATGTAGCAGGTTCACAGTCTCTGTGGAGAGGCCCTGAGAGGCACGAATCCATGAAGGAAAAGCCTCAATTTCAGTGAGACACCAGAATATTGGAGATGCCCAGAACATGGGACATTTGCCCAAGAGAGCTATAGGTATGGTTTGTAGCCAGCCTAGAGGAAAGTCTGTGTGTGCTGAGGTGGCAGACCTGACAGGGGTGGTGGTACTCAAGCGCTTTGGGACCCAGATAATTACATTACAAGCCCTTGGTGCTGGACAGGGAGCTTCAGAGTTGGATGCTGCTCCCTGCTGGGTTTTGGTATTGCTTTGATGGGGTGGCTCTCTGCTGTGCCCTGAGACTTCCATTTTGGAGCAGGAACACAATATGCCCTCTTATGTTGAAAGCCTGCAATTTTTTATTTTATAGACATAGTGAATAGACTTTGAACTTGTAAAGTATTGGCACTTTTTTGGGGAACTTTTAAAAAAGATTCTATCTGGGGGTGGGGTGCGGGTGTGTGTGGAATGTGTGGGTGTGGGGTGTGAATGGGTGTAGGTGTATGTGTAGGGGTGTGTGTATGTGGCCCATGCAGGCTAGAAGGAGGCTTCAGATCCCTTGAGGGTACAGTTACAGTCACTTGTGAGCTCTTGAGGATGCTGTGGTCAAACTCAAGTCCTCTGAAGGAGCAGCAATTGCTCTTCACTGATGAGCCAGACTTTTTAAAGACCATGGGAACTTTAAAGATTTGGGCTCTGTTTTACATTATGAGGTACACATGAGACTTTAGCAATAAAGGCTGAACGTTTACAGCATAAAGTGTCTGTGTGTCAAGTTGACAAAGGATGACATTGTGATGGTTAGATTTGTCAACTTGACACAAACCCAGAATCACCCAAGAAGAGAAATCTCAACAAGGATTATCTGAACCTTGCTAACCTGAAGACTTGCGTACATTAATTGGGATGGGAAGACCCAGTGTGGAAGTGGGGTCCCCTAGGTTTGGATCCTGAACTGTAAAAACAAAGACCTCAAGATGAACTCAGAGCACATATGCATCCATTCAGTCTCTGATCTTGACTCTAGGTGTGAGCAGCTGCTTCAAGTTCCTGCTACCATGAGCCCACCACCACCATGATGGAGCACAACTTGGAACTATACATAAAATAAATCCGTGATTCCCTACGTTGTTTTTGTCAGGGTATTTTATCATACAACAAGAACAGATTTAAAAAAAAAAATCCTGCTAATACCTGTTACATGGAGAGGGTCACAGAGCTAAATAATGGAGAGGAGGAGGAGGAGGAGGAGGAGAGAAGAAGAAGAAGAAGAAGAAGAAGAAGAAGAAGAAGAAGAAGAAGAAGAAGAGGAGGAGGAGGAGGAGGAGGAGGAGGAGGAGGAGGAGGAGGAGGAGGAGGAGGAGGAAGAGGAAGAGGAGGAGGAGGAGGAAGAGGAAGAGGAGGAGGAAAAGGAAGAGGAAGAGGAAGAGGAAGAGGAAGAGGAAGAGGAAGAGGAAGAGGAAGCTGTGTTGTAGTTGTGGCTGCACAGGGATCCAGAGATGTGCAAAGGAGTAAGGCTCTGAGATATCACTGCACACATGATACCCTGGGCTAAGTGCCAGGTGGTCTCCGCTCCAGAGGAGTCTCAGGTGAGGAAGAGTCCCACCCTGGAGACCCAGGTGGTTCCACAGCATAACTGAGACCCCATGGAGGTCTAGGGAGACCAGTTAAATAGTCACTGGATTGGTGTTTCCAAGAGCTAAGTGGTTGGCCAAAGAACTAACCCACTGTAGCCTGGAAGGGGTCCTGTTGCTATGGACAGAGCCATTGTCTTCGTGTTTATTGGGTGTAAATGTGCACCACAGACCCCAAGTGACAACACCTGACTCAAAATCTCACTCTGCTTGTCCATTAGAAGTTTAGGCTAAAGGAGGGGCTGGGCTCAACCAGCAAGTCCAGAGTGCATGCCCCTTTCTAGTTTGGGGAGTGACTGGACTAGACCCAGGTGAGTCTGCTAACTTCAAGGGAGGCTGGGAAACAACAAATTCTGGGGGTCACCCAGAGATTAGCAGAAAGAATTCTGATTGTAAAAAAGGTGGGGGAACGGCAGCTGAGGTCCGCCTTCCCAGCTCTGTTACGGACATTGATGTGAGGCAGCTTATGCCTTGGCTCTGAATGGGAGGTCTGCCAGGGTAGCAGTGGGCAGAAGGGCCCCTGAGCATCTTGGAAAAGGGGGATATCCCTGCTTCCTGTGCAGGGGAGAACCAGAGGAAGGCATGTAAGCGTCGACCCAGAAAGAATGACTGAGCTCTTGACTCATCCCTGTGGAGATGCTAAGTGAGGCTAAGGGTAGTTTACACCACAGGGGCAGTGCTGGGTGATGACCAAGGTAGCAGAAAATGGGGTTGGGGCAGAAATGGGTTTGTGGACTTGGAGATAGGAGACTACATGCCTGGGGTAGCATCCTGCAGCCCAGAACAAGAGTGCTATACTGGGAGGCCACTATGGAGTCCCGGTCAACATGAGGCTGCCGGAAACTATCTCAAGTTTCCAAGGTGAGAAGAAGGTTCCGGAGCCAGATTGGAGGGGTGACAGGGCCTGGTGGGAAAATGGTACCTTCCCCCTTGGGGTCACCTTAAAGTTTGCCTGGTGAACTTCTGGAAAGGCAGAGGAAGAGACCCTATCAATGCCCAGAAAAAGCTGAACCCAACACCTTCAGGGGGTGGTGTGGGGGGTGGAGCAGGGGTAAAGTCTGCCTTTTACTGATGTGTGGACGGCGGGCAGTGTGCAGGCTGGTGCTGGCTCCAGTGACGTCCCACAGAGCAGACCACAGCCCAGGGACTATATGCAGGACTCTTACTTGACCCTAAAAGTCCTGTGGAAGAAAAAACAGGTACAGAAATCAAAAGAGGCATGCAGGAGTCCAGTTAGGCCACAGGGCATCCTCTTCTGGGTAAGCAGAAGAGGAACCCAGCCCAAGGGTTTAGGGAAGAGGGTAATCCTGAGCGGCTGTGCCCTGTCGACATGGGCGAGGCCATATCACGGAACACGATGCCCCAGCCCTATGGGAGTGGTAAAGCCCTCCCCAGGCAGGGCACAGAGGAATGGCAAAGCAGTCCTCAGGTCAGAGGGCCAATGCTGACAATGCGTGCAGAAAACACCCACCATAGCTCTCTCTGAAACCCTCCTTTTTGCATGCAATCACCCCACCTCCCTGTTCAACTATGTAAACACACAGAGCTGCCAGGGTGCTGGGGCTTGCCCACCAGAGCCCAGCCCACCAGATCCCAGCCTTTCTGTGACTGTCTGCTTGTATTTTCTTCATTTCCTCAACACTCAAGTGAGGCCAGTCCCTAGAAGTGTGCAGACCATGGCTCAGGGACTGATCTATGGTCTCTCTGAGCAGCCAATCAGTTCATCGGTTCCTGGGCATCCTGTAAAGGCAAGGAGTCAGAGGCTAAGGGATGGCCGGGCTGGGAAGGCACTGGCCATGCAAGTAGGAGAACCTGAGTTTGGATGCTCCGAATCTTTGTAAAAAACGGTAACACACACCTGTAACCCCAGGCCTGGGGAGAAGAGACAAGCAGATCCCTGGATTCACTGTCCAGGCGGTTCAGTTGAATCAATGAGAGACCCTGTCTCCCAACCAAAAAAAAAAAAAAAAAAAAGTTTAACGACACCCAAAATTGTCCTCTGGCTTCCACATGCATACGCATACACACACACACACACACACACACACACACACACACACTGTGCGCGTGCGTGCACACACACGGATCAGCAGACATCAGGAGGGGTTGGGGGAACTCACCACTACAGCCTTCCTCTGAGTCACACAGCAAGGCTAATCTGGAACAATACTGGGACCACCAACCTCAGGCCACCCATAGTCCTCAAAGGACCTAATCCCCACACTGTAAAGCTACCCCATAGTCCAGGAGAACAAAGCCCTTAGGAGGAGGAAAAGTAGCCAGAGAGCCCCAGGAACAGCCCCTCACCCTGAAGACTCAGCTAGTTTGGAAGCAACCAGGAAGCCAGAGGGTCTTAACCAAGTCTGAGGCTTCCTGATGTTCTCCCTGTGCCCTGCCCCACCAGCTGTTCCCTAGTCCTGGATGTCTTCCTCCATGCTGTGCCCATGGGGGCCTCGGTCTGGCTACTGACCACCAGTTCCTGGAAAGGCCACCCTGGGAATTGCTGCCCCGCCAACTGAAGTCCATGGCGCAGCTTGCAATGAGACCAGTGGTTCAGGCCCCTTCTGGGATCCCTTACATTTCCAGGAAAATTGCAACACTTTAGTAGAGAAACTAGTTATACCCTTTCCCATTGGCCTAGAAAGAGGTATAGGGGTGGGGACACTGGCCTCCCCATGCTGTGCCTGCAGCCAGGACAGCTTTGGTGGGAGGGGAGGCAGCCACTGCTAGGGCACCTCCGAGCAAGACAACTATAGGACCACCAGGTGCAGGTGCTCCTTAGCTTACATAAGCAGGGCCAGAGGCCACCCAGCAGATCCCCACCCAGCTACAGGAGGCTGTCACCGAAGGCCAGGAGCAGGCTGCAACCTCTAATTTACCCCACAGGCTGAGCGTGGAGGCTCCAGGCTGCTGCTCATTCCCCCAGGGATGAGGTCTCTCATCTTGAGGGTGGGCTGGACCTGTGACTCACTTCCCCAAAATCATGTCAGGTCACCACGTCAGAGCAGCCTGAAAGACCACTGTTTCCGTCCCATTGGGACTCTCCTGCTTGCTAGCGCTTGAGCCTCCCTCAAGTGAGCTATGGTTCTAAGAAGCCATGTGGTCAGGAGCTAAGGATCTATGCCCCACCCCCCATCCTTCCATCCCCCTAGCCCACCCTCAACATTTCCAGCAGCCCCCAGGATACTAGCTAGGTCTGCAGCTTCACTAAGCAAACTCAGGAGCTCACCCTGTCCCAGGGCAGACCAGGGGTAGATAAAGCCCTACATACAAGGCAGCCTGGGCTACATGTGAGCTCAGAGCCCCAGGGTACCAACATCCAGACATACCCACACACACCTAGGAGATGGCAGGCACTGATGTCCCCCAATGGGGGTCGTCGAACTGTTACACACCAGGAGAGTTAGGAAAAGGAAGATGTCGCTACACCCTACCAAGGTACTAGCAGGCTGCTATGTGACCTACCGCCATGAGCAGCGAGCCTTTAAAGGCTGAAAAGAGGGATAGGAGGAGGGATAGGAGGAGGGATAGGAGGAGGGATAGGAGGAGGGATAGGAGGAGGGATAGGAGGAGGGATAGGAGGAGGGATAGGAGGAAGGACAAGCCACAAGATAGACAAAAGCAGCCCTCAGAGAGACAGAGATGTACCTCATCCAGCAAGACCCCATTTCTCCCCCCACCCCAGAGACTCCCCTTCCCTCCTCAGACCAAGTGAGGTAGACTGAGTCTCTAACATTCATGTTGTACATTCTCCTCAGCCTCCAATCTCCAGAAAGGGAATCCAAGTCTCACATTTTCCACCAGCCCCAACCCTGGACCACAAATACCCTCCCAGCCTGCAGGGCCTTCAGCAGGTGCCTGACTAAGGATTGCTTAGGGGCAAAGGACAATAATACCTCCAAGACATCTCTGAGTATGAGACAGACAGACCCTAAGTGACTAAGACAGGACGGGAGGCACACAGGAGTCCTGCTCATCACTCCAGATACCTCGGAGTCCCTCCTGCAGCCTAATCTTGTAGGACACAGAGCCCAGAGTCATTTCTGGGAAGGACTCCTTCTCAGGGGTCCAGCCGCTGTGGGTAGAGGGAGGAGCTCCATCTTTCTGCTCCTCCTTATCAGAGAGCAGAGGAAATCTCCCCAAAAAGAGGGAGTGGTGGGGCCCAGAGCTAGGGTTTCTCAGAGGGAGTGTCCAACTAAAAGACAAAGAGCACAGAGTGGTCAGAACCAGTGAGCAGTATGAGAGACTAAAGATGAGCCCAGAATGCCGGTGTAAGCCACTGAGGCCAGAGGGGTCAGGGGTCAGACCAGATTGACTACAACCACCAGGACCAAGAGGCCCCCAGGTCATCATGCATGCAGGGCACATGGGATTCTGCAGGTCTGAAACCCAAGGCCACTCTGACTTAGACACCTCTCCAGGAGTCCGACTCCAGGAGGCAGTGAAGTGGCTGTGGAGGAGGGCAGCATGTGGCCTGGGCCATGGCTTAATCGACGCCAGGACACTCAGAGGCTGAGGCATGTGACACCTGGAAACCTCAGCTCCTCAGCCAGGCAGCACAGAACCTCCCCAAGGGAACTGACAGATGATCTTAAAGGGTGTCCAGCAAGAAAGAGAAATACTGTTTTAACATTTATTTATGGTCACATGTATTGAATACATATATATATATAGCATCTCCATCCCACAGTTCCAGATTCTGCCATGTAGGTCATAAGCATTTAAGCTTTAAAAAAAAAAAAAAAAAAAAAAAAAAAAACGTGATTTTAAAACATTAAGTAAATGATAAGACTGCTAATCGGAGTACACAGTACAAAATCGGGTCACGAGAGTCTGTTGACCTGTGTGATTCCTGGCCAAAGAATAAACGCTTCCCTTGTTTATGTCACAGCTATTTTGGAGCCTGTTATGGCAGCCAGTCCTGTGCCATCACTCACAGGGATATACCTGCAACTCGGGAAGATATACAAGACAGGGAGCACGGAGAGTGCAAAGGCCCCGGGGCAGGAATAGGATGCTGTGCTAAGTGCAAGGGGTACCTTGGGGCAAAGCAGCAAGGCTGAGCCAGGCTGCGTGTACGGTCGAGAGAGCGCCACTCTGGCTGGCCCCTCTCTGTGTCCAGAGTCCAGAAGCTTCCCAAAGGGCAAGGTCCAAGCAGAGCATCCTTTGTCCGCACATTCACCTGACAGAAGGAGACACTTCAAGGACTCTGCTGAATCCTTCCCCTCTCACATACAGTGATCATAGGAACCTGCACAGCCCCAGCTAGGGTACTAGGCTCTGTCCCCTAGGGGGTGATGGGTAAGGAGCTGTCACCTAAAGACCACACCCATTCCCACCAGTGCCTGGAAGTAGGAAGTAGCAGATGAGGCAGTATGCCGTGGGTAGGGGAGCAAAAGTACTTCCACTATCCCTCCCCCTCCTGAGCCACCATAGCTCACTGGATGTGAACCTTACTCAGTTGCCAAGGTCTCGTGGCTACAGACCTCAGAGCAGTCCGTTGAGGGCAAAGTCCTTCCTTAGAAAGCCCGTGGTGAAGCTCTCTTCCCCACTGTTAACCTAGAGAGCCGCTGCCTGGAGACCCCAGCCATCACAGGCCTGACCGCACGTCTCCCAACACCGCACGTCAATAGACATGCCCTGTTATTTATGGTCAACATGAAATGCCCTGTCCACCCAGGGCCTCGGTGCAGCCCGGCAACTCCGGAATACTCCTGGCCACAAAGAGTAGAAACTCAGCCATTAAGCTGAGCCCTTAACCTGGTTCATTCCCAAGGCCAGGTAACCCCAGGCCACTCTTTGGGACATGGCTCACACTTGTACCCCTTGTGTCCCTTACCAAGCTGTGGGTCCCTCAAGAAAAGGTCCTTGGTCTAAGCAGAGCCCCCTTGGAGTTTGGACTCCTGGAAAAACATGAATTGGGAGTGGGGTGAACCCAGGCTGTGAGAAAGTAGGGTGGCAGCAACGGGGTATGGATGGACATCATGGTGTGTGCATTGAGCAAGAGGTGACTGGGGTGTGATAGACCGATGTCACCTGTCACATGATGAGTCTGGAGGGCACTCAGCTGAATTCACTATTATAAGTGACACAAGTCAGTCACAAAAGGACAAATACTACAGGGCACCATCTATAAGACACTCCTGGGGGTGATTCCCTGAGTGTCCCCAGGGGTTCATGTGTGGAAATGACAGGGAGGGGACAGGAACTCAGTCCAGCACAGTGAGTAGGCAGGGAACTAAGACCAGAGCTAGCTAAGGTCATCAGGGGTCTCAAGGTTGAGTCACGATGGCTTCATAAGAACAGAATGAGCCTGGAAGAGCACACACACTTGTACTCTCTACGTCTTTCCCTGTCCCACTCTGACCGCTGAGAGGAATCTGCCAGCCAGCAGCCTCTGTGAGATGTGGCATCTCACCCTCATACATCCAGGACCAAAATAAGCCTCTTCCATGGGACTCCCAGGTCTGTGGTACCATGTTAGCAATAGACAAGGGACTGTGCAGCTGGGACAGTGATATTCATAAACATAAAGTGGGGAGTGAGGTTGCTGCAAGTTACTGAGGAGAGGGAGGGGCTGCGGCATAAGCTCTGACTTTCAGCTTGGTGCCCAGGAACATTCTAGAGCTGCCAGGCTGCACTCTCAGGCCTGGGTGGACACACGTCTGTGAGTTACTTGGTGAGAACTGATATGGCTTTACAGTCTATCCCTCTCCCATGGCCCTGGGCTGATCTGAGTCACATGGGAGGCAAGTCACATGTGGTCCCAAAACAGAGAGGACAGAGGGGCTCATGTGCTTAGAAGGAAAGTTACCTCCCTGTCATTCCTGGCCACACCTGGCCAGTGGCTCAGAGGTCAGGGCCCCAGGGGCTGGGGAGAAGGGCAGATGTGGCCGCCTTCCATGCTCCATCAAGGAAGGTATCCCTCAGCAGAGAGCTGAGTCTACTAGGGCAGCCAGAGGGCCTTATCCATCCAAAGCTAAGCTAAATGTTGGCCCCATGACAGCAGCATGACAACCTGGGGAGGGCCTTCCCTGTGTCTGCAGCCAGAGCTGCCAATCCAAGCACTGAGTCCCCACGAAGATGCTCCTCTTCAGAGATGGGCAGTTTTCATCTGCGCTCATTAAATCCAGCAGCTTCCTAAAGAAAGGTGGGGTGCAGGGAAGGAAAGGTGGTGGTGGAAGGAGGGAGGGGGTCCCCACAACTAAAGCTACCACCACAGTGCGAATTCACATCCTAAGGAGACCAGCTTGAAAAGGCCCTACTGTGTGCCCTATCATCTGAGTCCAGCTTTGCAAAGAGAACAACACCCACACACACCACACAATAACCCTTAAAGCCTGAATCATTACTGATGTGCCTGTGATCTCACAAGCAGCCACCTCCCATTGTCCTGGGCTGCACTGAATCACAAGGGAGGGAAGTCAGATGTGATCCCCAAACAGAGGGGACAGAGGAACTCAAGTGCCTAGGAGGAACACTGCCTCCCTGCTCATCCCAGCAACAGCCAGGACAACACTCTAAGCACAGGAACACCCCACTGCAATCCCAGGTGACCAGTCTCTAAGCATTTGTGACCCTTTGGTGGTTCTGCAAACAGCTGACCAATTTCCTCATCCAAATCTGCTTTAATTGGCATACATTTTGTTACTGTGTCCAATGCCAAAATAACACAGGATTAAACAAGCTACAAAGTACCAGCTCCTGCCTCTCGTCTCCTCTGAGGTTTAGCAATCTAGGCCAAAGTAGTCTAACTTGTGCTCTGTAGCTAGCGATCTTCAACTACCAGCTTCCTTACAATAGACAACATAGCATAACAGTTCCTGCCATTGCACCTGCCATCCAACAGGAAACACAGGGATAACGGCAGGAATTCCCTCACAGGGGCTCAGAGAGTATGATCATTTGTTCATACATCTTTGGCAAGAGTTTGGACAGATGGGCACATCGCCTATTGCAAAGGAGGCTCAAGTTTGAATCTTTAGAAGCACTCAGCCTGAATTTGGAATTACTGTTACAATAGGAGGCGTGGACAGCAGTCTTGAACTGCTATTGTGGACACACCATTTCCAGCCCTCTTGACGCTGCTGAGCCAAGGCCCTGAGGAAGAGACCTCTGCAGAGACTGGGGTGGGGGGGGGGGTGGGAGGAGAGGAGATCTAGGGAGAAATCCATGGTAGGGATCCTGGGCTATACTCTGTGGAGCTCTGAAGAGAGGGCAGGCTTTGATAGAGGCAACTGGACAGTTTCAGGAGAAAGTTCAGCTGCTAATGACTATGTGAAGGCCAATAAATAGCCAAAGAGGTCCCCCACTGAAGCTGTTGGGGAACCAGACACTCAGGTGGGCAGAAGAGCAGAAGACTGGAGCTGAAATGTCCCCCTGAAGACTGAAGTAATGAAGAAGACAGAGCCCCCACCAATGCCTGGCAGGCAATTCCACAGCAGGGGCAGTGTCCTGGGCATAGAGCAGCTTTTATTACAACACACAGATCTTAGGAAACGGAAAACAGAGGAGAAGAGGAAATGTGTCCAGCCCAGTGCACATGTCAGAGCCCAGAGCAAGAGTCTGGGAGGGTCATGCCAAAGCCAGAGAGGGCTTCCTGCAGGAGGCTGCAAAGGGCTGCTGGGTGGGGCCAGGGAGGGACTAGAGAGGCCCAGGCAAAGCCAGGCCACACACAGGACAGACAGACAGTCCCTACCAACCAGAGTATACACAGAAAGGAATAACCTCATGTCCTACCACGGCCTCCCCATGACCTCAAGAGGTGGATATTCTTGCCCCAAAGTTAGACATAAGACCCGAATCCCAACAGTGCGCTGAGCCACACAGCAAGGATTTGGGTTCGGAAAAGCAAAGGCTCTGTTTGGGCTTTCCTGAGGCTTAGAGAGTCCTCCAGGGTCTGGCTGACACCGGCATCCTGAGGGCAGGTGAAGACAACCAAGGACAAGCAGCCCCCAAGAGGCAGGGATAGCACTGTTCTACTGGACAGAAAATAAACCTGGGTCCAGAGGTGAAGCCAGGCCACATTGTCTATCAGTGGGCGGCAGGACTTGAATCCAAGCCTCCAGACTCCACGGGTTCTCCCTGGTTCTCTTTGAGCCCCGCCCCCTGCTGTTTTCCTGGCTCTTGCTCAGGGGAGAGAACGCACTCTGAGTCTCTGGTTCCCTGGGAGAAATCCATTTTCAGAATCTGGAGGTGTAGACATGTGTTCTTTTTGCCTCTCCAAAGAGCCCTTCCTGAGGACAGAGGTGCCCCCAGGATCCCTCCAGGACATGAGAGGATCCCAGCCGTGGCAGCCCTGCACAGGGTCTTGGGAACGTGTCATTCATTCAGGGACAATGGGTGACCGGTCTCTCCAAGAGTCTAGAATTCATCCAGGGCCTTGACCTCAAACAACCTTGCTCATCTCTCACCTGGCCACAACCGCAGCATCCAGGGCTCCTGGGGCAGCCACTGCAGCTGCCTTGTTGAGGGGAGATGCCAGACTCCAGGGGTCACCCCTGGACCCTGCCGACAGCCAGGACACTGTGGTCTTGGTTGCTGAAGCCCTTCCCGTACAAAGGCTGAGGGTAGCACTGTGAAATTCTTCCAATTGGTAGAGGCTCTCCCTGAGTGAGAACGGAAGGGAGGAGGAGAGGAGCAGAAGAGGAGGGAGACAGAACACAGGTGGGAAATGAGCCTCCCTTGTCCCAACACACCTCTTCCCTCAGCCCTCTTGTCAAGCCCACATTCCATGTTACCCGCCCCCAAGTCACCCCACAATTCTGCCACTCCTTTATACTTGGAACCAGAAGGAGGCTCGGTCCTCTACTTCCCACCCATCCCTTAGGCAGCCCTGAGCACAGCTTCCTGGGTAGATCCAATCCCAGGCCCTTCCATGGGGTGTCCTCAGGCCTTCCAAGCCCCACCCATGAACCCATCACTGGGCAGGGACCATGGCAGGCCTAGAGCCCCCCCCCCCAAGAATCAGTTCCATTGGATCCAGAGTCCAAGCCCCAGAACTGTGATCTCATCAGCATCTGTAAGCCTGAAAGGCCCAGCAAAGGCAGCCTGCCTCCTCACTGAGCCTCCACAGTACTCCTCAAAAGACCTTCAGGCCTTCAGGACCAGCAGCAGGCAGCTCTCTGGCACAATGGGTCAGTCACTGATGCACAGAGATGTCCCCCAAGGACAGGGCATGCTGGCCTTTAAGTATCCCAGACTCCACCTGCCTGGCCATGGTACTGTGGCGTATAGTCTGGCTCCTTCCACCTTGCAGCTGGTACAGGACTGCACTCTGTGAACTCTTCCAAGCCCACCTTGGTGTTCTGGAAACAAACCTCGCTGCCCTCCCAGCAATCATCCAGGCCTCCGGCCTCTTTCCAGATCTCTGAGAGAAAGCTTCCAAGCACTCTGGGATGCCAGATCTTATCTCCAGGGCAACAGGATTCCCAGAGGACCCAAGGTGACACACAACCAAAGAAGGTCTGGTTTGAGGGAAAGGAGTTGGTCCCCAGAGAACAGATCTGCGCAGGAGCAAGCAGTGCTAAGCACATCATCATGGCTTAGGACCCAAAGGAAGACATCATGGCCAGTATGCCTGTGTCCCATCCCCAAGATCCTGGCTTCTCTACCACCCCCACATGAGTGGGCACCTACCCTTACTTCTCCACCCTCAACCAAGCCACTTACAACTGCAGCAACTATGAAATACAACTTAGATTTCACTAGGCTTCTCCTTCACCCAGGTCTTTGAAGGCTGTGGCTCTCACTCATCCACCAACAGCAGCAGCACCCATAGGGGAGAAACCAGTGTCAGGCTTTTTTACCAGCATGCAGCCGTCTCTGTCTAAAAGCCCTATTTTCTCCCTATCTCTTAGTCCATGCTCTGGGAGCCTCACTGGGCCAACAACATCCAAGACATACTGGTCTCCTAACTCCAAGGAAGAGCTGAGCCTGCCATGAGAGGCATTTGTCTAGACCTTCAGATCAGCTGAAGCACTGTGGGTACCAAATGGATGGGAGAGAGTAGATGGACAAAGAAACATATTGATGGGTGAATAGATAAATTTATGGGTTAAATAAATGGATGACAGATGGACTCCTGGATGGATAGACTGATGGATGGGTTGATGAATGGATGAGTGGATAGATGATGGATGGATGGATGGATAAATGGATGGATAATATACGGACAGATGGATGGCTGGGTGGGTGGATGGATGGATGAGGATGAAGGATAGATGGAGAGACAGATGAGTGGGTGAGTAGATAGATAATGGACAGATGGATGGGAAGGCTGGCAGACGGATATTTGTGGATGGGCAGTACCATTTCTTAATAGGATCGGGGGCACGAGCTCCTCTGGAAGACTCAGCATTCTCTGGGTATGAGGAAGGCACAGGGATGCCCTATTGCTTCATCAACACATGAGAATACCCCAAGATGAGCACTTGGCACACAGTAGGCACTTAAAGCTCTAAGGCATACTTGATTCTTCTTGTCCATGCCACACAGTAGGCGGCGCTGCCTACACTCACCTCCTGAAACATGACTTGGAATGAGTTTCTACTGTCCTGAAGAACTGTATTTCTAGCACGCTGAACAACTTTACTGAAACAGAATCTTATCCCACATGAAGCTACCACACCCAGGAACAGTCCCCAGCCAGGAAGGGAGGGCAAGAAGACCCTACCTCCATCCCAACCCTCTGCCTGGGAAATTACCCAGAGGCCAGCTCAACTCTACAGGTCACTAGAATCTCACTAACCCCCCAACCCCACCACTCCTGCACCTCACAACCCCTACTCAACCAGGAGTGCCTGAATAAGCTTCCAGAAAGGGAAAGGCAACCATCAGAGGCAGGGACCAGACCTGCTCCCCCTTCAATGCCCGCATCTCCCTCTTTCCCTGGGCAGCAGCATCTTTTGAAGATCTTGGGTCAAGATCCCACTATGCCTGGAAGGTCATAGAGCTCAGGAGCAGAGACCATGGCCACAGAATAAAGAAGAGCCAAGTTGGGAGCCACCATTCTTCCCAAAGGGCTGGGCATTATCTCTGTACTGGGGGACTCTGGAGAGGAAAAAAATGCACTCTCCTTGTCCTTCAAGCTGTCCCCTCCCTACATTGCAGTGTCTATCCTGGGGGTGTCATGAAGTAAGACATGCAGAGGACCTGGGGCACTGAGGCCCCATGAAGAATTCTCCCTGAAAACAATCTTGCTCCTGCCCTCGCCCCTGCCCCCACCCCTGCTCTGTCCTGGCTCCTGCTTTGTAGGTAACAAAGATAGGATTAGCCATTGTCAGAAGCTGCAAGATCAAGCCTAGTTCTGGCCTTAATTCTGCACACCTCCCAGCACCTATACGCCCTGCCCCACCTTTGAAGAACTCTATACTCCATGACCACACCCATCATGACTTCTTGATGAGGATGTGTACAGATCAACTCCTGTGGCCATACCCCACCCACCATATCCCAAACTCCCACAGACACCCAGAAGAAGGACCATTACTTCCCTCCAAAAATAAGCAGATTGCATCCCACAGAAGTTTCAGGACATGGCACTAGACAGCAGATACAAGATCTGAACCCAGGTCTGAGAGATTCACACAGCCAGTATCCTTCATATTAAAAGGTCTGGCCTAATGGGATGGCCCCTAAGAAGTGTCCCCTTGGATAAGAGGACCTGGCCCTTAGGGGATAGCCCCTGGCAGTTGGCATTTGCATCCTGACCCAGGCCAAGAGTCCCTTGCCAATCACCAAGAAACTGAACTTCAAGCTCTACACCTGCCTACTACAGTGTCTTTGAACCTATCACCCCTTGGTGGGGCTGTCACAGGCCCTGCGCCATACAGTTTGACTGGCTTCTCCACCAAAGCACAGATACTAATGGCTTCATGCCTCCTGTCATTTCTATTTCAAGTTGTCCACAGTCATTGACCCCAGTACATATCCAGGAACCTTTTGTAAGCCTGAAACAAAGAGCCAGAGTATGTGATCCCTTTCCAAGAAAGAGCACCAAGGTAGAAGGTCCTCCATGCTTCAAATTAGAGCCACAAAGATGCTGGGGCTACTCCTCCACCTGTGGCAACTTTCCAGGATACCACCCAACGCAGGAAACTCACTGTGTATCCTTGTACTCTCTGTGAGTACATGATGCTCCTACCCAGGGCCCCACCATGTGGGGACACCTGAAGACCAGTATACACCTACCACTCCATTTGCAAAAGCAAGAACCAGTCTGGCTGGGGTGGTGGGGTAGTCTTCCCTTAGAGGATAAACATCTCAGAAGGATGCCCCTCCCTCCAGATGTCCATTGCACCATGAGCCTTCTCCTCCGGTGGTCCATAAACTCATACAAGATGAAGGTGCTTCAAGGAGTCAGACTTCATCACTCTGAGCCTCAGTGCCTGGACCAGGCTTCTGACCAGCATGGCCTGCAGGGATGCACGAGCACAGCTGGGCAGCCTGGTTCATCCACTGCTCCTCTGCTGTCATAACCAGAACAGCATTGAGGAGGGATAATCTACATCTACTCTGCTCAGAGCAGCCCATGCTGTGGATGTACTTTGTCCCTGCACAGGAGGCATCTTGACTTCGGTGTTTACACTCTCATCTCTCTTGTGATACCTTCTGGAAAAGAAGCTGAACTCCATGTGAACCATCACAGATATAGACACACGCCCTCACCCGTATGTGCACATGCATACCCACGTTCCTTCATAGTTGTTCCGTGCCATGGTGGTTCAAGGTGTTTATATGTTAGACCTGCCATAAGGAAAGGAACCTGGGACTCAATGTCTGCAGCTGGTGAACCCACCACTCTTCCAGAGAGCCTCAGGAGTAGAAATATAAGAAGATGGTCCCCCCAAGGTAGGCTAGGATTTGTCTTGTATGCGTAGTCCTGCATCCCAAGACGAGGCAGGACCCAGGTACCCACATTGTCCTGTCCCCCAGGGCTAGCAGAATACCAGAGACCACAGTGGGTGCTTACTTATGTCTGGACCGAGTGACAGCCTAGGTTAGGCTTCAAGGTGGGGGCAGGGCCTCAAGCTAAGACAGGAAAGGCCAGGTAAGACAATACTGGAGGCAAATGGCCAGATGGTGGGGCCAGGTAGGATTTTACAGGACCCCAGAGTAGCAGACAAGAGCAGTGCCAAGTCCTTCCAAGGTATCTAGAATCTTCTACATCTGTGGAGCAACATCTGAGGAAGACATTGGCAAGATGCTAAGACCCTGGCTCTCCAAGATCAGCCCAAGATCATCATTGAGCTACTGGCCACCCTGTCTCCTCAGAGTATTTCTGTGCCCACCTTAGTTGGCCCGAGTCAGAGGTGGGGAAACGTGTCTCAAAGACCACTCTCAAACTATCGGAAAGGGCTAAGCACCTCTTTCAGAGGGAGCGGTGCACAGCCTAGAAAAGGAACCGGGATAAAATGGGCAGGTGGAGGGCATATTCGTTAGATGCCACACCCAAAGGGGGATGTTCCAGGGAGCCGGTCCTAGATGACCTCACTTAGGCCTGCTGCCACCAACATGTCCTACCTTGCTTGCTTACCACCGCCGTGTGCAGAGGGCAGAACGACACATCTTGAAATTCTCCCTAAACCCGGTTTTCAGTAAGTCCACACTGTACACGTTTCTCATTGCACAAAGCTTTATTGGGCCCCTCCCAGAAGTCTCTCCAAGGGATCCCGCCTGGGCCAGCCTGGGAGGTCTGCCGGGCAAACACAGAAATGCATCTGCTGAACAGGCGGCTGGCCACTGAGGAAGAACGGCCAGGAAGAGGGAGTGCGCTCCTTCAAGAAGAGTCTGGGAAGAAAGTGGGCTCCACTGTATGAGGAAGGGTGGGCCAGGTCAGACTAGAGCTTTGGAAGAAAAGGAAGATTATAGGGGTGGAGGGAGGAAAGAGAAGGGCAACAGGAACACCATGGGTGGAAGTTCAGAAGAAGGAAAACCTCAAGTGTCCAGAGACCAGTGTGGGGGAAGCAGACCAAGAGTGACAGGAGTGACGGTCAAGGAAGACTGAGCCCATGTAACCAGGGCATGATGAGATGGGGTCAGACCCAGGGCACAGGACTGTCATTCTCTGATGCTCTTCTCTAAATCTAGGGGCTGAGCCATCTTTTCTGAGTGTGTAGGAAATACCCCTGCTGGGAGACATAGAAGCCAGTGGCAAGACCGACCAACCTGCATGGGTGTCTCCTGACAGCCTTGGGAATGGGAGGCAGAGACTATGCTTGCCACACACCGAACACCAACCCCACCCGGAGGCTAGGAGATGAAGGGGTTAGTGTCAGGCCCTCTAAGCACCCCTTCCCTGGCAGACCACTACTACCCAGATCTTGGGAGTGGAAGACTGGCCAAAGGCCAGTCCTCCCCAGTCATGCCAGGGCCTTGCCCCTCCTCCTCCACCAAGTTGGTCAAGATACCAAATGGACCCAGTCCAGTGTATCCCTCCTTTCTCTCCCCTGTCTGCCCTCTGCTGGAGCTGGGAGAAAGCAGGCAGGAGAGCCCAGAGCATCCCACCCCGGCTCTTGAAACAGGACAAGCACTCCAACTTGTGTCCCTTCCCAAATCTGCCAGGTCCACTGAGGCCACCCCTCATGGATTTCAGAAGAGTCTTGGCCTTGGGCCAGTATTCATGTTCTAGACCACTGGGACAAGACAAGATGGTTTAAGCAACTGGTAGAAAGGCTGAGAACTACAGTTAGTTAGGGGTGCTCCCCTGAAGGGCATGGGAAAAGAGGACTGGGGAGGAAAAAAGAGATGAGGAGGAACTGCAGAAAGGTAGGGAGCACTGACGTGGTTGTCAAGCCAAGTATGTGTCCCCAAAGCCAGAATCACTGGCACCCCTTGGGTCTTTCCTCACCTGTACAGGATGCCAGGGAAGTCAGAAGGCCTGGGTTCTTCATCCAAGGCTCTGGAATCCTGAGGTGTGGGGTGTAGCCTATTTCCCACACAACACCCGCAGCTGTCCAGAAATGTGGACGGCAGGGTTTCCCAGGTGTCCCATATCAGGAAGGGCTGATGTTCAGGGGCGACTGGTCCCATAGAGCAGGACCAGAAGGACTGAACTTCTATCTGTCCCAGACTATGGCTGCCACATGGCATATGCACCTAGACACATATGTGCCTACCCCAGGTGGCCTTTTCAGAGATTGAATGTGGGAAGGGGAAGACTGGTCTCATAACCCTGTCCCAGGTCTTTACAGGAAGAAGCAGGACATAAGCCCTAGACTGGTATCTCCCAGAGATGAGGGGATCTTGGGCTGAAGAGAACTATTTCTTGCTCTACCCAAGACAGCGTCCCAGAAGCTCCCATTCTGCCTCTCAGACTCTCCAGCCAGAGTCTCTTCTCACTTTACCACCTCAGTCTGAAAGAGAGGGGCGTGGGGCGATCTGTAAACTCAGAGGAGCCCTGCTTAGGGATAGAACCATGAGTAGAAAGAACCCCCAGCCAGGCACCTTCAGGGAGATTTCCAGAAGTCCTCCTGAAAGACCTTACAAAGGGTGCTAGAAACAGCATAGGAGTCTGGTGGCTTCCTTCAGGTGGGAAGTGCTGAGGTGTACACCCTTGCCCCACAGAGCAGAGACATCCTCTGACCCAGAGGGAGAAGAGCCACTTTCACAGGCTGTTCGCATGCACCACACTCCAGCTCCAGCTGCTCTGGTGGCCACAGGTCCCCCGACAGAGGAACTCCCTGGGCAGAGCATCCTGCCAGGACAGCAGAAACCAGGTGGAGAGGGCGGGCGCCTACCTGTGCGCCCTCTGGGCTACTTGAGGTCGACTTTTCCGGACAAGTTCCATGGCTAATGGAAAGTGGTCTGACTGTGCTCACCCTCCCGGGACACCAGCGCGGTCTCTGGTAGAGAAAGTTGGGTAGCTGGTCTCTCCCGGGAGGGCGGTGCACGGGACGCAAGCGGCTGGAGCTGCAGTATCCGACTGGGGTCCCGTTACCCCAGAAAAGCCCCCTGTGAGTGCTGGGGCATTCTAGGGAGTGCGATTCTTAGGCGCTGCCTTCGGGTTTGAGGCTTTAATCTGAGGGGTCATTGTGAGGTGTATCAAAGTGGAACTTGCTTAGGGTCTCGGGGACCCCAGGTCAAGCAGCCCCGCCGCCCCTGAACCCAAGTCTCCCGCAGTGCGCCACGCGCAGAGACAGATTAGGAGGTCTGCGCCGCTGTGGCAGAGCCGACCAGAGCCCCACGCTGTTGGGGAGTTGCCCCGCACCCCTAAAAAGCCTCAGCACACGTTCCCTGTTGAAAGTACGCACTTTACGCGTCCGGGCGCCTCCGCGGTGAGTCGGGCCGCCGCGCTCCGGGTTCGCGAAGGTGGCTCAGTTCGGGCGCTCCAGTCTCGACGTTCCCGGGGCAGAGAGCAACGTCCGGGGACGAACGGGACGGGTGCGCCCGGCGGCCGGGGCTGCGCCGGGCGAGGCAAGCGGCGAGAGGGGAGCGCTCCCGCGTTCAGGCAACAGCTACCCCTAGTGGGAGAGCCGCCCGGGGCCGGCGCCGCCCCGCGCCCGCTGCCCCGCGCCCCGCGCCCGCAGCGCCCCGCGCCCAGGGCGTCCCGGAGCCGGCGGAGGGCGAGGCCCGGCGTCGCTTGCCGCGACTCTCCGGGTCTCCCGAGCTGGGCGCCAGCCCACCCGCGGGCCCTGCCCTCGGCACCTCCGGGCTGGAGCCGAGGGGCAGCTGACCCGGGAACCGCGGCGTCCGGCGGGAGCGAGATGGGACGGGGCGGGCGCGGCGCGGACTGGGGCGGCGCGCGGCAAGCTCGGGCAGCGGCGGGGGGCGCGGAGCGCGGTGTGCGTGGCGGGGCGGTGCGGGGGGCGGCCGTGTGCGAGGCGCGAGTGTGAGCGCGCGCGGGAGGCGGGCGGACGGGCTGCGGCAGTCGAGCGGCGCCCGCGGGCGAGAGGGGAAGGCGGCGGGAACCCAAAGTTGCCTCCTGGCGGGCCCGCGTCCCCCGCGGGGCTGCAGCCGGGGACCGGCCGAGCGGCGGCCGCAGACCTGGACTCCAGCGGTACCTGGGCAGCGACCCCGCACGAGCAGCAGCAGCGTGGGCGGCGTTGGCGGCGGCGCGCGGGAAGCGAACCGGAGCTCCGGCGCGGCGCTGCGGCCGCCGGGGAACTCAGCTCAGGTGCGCGGCGAAGAGGGCGCGGGCTGGGACCCGCCCGCTGGGACCTAGGAGGTGCGAGGCGCTTGCGCGGGTTACACCATTGCCACCACTGACTGTCTGGCTCTGAGATCGGGCTCCTAGTCCCTGGACACAGCGGCTTCGGGGTCCCCCGCCCCTGAGAGCGGGTTGCGGGACTCAGGCCCGCCCCTGCCAGCCCCGGGACGCACCGCTCCACCCTCAACCAGCCTGCGCCCGCCCTCGACCCAAGATTTCTGGGGCATTGGCCGCGCCTCTGGGTGATCCCTCCGGGCTCAAGTTGCAAGGGGGCGGGCCCCGGTCGGAGGTGGAGTCTCCCGCCAATTCAAGCTTTGACTATAAATTGAGCTCCCAGAGCACCGAGGACCAGATGCCTCGCCAGGCCGCCTCGAGGTTGGTGGTCGGAGAAGGTGAAGGGCCCCCGGGGGCTTCGGGGCCCGCGGCCACCATGCTCCGCTCTCTGCTGCTACACTCGCTGAGGCTCTGCGCCCAGACCGCCTCGTGCCTCGTGCTGTTCCCGCGCTTCCTAGGCACGGCCTTCATGCTCTGGCTTTTAGATTTCTTGTGCATCCGCAAGCATTTCCTGCGCCGTCGCCATCCTGACCACCCTGAGCCCGAAGTAGAGCTCAACAGTGAAGGCGAGGAGATGCCCCCTGACGACCCGCCCATATGTGTATCAGATGACAACCGTCTGTGCACCCTGGCCTCTCTCAAAGCCGTGTGGCATGGCCAGAAATTGGATTTCTTCAAGCAAGCCCATGAGGGTGGCCCAGCGCCCAACTCGGAGGTTGTCCGACCTGATGGCTTCCAGAGCCAGCGCATCCTCGACTACGCACAAGGGACCCGCCCATTAGTGCTCAATTTTGGCAGCTGTACCTGACCACCGTTCATGGCGCGGATGAGCGCCTTCCAGCGCCTGGTCACCAAGTACCAGCGCGACGTTGACTTCCTTATCATCTACATCGAGGAAGCCCACCCATCCGACGGCTGGGTCACCACAGATTCACCCTATGTCATCCCCCAGCACCGCAGCCTGGAGGACCGTGTCAGCGCAGCGAGAGTACTACAACAAGGTGCACCTGGCTGTGCTCTGGTCCTGGACACTATGGCCAACTCCAGCAGTTCCGCATATGGTGCCTATTTTGAGCGCCTCTACGTCATCCAGAGCGGCACCATAATGTACCAGGGAGGCCGTGGCCCCGACGGTTACCAGGTGTCTGAGTTGCGCACTTGGTTGGAACGCTATGATGAACAGTTGCATGGTACTAGGCCACATCGATTCTAAATAACCAAGGGACAAGTGACTGAATTGGTGGGCCGGGTCTCCTGGGCCTTCGAAGCCCACGTGCAAATGCTCCAAAGGAAGTCAAAGGTTGTGGGGGATCCCCATGACACAGATGAGCACAGCCACAGAACTCAGGCTGAGTCTGGCTAACTTGAGACTCTGCTATAGTGACTCCCTTTTGTAGCTTTTTTTGTCTTGCTCTCAGGAGCATTGCTGTGGCTCAAACTGACAGCTTTGTCCCTGCTGGAGTTTACCTGCTGGACTTTCTGACACCTGGTCTCCAGCGCTGCTCCAGCAAAGCGCGAAAGTCCCCAGCATCTCACAGCTCGGACTTGTTGGCCACGCCCTCGCGCCCTGAGCGCAGCTGGGTTCCAGCAGTGCCTCAGGCTCTAGCTAGTTGCCTGGCACCCACCTGTCGAGCGCAGGGAGTCCTGCTGCTTTTGTGTTTATTTCTTATCCCTGGGTTGGGGGAGGGGCTCGAGATAGGGAAAGGGTGGGCAGGGTAATTTCCCCGCCTAGCTTTGGGTGCGCTGGAGCCCTGGCTGCTGATGATGAACCGCCTCTAACTGGGCTTGACCACGGGTCGGCTCTGACTTGCAGAGGGGCTCGAAACAGCGCCTAAAGTAAGAGGGGGAGAATGCTCTGGGTTCCACAGGGAACCGTCGAAAAAGGGGTGGAAGAGGGACATGGTAAGGGATGGGCTTCCGGACCAAAGGAAGTGGCTTGGGGAATCAATCTGCAAGGTTTGCAGGTCCCCAGGAGGGGTGCAAGAACTCCTTGGAGAAGGGATTAGTTCTAAGACAAGGAGAAGGGGAAGAACTTGGGAGTTCTAGGCAGAAAGAGCGGGTTGTGGGGCGGGGTGAAGACCAGTCAGTGAATGTTGTGTTGGAAACATTCCTTGTGTATAAACTTTTAAGCTACAATAATAAAGACTTGAAGGAAGTTGCTCTGATTGCCTTTGGTCCGTTTATTTTCTCGTGTCTTTGGAAAACCAAAAAGAACTAAACACAAATTTCTCCCTGGCATCCTGACTCTAGGGGAAAGTGGGGACGGGGAAAGAACCCAGGACCTGCAGGGGGTGGGGGGAGCTGGAGATGGGCGGAGGAGGAAAGGAGTTTCCCTGGGGTAGCAAATGCACTTACACGTGTCACACCTGCGCAGAGAACTTCAGGCCAGAAGAAGACTCATGAGAGACCCATAAGGAGATTGGTGAGGCAATGGAGTGCTCATTTGCTGTGGTGCGCGAGCGCAGTAAGACAATTTCAGCGCTGTCTAACTTTTCCCAGCTTTGGGTGGTATGGGGAGAAGGGTGCTGTGTAAGGCGAGACTGGACCTCCAAGCTCCCGCCCTGGGTTGCCATTGCACCCCTGGCCCAGCCCTCCTTAGCAGTGTCGCACCTGTGGAATTGTCTACCACCATTCCTCCAGGTTGCTGGGATGTACGACCAGAAAGGCGCATAGGGCCAGTGTCTCCATTACTCAGGCACAACTCCCACATCTGGGTGCGGGGTGCTTGGGGTGTTCTCGTGCCCAAGACACCTGCTTACCAAGCCTCGGCCAAACCTCACTGCCGCCCACCCCTCACCATGCTATGGGGTGGAAAGCAGAGGAGAGAAGGAATATGAGAAAGATGGGGGTGGAAGAAGGTGGGGAGGGAGGTCGCGGGGCAGCTGGCACCCATCCCTGTGTAGCCATGGCCAGGCGCTCGCGCGCGCGCTAAGCTCACCCTAGATCTTTTCCCATACATACAGCTCTGGCAGTGAGTTGAAGGAAGCTCCCAGAACACGAGAGATCAGCGCGCCCCGCACCTCGCTTTGCTGGTGACATTTTAGCAGAAAAAGTAAGATGAACAGAGAAGGGGGCCTAAGGCCAGAGTTGAGGCTGGGCATGAAAGAACAGCTAGCCCAGGGCCTTCAGACTAGGTGGGGGGTGGGAGGATGAGGGGCAGGCTGAAGGATGTGAGGCACGCATCTTGGGACATAGTGCTCGTGGAAAAGTAGGGACGGGACGGGATAGATGGAAGACAGGTCCCTGCCCAGCCAGGTCGTCCCCCGACTCCACGGGCACCTCCCCTTCCGCCCACCACCCCGCCCCGCTCCTCCTTGAAAAACCCTTGGAACTCACACCCTAACATTGGTGATTTTTTTTTTTTTTGCTTTGAAAATATTTCAATTGAAAAATAACTTTTAAGGGAAAAAATCAGCACAGATGGTATTTCTGCGTCCCCACCCCACCCCCCGCGCGCACTTCTCATCCCGAAACCTCAGGAAGAATAAACACAGAGAAGCAGCAAGGCCGCTGCCTGGAGCTGGGCAGGACCCGCCCTAAGAACACAGTTGCCTTGCAAAGGCTCGGGGCGGCTAATCCGGGTCCCCACTGGCCACTTGAGGGTCTCCTAGGGCGCAAAGAGTAACCCCTTCTCAGGTCACTGGGCTTTCCTAGGCGTCCAAGCCACAGCTGGGAGAGATCTGCACCGAGCACCCCAGAGGCTCCTTCCCTCCTCTCAAGCCCAACTCTACCTCCAAAGAGTTTCAATACCCTTCCTCCTTCCTCCTTCCTCCTTCCTCCTTCCTCCCTCCTTCCTCCCTCCTTTCTCCTTCCTCCTTCCTCCCTCCTCCTTCCTCCTTCCTCCTTCCTCCTTCCTCCTTCCTCCCTCCTCCCTCCTCCCTCCTCCTTCCTCCTTCCTCCCTCCTTCCCTTCCCTTTCTCTTCCTTCCTTCACTCTTCCTCCCCACCTCCTTTCCTGAAGAAAAAAAAAAAAAAGAGGAAAACCTTTTCTTATTAAAATAATGTGAGCTCATTACAGAAAACAAAGAAAAGCCAGAAGGAAAAAAAAAAAAACAAAAAACAAAAACCCAACCTAGGAGCAGTAACTACCTCCCTGCCCCGGACGCGTAAATACAGATCATTAAAAGCAAAGGCAGATCCTGCCTGTGAAGTTCAACTTTTAACTTTTTGCCCACCCTGCCTCTCCTGCCACAGTTCTGTATCAATGACTGAGGTTTGAACCGTGCCACAGCACATGGTCAGGAGAGCCAGAGATATCAGCCTGGATGGGCATCCCCAAAGCTAGGTATGGTTCCCTAATGTCCACAAAATGAGGGTGAGCAGCCTTCAAGCGCTCTGTCCCCCCCCCCGTCCCCCATGGCACACTTCCTAATGGGAAATCGCTAAGTCAGCGCTGGGGACCAGCCACAGATATGTGTGCTTTGCAGCACGCTGCTAAACTGCCTTCCAGACAATCTGATTGGAATTGTTTTGCATTTTCCTGATGTGCCCCCCCTTCTTTATTGTTAAGTAAAAAAACACAGAGATGGCACCCAAGCTTCCTCTCCCCGTGTTGAACTTTAAAGACAGCAACATACAGAGGAACGCAGGGCTCTGGTTGAGCATAGTTTTCTGACTGAACATCAGGACCCAGCAACGGGCAGTGAAGTCAACGTATCCCTTCCCCTTCCAGTCAGATAAGGTGAAGAACTGAAATAGAATAAACATAACAAAAATACCAGTGTATACTTTGCCCAGGGAAAGAGAGAAGTTCGGTGTCCTGCAACTTGCTTGGGGTGGGGTGGGGGGTAGCAAAGGCAGAGAGCAAGGGAGGGGGAGGAGGAGAGGGAGAAAGGGAAGGAGGAGGAGAGAGGGGGAGGGAAGGGAGGGAGGGAGAAAGAAAAGGAAAGAGCAAGGAGAGAGAGAGAGAGAGAGAGAGAGAGAGAGAGAGAGAGAGAGAGAGAGCCTGATGTGAAATGCAAGCAAGTCAACTCTTGGGAAGTCAAAAATGGAAGTGTTTTCAAGCCCTGACCTGAGTCTCAGCCCTCTTCCTTGAGGTCGAGGGCAGCATCTGTGACCCAAGTCAGGGGTGTTTCCTTGAAGGGTCCATTTTGCATAACCACTATTGTACATGCCACTCAGGGATGCATCTTCCATAACTGGGTTTGATAACCGCCCACCCACCCCACATGCTTCTCTCAGGCCCTTCCCTCCAGCAGCCCCCTCCACTGACAATCCATCTGGTCTGAGCAGGTCTGTGCCTGCAGACTCTGACTGGATTCATCCTGGCATCTAACTGCCCCTCCCCCAGGAGGCAGTATTCCGCTCCGTCCTCAAGAAATGCTGAACTTCATGTTCGTTGTGGGTGGGGGCGGTGGCAATGCATAGGTTTCTGACTGTCCCCTTCCCCCCTCCCCCCTGCCAGCCTCTTTGCTGCCTCAGATTCCCAGAGGTCCAGGGCAAGTTTAAGGTATAGTCCAGCCTCAGACAGCAAGGAAGAGAGGAAGCTGTTAAAGAGGTCATAAAAGGGGGGTCTCACTTGCCTTGTAAGGGCAGGGATCTTCCCAAGAATGTGTGGAAAGAGGGGCTGGCGTCCTTGGGAGAAAAAGCCCAGCCAAGGAGCTTGAAGTCCATCCACACAGAGAGATGTCTGCTGCATGGCCGCAGAGGGGGAGGGGTACCTTAGCTTTGAGCCTTTGGGGGCAAGAACTTCAGACAGGGAAAAGGGCACTTGTTAGAAGGGAGAAATTAAGTTGGGGTAGGCTCTGAGAGCAGCTGGCATCTCCATTTCCTCAGTAGAGACTCTGGGCCTACCTGAAGGAACAGAGTATATGGGCAGGGGTAGGTGGGTACCAAAGGCCAGGCCCCTCTCCTCCTCTACCCACGAGGGGGTTTCCTCAGGGCTGGGCACAAAGCCAATGCTTCCGAAGACCTTCTGGTTGGTGACATGATGAATGTGACCACAGCCCCATTTCCTGGATGAAGAAAGTGAGGCCCAGTGTGCCAGGCCAGGCAGGATGTTTGGGCCTGGACTGTTACCTTCTACATTCCTATACTAAAGACCTCACCTTCTGATTCTTAGAACATGGCCTTATTTGGAGATCAGGCCTAGAAAGAGGTGATTATGTTAAAATGAGGTCATTAGGGTGGGCCCTAATCCAACCTGATGAAGTTCTCCTAAGATTAGGATATAGAGGCACACAGAGGAAAAAGGCCATATAAGGACAGGATAAGAAGGGTCCATTAACCAGCCAAAGCCAGTTTCCTTGACTTCTATCCCAGCTGTGGCACATTGCTCCAGCTGCCCCAGGGTTAGAAGTGGCTTTGACCAAGGTTTTTCATCCCCTACACCTAGGGTTTAAACCCTGACTCCTCCCCACGAAGGCTGAGGCCAGGGTGGGGCTGAAGCTCTGCTCCTCCTTCACCAGACCCCCAGGGCCACGAGTCTGGGTTGGGGCGCTGAGTTTAATGTTCTTTTTAAAATATCTGCAAAGACGAGTGCACACACAGCTCTAGAAAATGCTACCCGAGGTAGGCACAGTACTCCACTCTGTGTGGGCGGAATTCTGACTGTTTTCTTGCTTTCTTCTTATTGCTTATCTGTAGCCTGTGATTTTTCAGTAGTGAACTCCTATTGCTCTTATGACAGAAAAATTCAACTAAAAACAGCAGGAATGGGAGCTGTCGCCTGGGTCCAGGAGGGAAGGGCATGGGGAAGGCACAGGTGTGGCTGGTGATGGTGGGTGCAGGCCTGGGGAAGGGGTGCAGCATGGGAGGTAGGCAGGCCAGTAGGCTAGAAGGAAAGGGAGGATTCAAGGAAGGGAGGGGGAAGGGAGGGAGGGAAGAGCGAGGGGGAGGGAGAGAGGGAGGGAGGGAGGGAGGGAGGGAGGGAGGGAGGGAGGGAGGGAGGGAGGGAGGGAGGGAGGGAGGGAGGGAGGGAGGGAGGCTGATGAATAACAAACAGGGCACACAGTTAAATTTAAATTTCAGCTAAACAAAAAAACAGTAGTTTAGCCACAGTGTGTCCCATACGGGAGTATACTTATACTAAAAATGATTCCTTACTTCAATGTTTACCTGATATCAAAATGAAATGGGACATCTCAAGTTGGTTGTTTCACATCACAGTCCAGAAGATCTCTACCTCCAGTCTCCCAGAAGCGACTAGATCCTGTCAATTGGCAGAGAACACCAAACTCTCTGGAGACTGCATGTGGGAATGTGAATCCAGGAAAGGATGACCACAGCAGATACAGGTTTTGCAGAGTCCCCTGCAAAACCGCAAGACCCCCTGCTCTTTAAACAGAGTGTCACCGACACTCCAAACTTTGTCCTCCCTCACAAAGTGCCTCAACTTGTCATGGTGGTTATTTGCTATTTTATGTCATTATACAGAAACAAAAGGCAACGTTTTACTCCTTGTGAAATGTATTGCTATTAACCAGACAGTGTTACTATTACATTAATGTCATGGGATATAGATGTATCTATATTTGTATATTAGCATTAGTCTGGGTTCTGAAAAACAGAGCCAACAGAGCTAGACTGACACATAGAGTATAGAATAAGGACTCTGCTCCTAGAGAAGACCCTGAAGCCAGAGGCAGCAGCAGAAGAAAAAGCAAATGAGACGGTTTAAATAAAAAGCTAGTGCAAAGAAAGCTGTCAGCAGAGGGAAGAGGTGGGAGGAGCATTTATAAGCCGCACAAAGGCTTACGAAGCAAAAACTGAGGCTGGAGAAAAGGCTCAATGGTTAACAACACTTGCTGCTCTTCCAGAGGACCCAAGTTCGGTTCCCAGCACTCACGTCAGGTGGTCCACAGCCCTCTATGTGTAATGGCAGATCCACATGGTCTGATGCCTCTACCCTCCACTGGCATCTGCACAACTACAGAGAGAGAGAGAGAGAGAATATGAAATAAAAGTTATACAAGTAAGTATTGTTAAAAATTACAATGGTAAATATATCATCACAAGTTATATATTGTTAATATTTGAAACATATAAGAAAGTTCAACGATTCAACAGCAAAAAGAACAATTGGATTTTGAAATGAGCATAGGACCTTTGTGACTGTCAACTTGGCTAGATTTAGAATCACCCAGGAGACAAGCCCCTGGAGCTGTCTTTGACAGTGTTTCCAAGGAGGTTTACCTGAGAAGAGAAGACTCACTCAGACTTGTGGGTGGTACTATTGTCCCAAGAGCTGGGGTCCCAGCCTGCATAAAAAGGAGAAAACAAACAGCATAGTGTCCTTCTCTGTGTGTGTCCTGAGTACAGATACAATGTGGCCATGCCTTCTTCACTGTGATATACCCCGCCCTCAAAACTCCAACCAAAATAAACCCTTCCTCCCTACCCTGCTTCTCCGGGGCATTTTGTTACAGTAGTGAGCAAAGCAACTTAATACAGACTGGAGTAGACATCTCTTGCAGGAAGATATTCAAATGGCCCCCGAGGCATCTCTAAAGATGTTCAGCATCACTGATCATCATGGAAATGCAGATCCCAAACCAGAGGGAGATGGTAGCCCATGCCTGCTAAAAAGGCTGCTATCAGGAGCCAGGATGTAGTTTACTTGGTAAAGTCTAGAGAGGAACTGAGTTCACTCCCCAAGACTCCATGTTGAAAAGCCAGGTGTAGGGGCAGGCTTTGGAAATCCCAGTGCTAAGGAGGCAGACACAGGTGATAAATCCTCTGGATCTGGCAGCCCAACCTTCTTGATGAGGTCTAGGGTAATGAGAAATCCTGTCTTAAAGGAGAGGGAGGCAGCTCCTGAAAAACAACACCTAAGGTTGTGTAGCACGCGCACATACAGAAGCGCGGGCGCGTGTGTGCGCGCACACACACACACAAACACACACACACACACAAACACACACGACTGATCAGACAAAGATGTTGGAGAGAGTGTGGAGGAAAGAGTTCTGTTCTGTTGTGGATTGAGGAAAACAATAAGCAGATTCCCCAAAGAGTTAAGAACACAGCCACCCTGTGACCCAGTCATCCTGGGTGGAGGTGTGAATACATGAGAAACAAAGTCCCTGCATGCAGAGAGATCGGTGTGTACATTGCAGTGACATCGGTGTATACATTGCAACAGAGGTCCATCAAAGTATCCATCCCTGGGTAACTGTTGGGAGCACACACCATCTTGGGCTGATAAGATAGCTCAGTGGGTAGGGGCACTTCCCACCAAGTCTGGTGTGATAGTTTAAATAAGAATGATCCCCCACAGGATCATATAGGTGTGACCTTGTTGGAGTGGGTGCGTCCTTGCTCTCTTCCTCTCCCTCTCCCACTTCCCCTCCTCCTTCCCCTCCCCCTCCCCCTCCCTCTCCCTCTCCCCCTTCCCCTCCCTTTCCCCCTCCCTCCCTCTCCCTCTCCCTCTTACCCTCCCTCTCCCTTTTACCCTCCCTCTCCCCCTTATCCTCCCTCTCCCCCTTCTCCTCACTCTCCTCCTTTCCCTCCCCCTTCCCCGCCCCTTCCTCCTCCCTCTCCCTCTGCCTGCCTGTCTACCTGTGGATCAGGATGTAGCTCTCAACTACTTCTCCAGTACCACATCCCACCATGCCTGCCACCATGCTCCCTGCCATGATGATAATGAACTCAGCCTCTGAAACTGTAAGCCAGCCCCAATCAAATGCTTTGTTTTGTCAGAGTTGCTGTGGTCGTGGTGTCATATGCTCATGGAGTAGAACAGTGACTAAGACACCTGACCACTTGAGTGCCATCCCTGGGTGAGAAATGACTATGACAAGTTGTTTGCCGATCTCCACACATACTGGCACATGGGAAGACACACACGCATGCCCACATGCACTCATACACACGACCAAGGCAACTCTTATAAAGGGCAACATCTAGTTGGAGCTGACTTTTAGGTGCAGAGGTTCAGTCCATTATCATAAAGGCAGCTTCCAGGCAGACATGGTCCAGGAGGAGCTGAGACTTCTGCGTCTTGTTCTAAAGGCAAACAGGAGAGAATCCTCGGGCAGCCAGGAGGAGGGTCTCAAAGCCCACCCCTACAGTGACACACTTCTCCCAACAAGGCCACACCTCCTAATAGTGACACTCCCTGGGTCAAGCATATTCAAACCACCACACCAAATAAACAAGAAGAAAGAAACACACACAAACACTTAGACACACGTATTTGCACACACTGAAAACCCATAACAATCAAAATTGAAAACTGTAAAGGTTCTTTTTATAAAAATTAAAAGAAAGCAGTGTAGAAGGGAAACTACCTCACCTTACAAAGCAACAGCACGGGGTGTGCATGGGAGGGCTGATCTGGTTTCCACATGCTGGAGACCTGGAGAGCTGAGCCTGTGAGTCCCTGTGCAAGTCCAGCCCCTGCTTGGGATCCAGAATGAGTCAACCCTGTGGATGCATCTGTGAGGATGTTTCCACAGAGGTTCCTCAGCAGAGGGAAAACACATTGAAGGTGAGTGGCTCTATCCCATGGGCTTGGGTCCTGGAGTGAACCAGAAAAGCCATTGAGCTGAGTACCAGCGTCCGTCGGTCCGTCTCTGTGTCCTGACTGTAGATGCAATGGCACCTGTCACTTCTCACTCCTGCCATGTGGCTTCCCCAGTGTGGACCACACCCTCAAACTATGAACCAAAATAAGCCCTTCTCTCCTCCTTCCTTCCTTCTTTCCTTTCTTTCTTCTTTCCTTCCTTCCTTCATTCATCCTTTCCTTCCCTCCTTCCTTCCTTCCTTCTTTCCTCCCTTCCTTTCTTCCTTACTTCTTTCCTTCCCTCCTTCATCCCTTCCTTTATTCATTCCTTACTTCTTTCCTCCCTTCCTTCCTTCTTCCTTTCCTTACTTCCTCCCTTCCTTACTTCCTTTCTTCCTTTAGGTTGCATTTTCAGGTACCTCATTGCTATGACAACGGTGACTGGTGCCCTGCCCAGGGAGAAGCAGGGATGAGCATTGCCTTGCTCAGCAGTTCCAGTCAGGCCCTCAGGCAGCTGGGTGAGGCCACCCAGGGAAAGGTATCTATTTCACTCCGCCTACAAATTCAAACATGAGTGAGCCCATCCAGAAATGTACTCTGAGACATAGACATCCATGGAGAAGAATTATCTGGGCCCTCTGTGGAGACGCACTATTAACCGCCACAGTGTCAGCATGCGCTGTCCATTCATCTCTCCAGTCTTAAAGATGAAACTAGCGCTTTTAGCTGTATGTAGGCTCATCTGAATGGAACTGTGCCAGCCCTGAGTCCTGCTCTGCAGGGATGTGGTGAGCACACTTTGTTAGAAATGTAGACAAACACATTTGCATATTTCTAAAATGTCAGAATTTATTGAAGAACAATATACATTCATGTGGCACAGCAGTCTCAATGGCAGCAGTTTGCTAGATGCTGTTCTAGCACACAGGTTCTGTTTTTAAAACCTTAATTATTAATATTAAGTCTCAGATCAAATGGTACACATAATATAACAAGTGAGTGTACATGCATGTATATGTGTGTGTGTGCATGCATGTGTGCGTGCGTGTGTGTGTGTGTGTGCGTGTGTGTGTGCGTGTGTATGAGCGTGTGTGAGTGTGTGTGTGTGAGCGTGTGTGTGTGTGCGTGTATGTGTGTGTGCATGCATGTGTGTGTGCGTGTGTGTGAGCGTGTGTGAGCATGTGTGTGTGAGCATGTGTGTGTGCATGTATGTGTGTGTGCATGCATGTGTGTGTGTGCATGTGCATGTGCGTGTGTGTGTGTGTGCACACGCACGCTCGTAGGTTTCAGAATGGCTACAAAGAGTTCAGGAGGGAGAGAGGTCCAAATGCCTGAGAAGCCAAAGCTCGGAAACCAATGAGCTACAAGATAGTTTCTAGATGGAGGATGAGGAACCCAAACCGCTGGGAAGATGCCGTAAAAGATGCTGTGGCTTTGAGTCAGACCACTGCCTGTTACAGGTTTGAGAGCAAGGGTGCAGACGAGGAAGGAACAGGCAGACAGATGGATGGCAGGCACAGATGGGTGAATAGCGAGCCACCTCAACAGCAGAGACCAAGCCAAGGCGAAATCCTGGGACAGCCAACCATAGGTCAGTGGAGGCCATCAGCATCTCAATACCAGGTCCTCTTCTTATACACTTTCTTCTGCTACTGTGTCCAATAAACTTCAGGTTCCAGTGGTGTAGTCACATACCGTGTGCTCCTCCAGTCTCGACCCTGATAAATCCACAGAGCGGCACTCTCTCCACTCCCAGGAACACGCCATCTATCAGTTGGTGCTGAACGGACACTCCTGTTCACATGCCAACCCAGAGCACCATGCTTCTCCATCTTCGAAAAGGAGACAAAAACTGCTTGGGAAATGGAGTTTCTCAGGGAAAGGTACAGTCTGAAATGCCAGTCACACACAACATAGAGTAACTTAGAGCCGGGGACTACCCAATCTCCACAGAGAACAAGGCTTGCCAGATCCCATCCTAGGAGCCCACACCCACCTCAAGAGAGCTATCAGCAAAAGATAAACTTTGGTTGGTGAGAATCTCGCTAGAACCTTAGGCAGCGTATCATGTGACCGTCACTCCAACCTGGGACTTGAAGTGACCTTGACATGGGTTCTCAGGCTCCAGAAGGTTTGGCACGCTCTCACCTGGGGTCTCTCTGGCAGCTCAGTGGACAGTACCAGGTGGAATCACCTTCCACATCCCACTTATTCATACCCCCAGCTGCAGGCTGGGGACTCCCCAAGACGATGACAGAAATGTTGGAATGTGACCTGGGAATCTTTGGAGGGTGGAGGTCAGGTTCTTAGAATGAGCACCCCAAGTGATCCTGTGTATGACATTTTTATGGTAGAACCCCAGAAGTTGCACTCTGTCTCTCCTGCATACTGGGTATATCTAGGCCATCCCAGAGGTCATCCTGCTCCCAATGGAGACCACAGACCCTAACATTTGACAGGAGAATGGCAGGCCAGTGCTATGAGAAGGGTATGGGATCCCCTTTTGGAGACAGCAGTATGCCACAGTAAGGCCAAGGGAGTTAAGCAACTTACATAGTCATCAGAGAAGATACAGGACATGCTGATGGGCCATAAAGGGGAGCAGAGATCCCAACGCACACCATGGGAATGCACACCAACAGGATGTCCAAAAGGGGTGTCAGCAATCAGTGGGAGGGGCAGGCTGCAAAGCCAACCTGGCTGGATGAATGAGGACATCACACTTATGTCACACAGCACACATCAGCAGCTACTGGAATACGGACATGTACAGGAAATGCTAGGACTACTGGTGGTGTGTCCAAGCAGGACATGACAGAAATGTCGGAATGCGACCTGGGATTCTTTGGAGGGTAGAGGCCAAGCGTATCCATGCATCACGAGAAGAAGGACTGGCTCCACCCAATGATGCTGCCAAGGACATGAGAAACTGCAACCCCTGTGTACTACTAGTGGGCATGTCAAGAGGCCCGGCCACTGGCAAAATGTATGGTACTTCTTCAAATAACTAGAGTCCTCAAATTCCATCCCAGACACAAGCCCAAAATAGTTCAAAGAAAGGTTTCAAGGAAATATTTGAGCACCTGTACTCATAACAGCATTATTCATGATAGATACAGAAGCAACACAGTGCCCGTCAACAGGTGGCTGGGTACCCACAGTGCTGCAGAATCAGGGGAATGTTGTTCAGCCTTAAAAGGAAGGAAGATCCACCATGTGCCACATGGATGGACCTTAAGGACAGGATGCTGTGTGATATGCCAAGCACAAAGGGCAGGTGCTATCCGCTCTCACTGAGGTGAGTCCTCAAAGTCATCGGATTCACAGGAAGCAGAATGATGGTCCCCTGGGCAAGACAGGATAGGCTAGAGGTCTCCTTCTGGAAGAGACTGTGCTCTTCCCATGGTGTGAGCTCACCGTTCTCCTGGCAAGTGTTAGGGTCTGTGTCCTCTACTCAGAGGCAAGCTGACCTCTGGGATGGCCTACATATACCTAGTATGCAGGAGCAATGCAGTGTAACTTCTGGGGTTCTACCACAAAAACACCACACACTTACTCACTCTAAGAACCTGGCCTCCACCCTCCAAAGAACCCCAGGTCACATGGACAGACACACTCGGACATTTCTGCCATCATCTGGGGGAGTCCCCAGACTGCAACTAGAAACAGCCCTGGGGGATGTGAAAAAGTAGGATTTGAGGAAAAAGCCTTCATGAACCTTCCTGGAGACCAGCAGCAATGTGAAGGTGCCTGCCCTACCAATGTATGTGCCTGGAACAGGAAATCTGGGGCTGGGGAGATGGCTCTGGGGGTGAAAGCCCCTTGCAGTGTGAGCATGAGAACCAAGTTTGCAGTCCTTGAGCCTGTATGAACTCCAGATGTACAGCATGAGTGTTTGTCATCCCGACTTCCCTACGGGAGATGGAAGTCTGAGACAGGAGAGGCCCTGGATACTCATGGGCCAACTAACCTGGCCCACACAGCAGAGAACAAGGCAGATGGCGAGGATCAGCACCTGAGGTTCCATAGTCAGGCATGGGGGGCGGGGCTACAACCTCAGCACTCAGATGGTAGAGGCAGGAGGAACAGGATTTTAAGGCTAGCCTGAGCTACATAGGACCTGTCCCAAAAAACAAAAAAGTAAATCGTATGGTGTATGTATTTTATCATACATACTATGCATATACACAAATGTTTAATTAATTTGTTGTAAGGTTTCATACCTGTGTAGATGGTTTTATATATTTTTAATTTCTCTCTCTCTCTTCTCTCTCTCTCTCTCTCTCTCTCTCTCTCTCTCTCTCTTTCTCTCTCTCTCTCACACACACACACAAACACAAACACACACCTTTTTCTAAAACACAAAACACAAACAGCAAGGGAAAGATCTGGGCATTTTCTAGAGTAGAATTTAAGATATCTAATGGTACTTGTGCCCGTTTCTCTAGGGTTTGGTCAACTGAGGTAGCCTGCTCCCTGTCCTGGGAGTGGAACCCACAGGCTGCCCTGATAGCCTCTGAGGATGGAGTTAGCTAATAGGAGGTCAAGTATGGGGTAGGAGATAGGAGACAGGAGGCAGGAGAGGCACAGTTTGGTCCTCATCAGCATGGTTGCAGCCCAGCTGTGTGCCTAAGGCCACAGTACCTGCTAACAGCTCTCCACCCAGCTCTCTGCCTCCTTTCCTGCTCCTGGAGGCATGGCTCCCTCATGGCATCAGCCCAGACTCCAGGCCTGCCCGATGGACTCCTTTGCAAGCAGTCCTATCGTTAATCTCCTTCCCACCCTTAGCTAGAGATGCCACATTCTGTCATCTGGCAGATAACGCAGAACAAAAAGCTGTCCTTTGTGCACAATGGCACATATCTATAATCCGGGCACTCAAGAGGCTGAGGCAGGAGGATCATGGTTATAAAGTCAGCCTAAGATGTAGGGTAAGATCCTACAAAAAAAAAAAAAAAAAAACCAGACCCATAAACAGAAGGGCAAGGCTGATAGTAAGAGCCCTGTAGTACACAGGGCCAATGGGAGGATGCATGGAGCAAGCATGACATCACAGAGAAGGACAGTTAGGCTAGAAGCTTCCCAATATAGAAAAGGGGGTGATGGACAAACACAATGAGCCACCTACCTCCCATGGTCAGCAAAGCTATTCTGCCCCCCCCTAAAAAAATACCCATACCCAATCCCCAGGAGCTATAGGTGATTGTGACATCTCGTGGCAAAGGTCTTGCAGGTGTGATGAGGAGTTATCCAGAAAGTTCTTCATGAGAGGGAAGGGGGGGGTCAGAGGAGAAAGAGGTCATTAGGTCTGGCTCCCTGGATGGAGGAAGAGACTGTCATCCAAGATGACCAATAGACTCTAGATGTTGGGAGAGATAGGAGGAAAGAAAAGTTTCTCTTCCCAAGTCTTCAAGGGCATCTCAGGGCCCCTGGAATGGGGCAGCCAGACTCAGGACCACAAGAACTAAAGAAGCCCCTTGGTCTTGTTTCAGAACACCAAGCTCATCACAGTAATATCAGAAGTTACCATCTCATCAGAAGTCACAGTTGGCCAACAGAGGGAAGGCCAACTGTGGCCACACCCTGTGGAATTCTGCACTGATGGGGACTCAGGGTTCACACATGGAAGCTGGAGCAGACACCTCTGAGCTGCTGGGAGCTCCCAACTAAAGATGTTTAGGTCTAGCCTTGACAGCATCCCAGGATGCAGTCATAACACACAGCTGAGCAAAGCCACCAAAGCCCACAGGGCCACCATCGGGGCTGTGATCAACCACGACCCCTGTGACCACACTGTAGTGTGGGCTGCATCCGGACTGGCTCTCGGTCGGCCTATAAATCACCCAACCAGGAGAGACACAGGCTGACAGAACTTCAGGGCTCTTTCTGCTTCACTTCCTGCTTTGGGGATTGGAGCCACAACGTATGGGGCTAGCTTCCTTGCTGGAGTGGCCACATGAAGGAGAGAGACCTGGCCACCTAAGCCACTAGTTCTCAACCTGTGGGCCATGACTCCCCTGGGGGTGGTCACAGAACAGATAGCCTGCATATCAGATATCTACATTACGATTCATAACAGTAGCACAACTGCAGTCATGAAGTAGCAAGGAAATAATCTTATGTCTTGCGCACGTCCGACTAGACCAGCAAGAACGATGCTGCAACAGGATCCTTCTACACACGTTTATTGGGAGAGCTTGATTGTAGAGGCGAATAGACCCTGAGCCCAGCACTGGTGCTGCTTTATATAGGCCTAGGAGAGGCGTGTCTCACACCCGGATTGGTTGTGCTTGGTTGATGCTTACCACCTCATTTGCATGCCTACATCTGATTGGTTAATTTCTCTCTCACCTGATTGGTTAACTTTTCTCTCTTCTGATTGGTTAACTTTTCTCTCATCTGATTGGTTAACTTTTCTCTCATCTGATTGGTCAATTTTGGTTAATTCTCAAAGCCTCATCTTGGCAAAAAAACTTTACTGCCTATGTATGCGTGATGGCCAGCAGAAGCCAGCGCCACCCTGCAACGGCACATGTGGCTTCCCACACTTATGGTTGAGGGTCACCACAACATGAGGACCTGTATTAAAGGGTTGCAGCGTTAGGAAGGTTGAAACCCAGATGAGTCCAGTCAGCCACAGAGGCAAGAGAATGAATGAGGTGGTTCCTGTGGCCCTCACCTCTTAGCTGTCTGTTCTGTCACCCTACCCATTCCAGGGGAATGAAAAGAGAAAAAAAAGACCCCCTCAAAATGAGTTCTGACATTGTTTTGAATCTCCAGGGGTTCAGTAAGTCCACCGTGAACTGTGTGCCCCGAGACCCTTTCTAGAAGCCTCCTGGGTAGGTAGCCTGGATCAGCTCATCACACTCGGGGGGCCTTGCAGACACTAGGTAGATGTCTGGGACTCCGTCTACACGATATGCCTGGAAGAGGAAAACCCAGTGAGATATAAAAGCAGCTTGGTGGCTGCCAGAGGAGGGCCTGGGGCCAAATGCCTCTTAGCACGCAGCTTCAGACAGCTGGTGTGACGCCATGTGACTGTCTCCTCAGTCGAGGACACGAGAAGCCGAAAGGCAAGGCATGAAAGGGGGTGAACAAAATACTCTGTGGTCGTGAACACGCGTGTCAGCCTGCACACGCAGACGGCATGCAGGACAGACAGAAGCCCTCTCCGGGTTCCCCCGCCCAGAGGAGGAGAGGAAGTTTGAACGAGGACCAGGAAACCCAGCCAGACCCAGTGTTTATTTCATGTTTTAAGACCCAAAACTAGTGGTGCTCTGTTGCAGATTCTAAACAGTGGGTGTGGATGTGGGTTCTGTATGCTTGGAATGGTTCATAATTTACCAAAAAAAAAACATAATCCACTCATCCTCCCTCCCCATCCCCCACTCCATACCCCCACTCCATACCCCCACCCCCACCCCCACCCCCACCCCCAGGCCTTGGCCACCGCTCCTCAGGGACTCCTCCCATTCAGCTGTTGTCAAATTGTGTCTTTGCTCCAAAAGACAATACAACTAACCCAGGGTATCACCCAGGGGCAGGGCCAGGGCAAGCAGACTGGGAGGTCACCCAGGGTGAATCTAGGCACCTTCCAGGGCTAGCAGCGCCGTGTGGCAATTCACAGAGTTGCCCAAAATACCCTCCCAGGGGTGCTCAGGAAAAGGCCTGACCACACGTAGTGAAACTGAGGCACAAAATATTTCCTCCATTTAGCTAACAAAAGCAAAGCCAGAACCCAGGGTGCAAGGTCTCAGCACTGGTTCTTCACGTCATCTCATGCCAGTCCGAGCTATAGGTAGCCAGCAGGCAGCCAGGAGAGCTATCTAGACCCTGCCCGAGCCCGAAGGCCCTTACCTTCTTCAACTGGGATCCTCAAAGGACAACTACCTCAGAGCCCAGTCCCTCTGCTCTGGTCTCTGCCATGACTCCAAAGACACGGTACAGAGTGGCTATGTCCCGTCCCTCTGATCTGGTCTCTGCCATGGCCCTGATTCCTGTATGCCCATGACAGTGCCCACAAACTCCACCAGGCACCTGCAGACACAGACTAAACACCAAATCACAGCTCATTCTCCTTTGCAGATGGAAAGGACACCAACTCATCTTGGACACACGTGCCATGGCCAGGCTAGCCCATATTATTGTCCCACTACCTATTAGCCATGAGACCAAGAGCAAGGGTTTCTACCAAGTCCCTCTGTCTGTCAAGAGAGTGCTACATCCTAGCACTCTTGGGAAACACTGGTGTGTAGGTACCTGTGAAGTTTGTGTATCTTCACTAGGCTGAGACGCCAACGCCACTGGAAATTTAAGAGAAACTGAGCCTAAGAGAAACATGGGAAATAGGGAAGATTTACATGGTCAAGGGAGACAGGAGGAATCCCAGGATCCCTAAAATAGAAGAGTTAGCCCAATGCTCTTGCTGGACTGAATTCTACCCACCACCACACAGAAGGGTGCAGCTTGGCTCTCAAGTAGTGCTTGGAGCTGGGGACCGAGGTCAGGATCCAGCCATCTCTACCTCCAAACCTGGCTGGTCTGCAGCTCAGCCACGCCCCACACCTCAGTAGACTTCCACTGCAGTTAGAGTGTCTTTAGGTTGCATGCTTTTCTGGCTTGCAAGACATTCAGACTGGCTCCCAGCTTCATGTTGCACAAGGCACATTCTGGTCTTCAGTGTAAGATGTAGACGTCAGAACCTTGGCAAAGGTTTACATTAATACGGAGCAGACTCCCTGAAGGGCTGTGGGGGAGCCATTTCCCAGGCCCTGGGCACATGTGACTCCTGTTCTCAGATGTATCTCCCCATGCATTGTTGTGGTACAAGCTCCTCTGAGCTCCCTTCATGAGCCCAGCTGCACACACTTGTAAGAGTCCATCATCATCAGGACTGTGGACAGTTGACATTTCCTCACTGACGAGCGGTGAGGAGAGTCCAGTAGATCTGCACATGAGATTCTATTCCCTCTTCTCACACTTGTGTGCAATTCTCTTTGTAGTGCCTGTGGTTTCAGGAGTTTATGGGATGCTGGAGGGTAATGGGAGGGAGCTCTATGGATGCAGCTATGGGAAAGCCATTGCTGGTGCTATGAGACCTTCCAGTGTGGCTGCTACAGGGTCACCCAGAGCCCCACCCAGAGCCCCTCACATGTACTCTGTAAATAAGCCCAGTAAATCCCATTGGCTCCAAGGTTGACTCATTTTGGTTTGTTGTTGGGATCTTACAAGGAGAAGGGAGATGTTGCTTATGTCTCCCCAGGGAAGGTATTCTCACAACACACATACATACACACATACACACACACGGGAGAGAGGATGGAGGGGGTTAGGGAGTGACCCATGCACCACATACAAACACACCAAGCACTGACATCCAGGCCCACACGCTCACTTCACAGACCCTCATGCAGACACTCACACACACACACACACACACACCCCACCCAATAGCTTTTGCTCAAAGCCACAGCCTCTCACACTCACACTCCTCCCATGCTCCTGTTTTTCTCCCCTGCCTCCTGGAACACATCCTGGAAGCGTCTGGCAGAGGTTGTTGAGCTTCAGTGAGCAAAAGAAACCCGTACCTGCCCTTCAGGGAGCTGAAGGTGGGAATACACCCTTCTGAACTACAGGTGAGGATCTTGGGGCACCCTTGAGGGAGCCGGAGCCAGGCTCAACTGTCCATCTCTCAGATCAATTAGTGTGGCTCAGGAGTTTCCATCCATCACTCCACCATTCCCAATCTGCCCCACACCTGCTCACCCATGCATCTAAAGCAACTACAGCCTAAAGGCTGGGGAACCTCGAGCCACTCTCCGGTAAGATTCCATTTGTGTTGACTTGAGGATCTGTGAGCGTCCGTGAGAAGCTGCCACGGAAATGGGGAGGCTTTTACATAGTTTACACATTCCATGCTCCCCCAACTTTGAACCCAAACCCTTTCTCCCCAAAAGTTATAGGGTTGGGCGAGGCTAGGGCGTGTGGGAGCAGGTCCAGGAGCAACCTCCTCCCAGAGGAGACGAGTTTTTACAACTTCTGTAAATCCCACCGAGCTGTCAAAAGCTCGTGAACTCAGCTAGTAAATTGTGAAACAGAAGTCTCAGCTCTCTATGGTGCCACAGAAAACATGACAGCTGTTATCAATTAGGGTGTTTCCGCCTCAAGGCACAGCTGACTCCAATCCCAGTGGGGTTTCCTGGTGGATGCTTGGGCTGTGATAGGCCAGGCGGGCAGTCCCGGTGGGTACCTGCCGCAGCTCTTCTGTCCCATAGCCCAAAGCTAGCCTCGTCTCCACACGTGGGCAGGAGACTAAAGCATAGCTGGCAACATCTGAGGGCGACAAAGCATCTTAGGGCAAGGAGATGGCTCAGCCGATAAAGTGCTGAGTTCCATGGCCAGCACGCACAGCTTGTAGAGGCTGGGTGTGGAGACAGGCACTTGCATTCCCCGTTCTGACAGATCTCGGGGACCAACAAGTCTGCAGAATTGGAGAGTTCAGGTGACAGCTGAGAGACCCGTTCTCAAACAACAATGTGGAAGGCTCCTGGGGTTTGACACTCAAGGTTTATCTCTGTCCCACTCGC
This sequence comes from Mus caroli, assembly GCF_978045245.1. Taxonomy (NCBI): domain Eukaryota; kingdom Metazoa; phylum Chordata; class Mammalia; order Rodentia; family Muridae; genus Mus; species Mus caroli. The sequence goes on from NW_028227269.1 coordinate 108,298,882, forward strand.
AAAAATTATACATGTATGCTTATGCACGCACAGAGGTGGAGACAGAGAGAGATTGTTCACTTTCACTTCCTGGGGTAGTATCCTTTTTTTCTGTAGCTCTGGTCACCATGACCAAAAAGCAACAGGGGAGAAAGGGTTTATTTGGCTTATACTTCTGTAGTGAAAACTTAAGGGTTCTTTGGAAAGTGTTGGATGCTGTTTTGCTGGGACAAACACGTGAAGGAGTGTTTCCCTGAAGGTGACACAGATGAAAGAGTGGTCTGCTAAAGCAAGCATGTGAAAGGACATGTGATGAAGGATTCTTCTCAAACAAGCATGGGTTGGTCCACCTTACATTGGGTAGGTGAGCTGCATTTGTCAGGCCTCCATAGAGAGAAACGCACCAAAAAAATTTTCTGGTGCTGTGTTGTGGCTTCTGCTACTTCCTAGAACTCGGGCTGATTGGCAGAGTGATATCAGCTGAGACAGACTCAAATGGCGAGGCAAGGCCCATGGAAGACACGTGATGTTTGGAGGGCTATAAATAGGACTCAACGGACCGTGAAGAGGGTCTAGCTTATGGAGCTGTCTGTGCAATGCTTCTTGGCCTCGAGTCTTCACTGATCTTTGGTTCACTTTATTGGCGTCATTCCTGTTGCCATGATACGTTATCCTGGCAAGCACAACTTAAGGGAGGAAGGAACATTGTTTGGGTTCACAGTTTGGGAGTTCAGTCTGTCATAGTGAAGTCACAGCAGTGGGAACCTGAAACAGCTTGAAGTCACACAGCACATCCACAGTCAAGAAGCAGAGAATGCCAAATGCGGGTTCTCAGCCAGCTTTCTCTGTTTTTTACAGTCGAGGGTCCAAGCCCAGGGAATGGCACCATTCATAGGGTGGGTCTTCCCCTCTCAACATAATCACCAGAAATCCTCATCGTCATGGCCAGAGGCTAATGCAGTCTAAACAAGTCTTCACAGACACACCCAGAGGCGTGTCTCTGAGGAGATTGTAACTGACCATCAACGTTAACCACCATAGGCACAGCCCAAGCCCCTGGACTCAGTTTCACCTGAAGCCAGAGATGCCCTTGCACTTCCCACTGTGGGGAGCGATTTTTTGCTTTAACTGGTCTGAGCTATTTGTCTTAGGGTTTTACTGCTGCGAACAGACACCATGACCAATGCAAGTCTTATAAAGGCCAGCATTTAATTGGTTCTGGCTTACAGGTTCAGAGGTTCAGTCCATTATCATCAAGGTGGGAACATGGCAGCATCCAGGCAGACATGGTGCAGGAGGAGCTGAGAGTTCTCCATCTTCATCTGAAGGCTGCTAACAGAATACTGACTTCCAAGCAGCCAGGATGAGTCTTAAAGCCCATGCCCATAGTGACACACCTACTCCAACAGGGCCACACCTACTAATAGTACCACTCCTTGGGCCAAACGTATACAAACCACCACAGCTGTGTTTCTGCCATTTGCAATAGCCTGTCAACTAAGTCAACGAACATCAATCAATTGCCTGATGAATGCCTAGGTACTTGTGCTGGGCACTGAGACATTGACACAAGCATCACCATCAGCAAGTGGCTCTGGTGGCTTGAGCCAAGAGCTACTTAACACTTTTCATACATTTGCTCACTGATCCTCTACAGCCGGCAGCCTACATGAGTTTAAAGCCCAACGGGGTGAAAGATGGTCATAAGCCAGCATAGGAAAGCCTGATGCACAGCGTGCAAAGGTCATGGCATCTCTGTAGGACCATCCAACAAGGAGGGTCACGTGTGGATGGGTCAGAAGTGTTCCCTGGAAGCCACAAGGGGGTCACATAGAACAAGCAAAGAGAAAGAATATCCAAAATGGGAAAAATAAAGTTTCAGAAAACCCACCCACACTCTGAAAATGTTCATGGTCTCAGCTACAAACTCTCATACAGGAGTGTGTGCCATATGCAGACACAAAGAAAAAGGCCAAAAGCAAACACAAGTGAAATTGTCACCAATGAATGGCACTGAAGGCTATTTTTATTTTCATTTTCATTTTTATACTTCCCTCTACTTCCCAAGTTTCCTGTGATAGACCAGGCTATTTATTTACTATTAAATTTAAAGGTTTATTGGACCCTCTTGGTCCTTAGGATGGCTTGAATAGGTGTGGCTCCCACAGACTTGTGAGTTTGACTTCTTGGCTGATAGAGAATGGCACTAGGAGGAGGTGTGGCCTTCTTGGAAGAAGTGTGTTACTGTGGGAGCAGGCTCTGAGGTCTCCTATGCTCAAACTACACCCAGTGAGGCACACAGTCCCCTTCTGCTGCCTTCAGATCAAGGTGTAGAACTCCCAGCTCCTTCTCCAGCAATGTGTCTACCTCCATTCTACCACGCTCTCCACCATGATGATAAGTAATGGACTAAACCTCAGAAACTGTAAGCCAGCCCCAGTCAAATGTTTTCTTTTGTAATAGTTGCTACGGTCATGGTGTCTCTTCTCAGCGATAAAACCCTAATTAAGACAGTCCTGGTCAATGGATTAAGGAACTCCACATAAAACCAGAGACACTGAAACGTATAGAGGAGAAAGCCTCGAAGATATGGGTACAGGGGAAAATTCCTGAATAGAACAGCAATGGCTTGTGCTGTAAGATCGAGAATCAACAAATGGGACCTCATAAAACTGCAAAGCTTCTGCAAGGCAAAAGACACCGTCAATAAGACAAAAAAGCCACCAACAGATTGGGAAAGGATCTTTACCTATCCTAAATCAGATAGGGGACTAATATCCAATATATATATAAAGAACTCAAGAAGGTGGACTCCAGAAAATCAAATAACCCCATTAAAAAATGGGGCTCAGAGCTAAACAAAGAATTCTCACCTGAGGAATACCGAATGGCTGAGAAGCACCTGAAAAAATGTTCAACATCCTTCATCATCAGGGAAATGCAAATCAAAACAACCCTGAGATTCTACCTCACACCAGTCAGAATGGCTAAGATCAAAAATTCAGATGACAGCAGATGCTGGCGAGGATGTGGAGAAAGAGGAACACTCCTCCATTGTTGGTGGGATTGCAAGCTTGTACAACTACTCTGGAAATCAGTCTGGCGGTTCCTCAGAAAACTGGACATAGTACTACTGGAGGATCCCGCAATACCTCTCCTGGGCATGTATCCAGAAGATGTTTCAACCGGTAAGAAGGACACATGCTTCACTATGTTCATAGCAGCCTTATTTATAATGGCCAGAAGCTGGAAAGAACCCAGATGCCCCTCAACAGAGGAATGGATACAGAAAATGTGGTACATTTACACAATGGAGTACTACTCAGCTATTAAAAAGAATGAATTTATGAAATTCCTAGGCAAATGGATGGACCTGGAGGGCATCATCCTGAGTGAGGTAACCTAATCACAAAAGAACTCACACAATATGTACTTACTGATAAGTGGATATTAGCCCAGAAACTTAGAATACCCAAGATATAAGATACAATTTGCTAAACCCATGAAACTCAAGAAGAACGAAGACCAAAGTATGGACACTTTGCCCCTTCTTAGAATTGGGAACAAAACATCCATGGAAGGAGTTACAGAGACAAAGTTTGGAACTGAGACAAAAGGATGGACCATCTAGAGACTACCATATCCGGGGATCCATCCCATAATCAGCTTCCAAACACTGACACCATTGCATACACTAGTAAGATTTTGCTGAAAGGACCCAGATATATCTGTCTCTTGTGAGACTATGCCAGGGCCTAGCAAACACAGAAGTGGATGCTCACAGTCAGCTATTGGGTGGATCACAGGGCCCCCAATGGAGGAGCTAGAGAAAGTACCCAAGGAGATAAAGGGATCTGCAATCCTATAGGTGGAACAACAATATGAACTAACCAGTACCCCCCCCCCCGAGCTCGTGTCTCTAGCTGCATATGTATCAGAAGATGGCCTAGTCAGCCATCAGTGGAAAGAGAGGCCCATTGGTCATGCAGACTTTATATGCCTCAGTACAGGGGAACGCCAGGGCCAAGAAGTGGGAGTGGGTGGGTGGGGGAGTGGGTGGGGGAACGCGTGGGGAACTTTTGGGATAGAATTGGAAATGTAAATGAAATAAATACCCAATTTAAAAAAAAAAAAGACAGTCCGGGTAAACTAATCCCCAAAGCATGCCCAGAGGGCCTGGCTCCCAGCTGATGTTAGGTTCTGCCATGTTGACATAATGACACAATCATTCCCACCCCTGTTCACAGCAGGACAGAGAACACAAGTTCCTGGACATGGGGACAGATGATCACAGGCCACAGCCCAGCTTCCTGTGGGTCAGGCCTGCAAGGCAGGCAGTGATGCCAACAGCTTGTATACTTTTCTCCTCCTCTTCCTTCACCCCACCCACAGGTCCTGGATACCTCTGAAGGAAGCGTCACTCAAGCTTCAGCTCTGACACAGGACTAACACCTATGTCAATGTCACCGTAGTTCCATCCCTGGCTACACCTGGGCATCCAGGGACCCTGGAGGAACCTCATGGCATCTCTACTTCATCTGGACACAGACTTGAAGCATGTTCAGCTAAGAACATGCCATACCCTGAAAAGGGGTCAAAGCTTCTGCCCATTGTAGCCAGGAGCTGCCAGGGTGGCAGGTGATAGACAGCACAGGGGTGGGGGATCCTGTCTAAGGTGTGAGGTCCCAGTGGATCTAGACAGCAAGGAGCATCAGTACCAGAAAGGGACATGGGAACTAAGGCCTGTGGGTAGGGTCCCACCTCTGCCATGTTCTGGAGACCACTGGCCTGTGACTGTTAAGTGAAGGGTGTAAGACAAGACCAGGGAGACAAGGTGACAAAGTGCAGAGGTACCAGACTCCAGGTTCCTATTGGATATCTTAACTTGGATATTTCCTTGAGACCACAGGAGCCCCACATGAGGTTAAGTTAGAGAGGTTCAGGAGAGCTGAAGAATAAAGTTGGAATCCAGGTGGTGGTGGCGCATCCTTTAAAAATCCCAGCACTTGGGAGGCAGAGAATGGCTGATCTCTGAGTTCAAAGCCAGACTAGTCTACAGCCAGGGCTACAAGGAGAAACCCTTTTCTCAAAAAAGAGAAAAAGGAGAAAAGGAGGAAGAGGAGGGAGAGAAAGCCGGAGAGCAGTACTGGGCCTCATGGCCACTCCACGTGTGTGTTCTCAGTAAGCTTTTCTCCTTGAGCCTCACTGCATCTGTCCTGCAAACAGTCCCCAGAGGACACATTTCTGAGGGGTAGCCTTGGGTCACCCAACCCATATCCCCTGTGGATCTCACCTGCTGCTTCCATAAAATGGGCAAAAGTTCTGCTTTTAGAAATGCAAAGAGCCGGGCAGCTGTGGCACAACCTTTAATCCCAGCAGGGAGGCAGAGGCAGGTGGATTTCTGAGTTTGAGGCCAGCCTGGTCTACAAAGTGAGTTCCAGGACAGCCAGGGCTACACAGAGAAACCCCTGTCTCTGAAAAAAGAAAGAAAGGGAGGAAGGAAGGAAGGAAGGAAGGAAGGAAGGAAGGAAGGAAGGAAGGAAGGAAGGAAGGAAGGGAGGGAGGGAGGGAGGGAGGGAGGGAGGGAGGGAGGGAGGGAGGGAGGGAGGGAGGGAGAGAGAGAGAGAGAGAGAGAGAGAGAGAGAGAGAGAGAGAGAGAAAGAAAGAAAGAAAGAAAGAAAGAAAGAAAGAAAGAAAGAAAGAAAGAAAGAAAGAGAAAAGAAATGCAAAGAAAGGTCCTTGATCCACTTGGACTTGAGCTTTGTACAAGGAGATAAAGATGGATCAATTTGCATTCTTCTACATGCGGACTGCCAGCACCATTTGGTGATTATTTTTTTATCCACTGTATGGTTTTGGCTTCTTTGTCAAAGATCAAGTGTCCCTAGGTGTGTGGGTTCGTTTCTGGGTCTTCAGATTCCATTGATCTACCTGCCTGACTCTATACCAATGCCATGCAGTTTTTATCACTATTGCTCTATAGTACAGCTTGAGGTCAGGGATGGTGATTCCCACAAAAAAACCAGTACACTGAATCTAATAGAAGAGAAAGTGGGAAGAGCCTCAAACACATGGGCACAGGGGAAATTTTCCTTAACAGAACACCAATGGCTCAGGCTTGAAGATCAACAATTTACAAATGGGACCTCATGAAACTGAAAAGCTTCTGTAAGGCAAAGGACACTGTCAATAGGACAAAATGGCAACCTAGAGATTGGGAAAAGATCTTCACTAACCCTCTATCTGACAGAGGGCTAATACCTAAAATATACAGAAAACTCAAGGAACTGAACTCCAAAAAAACAAATAACCATACTAAAAATGGACTACAGAGCTAAACAGAGAATTCTCAATGGAGTAATCTTGAATGGCTGAGAAGCACTTAAAGAAATGTTCAACATCCTTAGTCATCAGGGAAATGCAAATCAAAATGACCCTGAGATTTCACCTTACACCAATCCAAATGCCTAAGATAAAAAAAATTCAAGGGACAGCATAGGATATGGAGAAATAGGAACATTCCTCCATTGCTAGTGGGAGTGCAAACTGGTACAACCACTCTGGAAATCAATCTGGAGGTTCCTCAGAAAATTAGAAATAGTTCTACCTGAAGACCCAGCTATACCATTCCTGGGCATATACCAAAAAGATGCTCCACCATACCACAAGGACACACACTCCACTATGTTCACAGCAGCTTTATTTATAATAGCCAGAAGCTGGAAACAACCCAGATGTCCCTTAGCTGAAGAATGGATACAGAAAATGTGGTTCATTTACACAATGGAATATTATTCAGCCATTAAAAACAAAGACATCATGAATTTTGCAGGCAAATGGATGGAACTAGAAAATATCACCCTGAGTAAGGTAATCCAGACCCAAAAGGACACACATGGTGTGTACTCACTGATAAGTGGATATCAGCCAAAAAGTTCAGAATACCTATGGTACACCTCACAGACCATAGGAAGCTTAAGAAGAAAGGCCCAAGTGTGGATACCTGAAACTCACTTAGAAGGAGAACAAAATAATCATGGGAGACAGGGGGAGGGAGGAGACTGGGTGGGAAAGGGGAAAAGGAATGGCAGGACCAAGTATGAGGAGAGACAGGAGGGAGGCCCAAAGGGCCAGGAGAATGAATTGAAATATGCAGCAGTGTGGGGTTAGAGGGCAAGGGGAACTCTAGAAAATTCCAGAGACCTGGAATATGAGAGGCTACCAGGACTCAGTGGGGATGACACTAGCCAAAATGCCCAACAGTGGGGAGACAGAACAGGAAGAGACCAGTAGATAAATGTGGCCTCCATTTGAAGAAGGGGGCCATCCACCCATCTTCGAAAATTTTAACTCATAATTGTTACTGTCTAAAGGAAATGCAGGGACAAAAAATGGAGCAGAGACTGAAAGAAAGGCCACCTAGGATCCATCTCATGCACACACAGCAAATCTTAACACTATTCTAAGTCCGCATTGTGTGTGCAGATAGGCTGTCCTCCGAGAGACTCTACCAGCAACTAACTGAGACAAATGCAGAGACTTACAGACAACCACTGGATTGAGGTCAGGAGCCAATATGGAAGAGTTAGAGGAAGGGTCAAAAGAGCTGAAGGGGATGGCAACCCCATAGGAAGAACAACAGTGTCAACTAACCCAGACTCCTCAGAGCTCCCAGAGGCTACGCCACCATCCAAAGAGCATACATGGGCTGGTTTGTGGCCCTGGGCACAGGTGTAGCAGAGCCCTGCCTTGTACGGCCTCCGTAGAAGAGGATCCCCTTAATCCTGTAGAAACTTGATGCCTCAGGGAAGAGGGATGCTGGTGGAGGTGAGGTGGGGTGGGTAGGGGGAGGGAGGATGGGGTCAAAAACTCAGGGAGGGGGCACTGGGAAAGGGGGCAACTTTTGGAATGTAAATAAATAAAATAATTTGAAAAATAGAAATACAAAGGAAGGAGACCTGCAAGAAGCCAGTATGGTCCTCTAGACCTTCACTGTCCCCTTCCAGCTGCAGTCATGATGTCCTTGACAAAGCATCCACCCTGCTCCACTTCCTTCCTTAATTATTTTTGCTCCTCTTTTCTCTTCTTGACCATCAGTTGCAGAGAGGACTGTGTTCATGGCCCCTCCCATCAAGAGCAGTCCTGGGCCAGGTGTGCTGGATCAAGGGCCCTGGCCTGAGTAGAAGATGCACAGATACAAGTGGTGCCTCCCCATATGGCCACAGCTGACTGCACAGCCAACAGGCCAGAGAACCCCTGTACCTAAAGTCCTTACAATGCTGACCTTTTGCAAAAGCAGCAGGCACAATTTTAACGAAAGTGACCTGAATGCTGGCTGTATTTACAGAGAGCTGGCTGTGTGTGGTGTGTCAGATAGAACTGGATACAGTGCTTAAAGAAATCTCATATTAAGTCAATTAAATTAAAGTTCACATTATCCAGGACCATCCACCTGGCTCTTCTTACAGCCCCAAACTCTCAAGAGTCACAGAAAACAAAGCCCCAGGGCAAGAAGAGATTCAGCCAAGGCCCTACATGTGGGAACCTCTCCACAGCCAGACCCGGGGTATCAGTGGCTTCCTGCCTCAGCCGCAACTCTCCACTGTCTTTTCATTGGGTCTGTGACAGGTACACTTACAACCTAGAAAGGTTCCCCACCCCCCTTGCAGTAGTGAGGCTCCAAAGTGGGACCTCAGCCTTTATAGCGAGCTCCTATCTGCCCTTGCTACTCTCAACAAGGCAGCCATTATCCTCCTATGCAAACCACCTTCTCGGGTGCAGATACATCTTCTTTGTCCTCTCCAAGGTTTGTGCTTAGAATCCAATATGCACCCTGTCTCCACTGACTCAAGCTCTTAACACTTGCTTACTCTGAAGATGCAGGCACTGTTTGGGGAAGCTATAGAGTGTTAGGTGAAGTTGGTTGGTGGATGTAGGTAACTTGAGGTAGGTGTTTAAAAGTTATGCCTGGCCCCTAGGTCCTGACATGTTCTCTGCTTCTCAGCCCACTGTATTTAAATAACTTCTGCCATGCTTACATGGCCATGGACTGAGCATCTTTCTGGGGACTTCCCAGATGTGACAGCCAGGAGGCAGATAAGTCTTGTCATAAACCAGGCATAGTGGCACATGCCTGTGATCCCAGGACTCAAGGGGTGGGGGCAGGAGGGTCAAAGTTCAAGGTCATCTTTGGCTTCATGGTGAGATTAAAGCTAGCTTGTGATACATGAGATGATAATGAGTAATAATTAGAAGAACTAAACCTTTCCTACTTTAAGTGGATTGTGTCGGGTGCTTTGCCACAGTGCCCATGAGTAATGAATGCAGAGAATTGTCACCAGAGAGGTGGAATAGTTGCTATGGCTAAATGTGTCTTTGCAGGGCTCAGGCCTTTGGAACTGGATTGCAGAAAAAATTCTGGGAAAGTTTGGAGATGCAGACTTGAGAAAATTCTACGCTGCTGTAAGCAGAGATTGATGGGCAATTCTGGAAGATCAGAGCAGAAGTAAAACTGTGCCTGTGAGACTCCAGGTAGGAACCAGGACTTTACGAAGAACTGGGATCCAGGCGATTTGTGTCACGTTTTCTGTAGGGGGGAAAAAAAAGCTCACATTCTGTCCATGTCTGGAAAACTTGATGATGCTTAGTTTAAAAATAAGGAATTGATTAATTTGGCAGAGGAAATCTCTAGACAATATGGCGTTCGAGCCATGGCGTGGGCAGTGCTCGCTTGTCTTAGCCACATTTACAATGAGAATTGGCAGCAAAAAGAAGATCAGAAGACTTTGAAACATGTATAGTTTGGCCAGAAAGGGGCATGAACATATTTAAAGTCACAAACAAGGAAAATGTGGACAAAACATCTTGGTTGTTAAAGAAGCTAGTGTCCCTGAAGCACAGCCATGCATTTTGTGCTGGAACAATGGAAAGGTGTCTTGGAGATGAGAGTCTAGACATTGAAAGCTGCCGAGAGTAGACCGAAAACTCAGGGCTGCAGTGATGGCACAGGGGTTAAGGGCACTTGCTGCTCTTGCAGAGGACCGGTGTCCAGATGTCAGAACCCACATCTAGAAGCTCATAACTACCTGTCAAGTTCCAAGAGCTCCAGTGCCCCACTCCCAGTCTCCACAAGCACATGTGGTGCATATACATACATGCAAACACCAACACACACAAACATAAGAAAATGATAAATCTTCTTTTAAAAACTGAAAAGTCTCCATTGGCCTGCTACCTCTCTGCCCACCTTCATCAGATCTGCTGATCTGGAGCCCTACAGGTAAGATACTTTCTTCCAGCAACCATCTTCCATGCTTGCTGAGTCCTTTAGGGCATCCCCAGCTGCCCTGAGCAGCCTGCTATCCCTGGTGGCCCTCCCTTGCCCTGCCACCTCTCTGTCTACCTTCATCATACCTGGGGATCCAGAACTGTACAGGCCACAGATAGCCATCAGAGGCCTGTCACACCAGGATCACTGAGGTTAGGCCCCTCCCAATACTACTACAACAAGAAAATCCAATAACTAAAGCCATTCCAATGTCTAAAGGGCCTCAGAAGAACACAATCAACAAAAGCCAGAGCAACATGACACCTTCAGAGCACAGCTAACCTACTACAGCAAGCCCTGGATATCCTAACACACCCAAAGCACACCCAATCTTATAGAGATGGTGGAGACATTTAAAGAGGAAATAAATAAATTCCTTTAAGAAATGCAGGAAAATACAATTAAACAGGTAAAGGAAATAAATAAAACTGTTTAAGACCTGAAAGTGGAAATAGAAGCAATAAAGAAAACACAAACTGAGGGAATCATGGTGATGGAAAACCTAGGGAAAAGAACAGGAACAACAGATGTGAATATTACCAACAGAAAACAGGAGACGGGAGAGAGAATCTCAGGCATAGAAGATACAATAGAAGTAATTGATACAGAAAATGTTAATTTTTGAAAATTCCTGACATCCAGAAAATCTGGGGTACCATGAAAAGACCTAACCTAAAAATGACAGGAAGGTGAAGGCTCCACTCCCACCCCAAGAACCATAGAAAATTTTCAACAAAATCACAGAAGAAAAAATTCCCCAACCTAAAGAAAGAGATATACCTATAAACATACAAGAAACATATAGAACACTAATTAGACTGGACCAAAAAATAACATCCTCCAGCCACATAATTAATAATCAAAACACAGACTCTACCAAACAAAGAAAAGAATATTAAAAGGGGGAAGGGGAAAAGGCCAGGTACCACACAAAGGCAGACCTATCAGAATTACACCTAACTGCTCAACAGACTCTAAAAGCCAGAAGGGCCTGGGCAGAGATATCCTGCACCCTCAAAACAAACAAACAAACAAACAAACAACAACAACAAAACACCACACATGCCAACCTAGACTACTATACCCACCAAAGTTCTCAATAACCATAGATGGAGAAAACAAGATTTTTCAAGAAAATTTAAATTTAAACAATATCTATCCACAAATCCAGCCCTACAGAAAATAGTTGAAGGAAGACTCCAAGCCAAGGAAGATAACTAAATCCAAGAAAACACAGGAAATAACTAATTCCACACCAGCAAAAACAAGGGATGCACACACAAACACTCAGACACAGACACACACACACACACACACACACACAAACACTCACTAATAATATTGCCAACATCAAATTAACAGAAATTAACAATCACTGGTCGTGAATATCTCTCAACACCAATGGACTCAATTCCCCAATAAATAGACATAGACCAGCAGAATGGATTCAAAAACAGGATCCATCATTCCGCTGCATACAAAAACAGACCACAGCAATAAAGATAGAAGTTACCTCAAAGAAAAGGGCTGGAAAAAAAAGTTTCTAAGCAAACAGACCCAAGAAGCAAGCTAGAGTAGCCATTATAATATCTAATAAAATAGACATTCAACCAAAATAAATCAAAAGACACAGGGAAGGATACTTCATACTCATCAAAGGAAAAATCTATGCCCCAAAATTCTGGAAAATTCTGATCATCTATGCCCCAAGGCACACACATTTGTAAAATAAACATTGCTAAAGCTTAAACTGCACATCAAAACCCAAACATTGATAGGGGGAGACTTCAACACCCCACTTTCACCAATTGATAGGTCATGCAGACAAAAACTAAACAGAGAAATAATGAAACTAACTGACACTATGAATCAAATCAAACAAACAAACAAACAAACAACAACAACAAAACACCACACATGCCAACCTAGACTACTATACCCACCAAAGTTCTCAATAACCATAGATGGAGAAAACAAGAAAACAGACATCTACAGAATACTTCACCCAAACACAAAAGAATACACCTTCTCAGCACCTCAAGGATCCTTCTCCCAAATTGAACGTATAGTCAATCTCAAAGCAAGCCTCAACAGATACAAGAAAATTGAAATAACTCCTTGAATCCTATCAGACCGCAATGGATTAAAGCTGGACTTCAACAACAACAGAAACACCAGAAAGCCTACACACTCATGGAAATGGAACAACTCTCTACTCAGCGACCACTGGGTCACAGAAGAAATAAAGAAATTAAAGACTTTCTAGAATTCAATGAAAATGAAGGCACAACATACCCAAATCTATGGGACACAATGGAAGCAGTGCTAAGAGGAAAGTTCATAGCACTAAGTGCCTCCATAAAGAAATTAGAAAGTTCCCATACCAGAAATTAAACGTACATCTGAAAGTGAAGAGGAGGAAGAAGAAGAGGAGGAAGAGGAGGTGGAGGAAGAGGAGGAGGAGGAGGAAGAGGAAAAGGAAAAGAAAGAAGCAAGAAACTACACCAAAGAGGAGTAGAAAATAATCAAAATCAGGGTTGAAATCAATTAATTAGAAACAAAGAAAACAATACAAAGAATCAATGAACTGGTTCTTTGAGAAAATCAACAAGATACACAAACACTTGACCACACTAACCAAAAGACAGAGAGACAGTAACCAAATAAACAAAATCAGAAATGAAAACAAAGACATAGCAACAGACAATGAGAAAATTCAAAGATACATAAGGTCCTACTCCAAAAACCTGTACTCCACAAAATTGGAAAATCTTAATGAAATGAATGATTTTTCTAGACAGATACCACTTACCAAAGTTAAATCAAGATCAGGTATAAACTATCTAAACAGACCTATAACCCCTAAGGAAATAGAAGTCATTAAAAGTCTCCTAATCAAAAAATGCCCAGGGCCAGATAGTTTTAAAATTCTACAAGACTTTCAAAGAAGAGCTTATACCAATATTCCCCAAACTATTCCATGAAATAGAAACAGAATGAACACTGCCGAACTCATTCTATGAAGCCACAGTTACCCTGATACCTAAACCACCCAGAGACTCAACAAAGAAATAGCATTTCAGAATAATTTCTCTTATGAACATTAATACAAAAATAGTCCAAAAAACACTTGCAAACCTAATCCAGGAACACATCAAAAACACCATCCACCATGATCAAGTAGGCTTCATCCCAGGCATGCAGGGATGGTTCAATACACAAAAACCCATCAATGTAATCCACCACATTAAAAAAAAAAAAACTGAAGAAAAAAACCACATGATCATCTCATTAGATGCTGAAAAAGCTTTTGACAAAATCCAACACCCATTCATGCTAAGTCTTAGAGAGATCAGGGATACAAGGAGCACACCTAAACATATTAAAGGCAATATAAAGCAAGCAAATAGTCAACATCAAATTAAAAGGAGAGAAACTTAAAGAAATTCCAATAAAATCAGGGACAAGACAAGGCTGCCCACGCTCTTCCTATCTATCCGATATAGCACTTGAAGTTTTAGCTAGAGCAATAAGACAACTAAAGGAGACCAAGGGAATAAAAATTGAAAAGGAGGAACTCAAAGCATCAGTATTCACAGATGATATGATTGTATACACAAGCAACCCCAAAGATTCTACCAGAGAACACCTACAGCTGATAAACCTTCAGCAAAGTGGCTGGATACAAAATTAACTCACACACACACAAAAAAAAAAGGTAGCCTTCATTTATACAAATGATAAACAGGTCAAGAAAGAAGTTAGGGAAACAGAACCCTTTACAATAAGCCATGGATAATGTAAAATATGTTGGAGTAACTCTAACTAAGCAAGTGAAAAATCTATAAGACAAGAACTGTAAGTCTCTGAAGAAAAAAAAAAACACTGAGGAAGACCTCAGAAGATGGAAAGATCTCCCATGCTCATGGATCGGCAGGACTAACATAGTAAAAATGGCCATCTTACCAAAAGCAATTTACAAATTAAATGCAATTCCCATCAAAATTCCAACACAATTGTTCACAGACCTTCACAGATGAATTTTCAACTTCATATGGAAAAACAAAAAATCCCAGGATAGCTAAAACAATCCTGAACAATATAAGAACTTCTGGAGGTATCACCATCCCTGACATCAAGCTATACTAGAGAGCAATAGTAATAAAACCTGCATGGCATTGGCATAGGAACAGACAGGTCAATCAATGGAATTGGATGGAAGACCCTTCCATGAACACTTGATTTTTGACAAAGAAGGCAAAACCATACAATGAAAAAAATGAAAGCATGTTCAATAAATGGTACTGGTCTAACTGATGGTCTACATATACAAGAATATAGATTGATACATATCTGTTGCCCTACACAAAACTCAGGTCAAAGTGGACCAAGGACCTCAACATACAACCTGATACACTAAATCTAATAGAACAGAAAGTGGAGGCTAGCCTTGAACTCACTGGTACAGGAGACAACTTCTTGCAGAACACCAGTGGCTCAGGCTCTGAGATCAACAACAATAAACGGGACTCATGAAACTGAAAAGGTTTTCTAAGTCAAAGAATTTCGTCAATAGGACAAAATGGGAGCCTACAGCTTGGGGAAAAAAATCTTCACCAATCCTACATCTGACAGAGAGTTAATATCCAAAATTTATAAAGAACTTGAGAAGTTAAAGACTCCAACAAACTAAATAACCCAATTTAAAAATGGGGTACAGCCCAGTGATCCTCCTGGCTTTGCCTCCTTCAGCAAATCCTACTGACATGCAGCCAACCATTGGACTGAGTGCAGTGGCCCTAATAGAGGAGTTAGAGAATGGACTGAAGGAGTTGAAGGGGTTTGTAACCCCATAGGAAGAACAACAATATTAACCAACCAGACCCCCCAGAACTCCCAGGGACTAAGCCATCAACAAAGACGTACACATGGCTCCAGCTGCATACTTTGCAGTGGATGGCCTTGTCATGCATCAATAGAAGGAGGGGTCCTTGATCTTATGAAGGCTTGATAGATGTCCCAGTGTAGTGGAATCAAGGGCAGGGAGGTGGGAGTGGGTAGGTGGGTGGAGGAACACCCTCATAGAAACAGGGGGAGGAAGGATGGGATAGGGTGTTTCTGGGAGGGAGGGAAACCAGGAAAGGGTTTAACATTTGAAATGTAAATAAAGAAAATATCCGCTCTTCCAGTCAGAAAAGCACCGGGGTAGCTAGAGCGCAGGGTCGGCTGACACCCGCCAGCTACCCACGACCCCCGCCACAGGATTTTGAGACTGCTGGTGAGTGGAACACAGCTTCTGCTCCAGTCCAATCACGCGGGACCTGAGACGGCTTTGGTTGGGGAGGCAGAAATCCGGCCTGAATAGGGCCACAAGCCTCTTCCGGTCAGAAAAGCACCGGGGTAGCTAGGGCGCAGGGTCGGCTGACACTCGCCAGCTACCCACAACACCCGCCACAGGATCTTAAGACTTCTGGTGAGTGGAACACAGCTTCTGCTCCAATCCAATTGCACGCGGGACCTGAGACTGCATTAATTAGGGAAACAGAAAATCGGCCTGAGTAGGGCCACAGGCCTCTTCCGGCCTGAACAGCACCAGGGTAGCTAGAGCGCAGGGTCGGCTGACACCCACCAGCTACCCACGACCCCCGCCACAGGATTTTGAGACTTCTGGTGAGTGGAACACAGCTTCTGCTCCAATCTTTAAACAGTGACAACGACAACAACTAACCCCAGAGATTACCAGATGGCGAAAGGTAAACGTAATAATCTTACTAACAGAAACCAAGACCACTCACCATCATCAGAACCCAGCACTCCCACTTCGCCCAGTCCAGGGCACCCCAACACACCGGAAAAGGTAGACACAGATCTAAAAGCATATCTCATGATGATGGTAGAGGACTTCAAGAAGGACTTTAAGAACACACTTAAAGAAATACAAAGGAACACTGGTAAACAGGTAGAAGACATTAAAGAGGAAGCACAAAAATCCCTTAAAGAATTGCAGGACAACACTGCTAAAAAGTTACAAATCCTTAAAGAAAAACAGGATAACATAATCAAACAGGTAGAAGTCCTTAAAGAAAAACAGGAAAACACATCCAAACAGATGATGGAAATGAACAAAACCATACTAGACCTAAAAAGGGAAGTAGACACAATAAAGAAAACCCAAAATGAGGCAACACTGGAGATAGAAACCCTAGGACAGAAATCTGGAACCATAGATACGAGCATCAGCAACAGAATACAAGAGATGGAAGAGAGAATCTCAGGTGCAGAAGATTCCATAGAGAACATCGGCACAACAATCAAGGAAAATGTAAAATGCAAAAAGATCCTAACTCAAAACATCCAAGAAATACAGGACACAATGAGAAGACCAAACCTACGGATAATAGGAGTGGATGAGAATGAAGATTTTCAACTCAAAGGACCAGCAAACATCTTCAACAAAATTATAGAAGAAAACTTCCCAAATCTAAAGAAAGAGATGCCCATGAACATACAAGAAGCCTACAGAACTCCAAATAGACTGGACCAGAAAAGAAATACCTCCTGACACATAATAATCAGAACAACAAATGCTCTAAATAAAGACAGAATACTAAAAGCAGTAAGAGAAAAAGGCCAAGTAACATATAAAGGCAAGCCTATCAGAATTACACCAGATTTTTCACCAGAGACTATGAAAGCCAGAAGATCCTGGACGGATGTTATACAGACACTAAAAGAACACAAATTCCAGCCCAGGGTACTATACCCAGCCAAACTATCAATTAACATAGATGGAGAAACCAAAGTATTCCACGACAAAACCAAATTCACACATTATTTCTCCACGAATCCAGCCCTTCAAAGGATAATAACAGAAAAAAACCAATACAAGGACAGGAACCACGCCCTAGAAACAACAAGAAGGTAATCCCTCAACAAACCTAAAAGAAAACAGCCACAAGAACAGAATGCCAACTTTAACAACAAAAATAACAGGAAACAACAATTACTTTTCCTTAATATCTCTTAATATCAATGGACTCAACTCCCCGATAAAAAGACATAGACTAACAAACTGGCTACACAAACAAGACCCAACATTTTGCTGCTTACAGGAAACTCATCTCAGAGAAAAAGATAGACACTACCTCAGAATGAAAGGCTGGAAAACAATTTTCCAAGCAAATGGTATGAAGAAACAAGCTGGAGTAGCCATTCTAATATCTGATAAGATTGACTTCCAACCCAAAGTCATTAAAAAAGACAGGGAGGGACACTTCATACTCATCAAAGGTAAAATCCTCCAAGAGGAACTATCAATCCTGAATATCTATGCTCCAAATACAAAGGCAGCCACATTCATTAAAGAAACTTTAGTAAATCTCAAAGCACACATTGCACCTCATACAATAATAGTGGGAGACTTCAACACACCACTTTCACCAATGGACAGATCATGGAAACAGAAACTAAACAGGGACACAGTGAAACTAACAGAAATGATGAATCAAATGGATCTGGCAGATATCTACAGAACATTCTATCCTAAAACAAAAGGATATACCTTCTTCTCAGCACCTCATGGTACCTTCTCCAAAATTGACCACATAATTGGTCACAAAACAGGCCTCAACAGATACAAAAATATTGAAATTGTCCCATGCATCCTATCAGATCACCATGGACTAAGGCTGATCTTCAATAACAAAATAAATAATAGAAAGCCAACACACACGTGGAAACTGAACAACACTCTTCTCAATGATACCTTGGTCAAGGAAGGAATAAAGAAAGAAATTAAGGACTTTTTAGAGTTCAATGAAAATGAAGCCACAACATACCCAAACTTATGGGACGCAATGAAAACATTTCTAAGAGGAAAACTCATAGCTCTGAGTGCCTCCAAAAGGAAACTAGAGAGAGCACACATTAGCAGCTTGACAACACACCTAAAAGCACTAGAACAAAAGGAAGCAAATTCACCCAAGAGGAGTAGACAGCAGGAAATAATCAAACTCAGGGGCAAAATCAACCAAGTGGAAATAAGAAGAACTATTCAAAGAATCAACCAATCAAAGAGCTGGTTCTTTGAGAAAATCAACAAGATAGATAAACCCTTAGCCAGACTCACTAGAGGGCACAGGGAAAGCATCCTAATTAACAAAATCAGAAATGAAAAAGGAGACATAACAACAGATCCTGAAGACATCCAAAACACCATCAGATCCTTCTACCAAAGGCTATACTCAACAAAACTGGAGAACCTGGATGAAATGGAGAAGTTCCTAGACAGATACCAGGTACCAAAGTTGAATCAAGATCAGGTTAATGATCTAAACAGCCCTATATCCCCCAAAGAAATAGAAGCAGTCATTAATAGTCTCCCAACCAAAAAAAGCCCAGGACCAGATGGGTTTAGTGCAGAGTTCTATCAGACCTTCAAAGAAGATCTAATCCCAGTTCTTCACAAAATATTCCACAAAATAGAAACAGAAGGTACTCTACCCAACTCATTCTATGAAGCCACAATTACTCTGATACCTAAACCACAAAAAGACCCAACAAAGATGGAAAACTTCAGACCAATATCCCTTATGAATATTGATGCAAAAATCCTCAATAAAGTTCTTGCTAACCGAATCCAAGAACACATCAAAACAATCATCCATCATGACCAAGTAGGTTTCATCCCAGGGATGCAGGGATGGTTCAATATACGGAAATCCATCAACGTAATCCAGTATATAAACAAACTCAAAGACAAAAACCACATGGTCATCTCGTTAGATGCAGAAAAAGCATTTGACAAGATCCAACACCCATTCATGATAAAAGTCTTGGAAAGATCAGGAATTCAAGGCCCATACCTAAACATGATAAAAGCAATCTACAGCAAAATAGTAGCCAACATCAAAGTAAATGGTGAGAAGCTTGAAGCAATCCCTCTAAAATCAGGGACTAGACAAGGCTGTCCACTTTCTCCATACCTATTCAACATTGTACTTGAAGTCCTAGCCAGAGCAATTCGACAACAAAAGGAGATCAAAGGGATACAAATTGGAAAAGATGAAGTCAAAATATCACTTTTTGCAGATGATATGATAGTATATATAAGTGACCCTAAAAATTCCACCAGAGAACTCCTAAACCTGATAAACAGCTTCGGTGAAGTAGCTGGATATAAAATTAACTCAAACAAATCAATGGCCTTTCTCTACACAAAGAATAAACAGGCTGAGAAAGAAATTAGGGAAACAACACCCTTCTCAATAGTCACAAATAATATAAAATATCTTGGCGTGACTCTAACTAAGGAAGTGAAAGATCTGTATAATAAAAACTTCAAGTCTCTGAAGAAAGAAATTATAGAAGATCTCAGAAGATGGAAAGATCTCCCATGCTCATGGATTGGCAGGATTAACATTGTAAAAATGGCTATCTTGCCAAAAGCAATCTACAGATTCAATGCAATCCCCATCAAAATTCCAACTCAATTCTTCAACGAATTAGAAAGAGCAATCTGCAAATTCATCTGGAATAACAAAAAACCTAGGATAGCAAAAACTCTTCTCAAGGATAAAAGAACCTCTGGTGGAATCACCATGCCGGACCTAAAGCTTTACTACAGAGCAATTGTGATAAAAACTGCATGGTACTGGGATAGTGACAGACAAATAGACCAATGGAATAGAATTGAAGACCCAGAAATGAACCCACACACCTATGGTCACTTGATCTTCGACAAGGGAGCTAAAAACATCCAGTGGAAGAAAGACAGCATTTTCAACAAATGGTGCTGGCACAACTGGTTGTTAACATGTAGAAGAATGCGAATCGATCCATTCCTATCTCCTTGTACTAAGGTCAAGTCTAAGTGGATCAAGGAACTTCACATAAAACCAGAGACACTGAAACTTATAGAGGAGAAAGTGGGGAAAAGCCTTGAAGATATGGGCACAGGGGAAAAATTCTTGAATAGAACAGCAATGGCTTGTGCTGTAAGATCGAGAATTGACAAGTGGGACCTCATGAAACTGCAAAGCTTCTGCAAGGCTAAAGACACCATCAATAAGACAAAAAAACCACCAACAGATTGGGAAAGGATCTTCACCTATCCTAAATCAGATAAGGGACTAATATCCAATATATATAAAGAACTCAAGAAGGTGGACTCCAGAAAGTCAAATAACCCCATTAAAAAATGGGGCTCAGAACTGAACAAAGAATTCTCACCTGAGGAATACCGAATGGCAGAGAAGCACCTGAAAAAATGTTCAACATCCTTAATCATCAGGGAAATGCAAATCAAAACAACCCTGAGATTCTACCTCACACCAGTCAGAATGGCTAAGATCAAAAATTCAGGTGACAGCAGATGCTGGCGAGGATGTGGAGAAAGAGGAACACTCCTCCATTGTTGGTGGGATTGCAAGCTTCTACAACCACTCTGGAAATCAGTCTGGCGGTTCCTCAGAAAATTGGACAAAGTACTACCGGAGGATCCAGCAATACCTCTCCTGGGCATATATCCAGAAGATGTCCCAACCGGTAAAAAGGACACATGCTCCACTATGTTCATAGCAGCCCTATTTATAATAGCCAGAAGCTGGAAAGAACCCAGATGTCCCTCAACAGAGGAATGGATACAGAAATTATGGTACATTTACACAATGGATTACTACTCAGCTATTAAAAAGAATGAATTTATGAAATTCCTAGCCAAATGGATGGACCTGGAGGGCATCATCTTGAGTGAGGTAACACAATCACAAAAGAACTCACACAATATGTATTCACTGATAAGTGGATATTAGCCCAAAACTTAGGATACCCAAGATATAAGATACAATTTATGAAACACATGAAACTCAAGAAGAATGAAGACCAAAGTGTGGACACTGTGCCCCTTCTTAGAATTGGGAACAAAACACCCAGGGAAGGAGTTACAGAGACAAAGTTCGTAGCTGTGATGAAAGGATGGACCATTTAGAGACTGCCGTATCCAGGGATCCATCCCATAATCAGCTTTTAAATGCTGACACCATTGCATACACTAGCAAGATTTTGCTGAAAGGACCCAAATATAGCTGTCTCTTGTGAGACGATGCCGGGGCCTAGCAAACACAGGAGTGGATGCTCACAGTCAGCTATTGGATGTATCACAGGACTCCCAATGGAGAAGCTAGTGAAAATACCCAAGGAGCTAAAGGGATCTGCAACCCTATTGTTGGAACAACATGATGTTCTAACCAGAACCCCGGAGCTCTTGTCTCTAGCTGCTTATGTATCGAAAGATGGCCTAGTCGGCCATCACTGGAAAGAGAGGCCCATTGGACTTGCAAACTTTATATGCCCCAATATAGGGGAATGCCAGGGCCAAAAGAATGGGAATGGGTGGGTAGGGAAGTGGGGGGGCGCTATGGGGGACTTTTGGGATAGCATTGGAAATGTAATTGAGGAAAATATGTAATAAAAATATTAAAAATTTTTAAAAAATGCAAAAAAAAAGAAAATATCCAAAAAGGAAGGAATTTTTTTTAAATGAGGTGCAGAACTTAACAAAATTCTCATCAGAAGAATCTCAAATGGCTGAGAAGAACATTAAAAAAATATTCAAAGACCTCAGTCATCAGGGAAATACGAATCAAAATGACCCTGAGAATCCTTCTTGTACCCACCAGAATGGCTGAGATCAAAACTCAAGTGATAGCACATGCTGGCAAGGATGTGGAGCAAGGGGCGCACTCCTCCTCTGCTGGGGAGAGTGCAAACTTGTACAACCACTTCGAAAATCAATTTGACAGTTTCTCAGAAAACTGGGAGTAGTACTACCTCAAAACCCAGATATACACTCCTGGGCATATACTCAAAAGATGCCCCACCATACTACAGAGACACTTGCTCTACTCTCTTCACAGCAGCTTTATTTATAATAACCAACAACTGGAAACAACCTAGATGTCCCTCAACTGAAGAATGGATAAGGAAAACATAGTACATCTACACAATGGAATACTACTCAGCTATTAAAAACCAAGACATAATGAATTTTTCAGGTAAAATGGTATAGCTTGAAAATATCACCCACAGGGAGGTAACCCAGACCCAAAAAGACACACATGTCATGTACCCACTTATAAGTGGATTTTAGCCGTAAAATACAGGATACCCACACTCTACTCCACAGACCCAAAGAAACTACACAAAAAGGAAGGCCCAAGTGAGGAAGCTTGAATCTCATTTAGAAGAGGGAATAAAATAGTCATAGGAGACAGATGGAGGGAGGGAACTGAATGGGAGGGGAATGGGGGTGCTTTTGGGGATCGTGTGTGGGGAGAGACTGGAGAGATGGACAGATGGTCGTGAGAATGAATGGAAGTCTGCGGCTAGTGGTGAAGTGGAAATGTCTGGTTTCTTTGGAAACTCAGCTGTGTCACATGATGTTTTTTCTGGACGCTGTCTGGTGAGATGTTTTTGCTGAAACGGAAACATGAGAGGGCACGTGATGCTTTGCTGGAATGGACGCTTGCGAGAGCGCATTGTGTTTGGAAAGAGTGTAAACGGAACCCCATAAACAGTGAAAGGTTGTATTGTGATGCTGTGCAAAGCTTTGCTGGTCTTCGCTGGCTATGAAACGGCCCGCTGACCTCGCTTCCTCCCTGGTCTTTGCTGGTCTTCGCTTCATAGAGAGAAGTGTGCCCTGAGCACTTCTCGTGGTATTCCAGCTAATTCTTGATGCTTCCACTAACTGGTATCAGCAGAGCCTTGAGGTTTCTGCTGGATCGATCTGCTGCTACTGATTTATATTTGGTGTTTGCTATTGGACTGGACTGCTGGTATCCTGACAATGAAGAGTGGGACCACTCTAAAGAACTACTTCTTTGGGGGGCAGGGCTCCAATACTTTATTTATAAAAGCAGGAAACATTTGGCTCACACGACTCCAAGAGACTTACAAGACAAGCTTGGCTTCTAGAGGGGACACAGTCCAGTCCGATCCTCTGTGCGATAGGAACTCCCCAGAGTTTGTCTGTGGTGCAGAACAGGGATGTCTGGAGTTCCCAGTCAGGTGGTGAGTGCCGAGCCTGGAGTGACTGAGGTTGCTCTGGAAACGGCTGAGCCATCCTCTTGGGATGTACCAATTCCTATCCCAGTACACAGACCCTAGGCAAGCACTGTGCTTATTTGGGCCCCCAGAAGCCTCTGTGCTCAGTTCCTGACCTTTGGTGACGGCCCAATTGTAACTCTTCGGAGAGTCCAACGCTTCTTCTATCCGTGCCTCCAGGTTCTCCCGAGTGATGAAGTTTTTTGCCTCCTCCTGCAGCTTGAGCACTTCTTGCTCTTTCAGTTGCACCCAAACCTGCTCCTCCTGGGCCCTCTGGGCCTGAGCCTCAGCCTTCTGCATCTCCTGGGCCTGTGCTTCCAGCTGCAACCTCGCTATCCGTAGCTCCTGCATTCGCCGGTTCCAGGTCGTCCCAGTTCCAGGTCATCAGCTCCCCGTGCTCTGTGATGGCCTGCTGCGCCTAGCGCTTGGCCAGAACCCCAGCTTGGGCCTCGTGCAATTTCCTTCACACCTCCAACTTGAACTCTAGCCTGAGAGCGCGCACGGTCTCCTGGTACTGTCGGTAGCGCTCGGTCAACACGAAGAATTCTGAATTCTTCTAGGGTCCACAGCGGCGACCGACCTTGGACTTAGCAGGCGGGTCATGGCGGTCTTGCGGCCGCGCATGGGCAGGAGCAGCCGGGTCAGGGACCGGGCCCCAGCCGCACCGCCAGGCGGTTCAGAGCGCGCAACATCTAAAGAACTACTTCTAAACAGATCCACAAACCCCTTTTCCTCCCAGCCTCTAGAAGAGGTTGAAGCATTCAAGAACCCTAAATAAAGGTGGTTTAAAGAAAAATCTAAGCCTACAGTGGGACATCTTGAGGATATGCCAGAGACCTGGGATAGGGTCCCAAGAGTCAATGGGGGTGATCTTAGCTAAGACCCATAGCAGTGGAGATATGGAACATGAAGAGGCCACCTCCTGTAGACAGTCAGGAACCCCAGTGGAGCAATAGGGACACCAACCCATGCACAAAACTTTTCCACCTAAAATGTATCCTGTGTACAAGAAATGCAGGGACAGGGGATGGAACAGGGACAAAGGGAATGACCAAGCAATAACCAAACCAACTTGACCATCCCATGGGCAAGCACTAATCCCTGACACTATTAATGATGCTCTGTTATGCTTGTAGACAGGAGCCTAGCATGGCTGTCCTCTGAGAGACTGCATTCAGCAGCTGACTCAGATGGATGCAGAGTTCAACAGCCAAACAGTAGATGGAGCTTAGAGACTCTTGTAGAAGAGTTGTTGGGAGATGGAGGATTGAGGGCCCCGAATGGGATAGGAAGCCCACAGGATGACCAACAGAGTCAATTAACCTGGACCCTTGGGGGCTCTCAGAGACTGAACACCAAACCAAAGAGTATACACGGTGTCTTCGTTTGGGTTATACTGCTCTGAAGAGACACAAAGACCAAGGCAAATCTTATAAAGGACAACATTTAATTGGGGCTGGCTTACAGGTTCAGAGGTTCAGTCCATTATCATCAAGGTGGGAGCATGGCAGCATCCAGGCAGGCATGGTGCAGGAGGAGCTGAGAGTTCTACACCTTCATCTGAAAGCTGCTAGCAGAATACTGGCTTCCAGGCAGCTAGGGTGAGGGTGCTATAGCCCATAGCCACAGTGACACACCTACTCCAACAGGCCCACACCTTCTAATAGTGACACCTCGCTGGGCTGAGCATATAAAAACCATCACATTACACTCCTTGGACCCCATAGGCTTGTTCAAACATATGAGTCTATGAGGAGCATTCATAAATATAGCATAATGCAAAATACATTTAGTCCAACTTCCAAAGTCCCCATTGTCTATAACTGCCTCAACAAAGTTAAAAGTCTGATGTTCAAAGTCTCTTCTGAGATTCATCCAATCACTGTAATTCCAAAGGGAGAAGAAACCAGCTGGGCAAACTCCAAACTCTGCATCTCCATGGCTGAGCTGATGTCAAAGCGGTCTTCAGATCTCCAACTCCTTTTTCAGCTTTGTTGATGCAACAAACTGCTTTCTCCTGGGCTGGTTCCACTCCCTGTTAGCAGCTTTCCATGGCAGATAACGCATGGCTCTAGCATCTCAAACATCTTGGGGTCTCCAAGGCAATTTCAATGTTACAACTTCTTGTTTCAATACCTGGGATCCACACATGATCTTCTGGGCTCCTCCTAAGGGCTTGGGTCACTTCTCCAGCTCTGCCCTCTGTAGCACTCTAAGCTCAGATTGATATACTCCACTGCTGCTGCTGTTCTTGGTGATCATCCCATGGTACTGGCATCTCCCATACACTGGGGTCTTCTGCTGCAACTAGGTGTCACCAATAGCCTCTCATGGGCTCTTGTCATGGTGCCAAGCCTCAACTACCTTGCATGACCCCTTCAGTCCTGGGCCATCAACTGCAACTGAGGCCTCACCTTCACCATTGGCCTTCCATAGTCTCTCACAGTGCCAAGCCTCAGCTGTTCTTCATGACTCTTACATATTACCAAGTACAGCTGTTGAAGGAGGCTATCTCTAGAATACAGCTTCTCTGTGCTCTCAGAAAACACTTGCCAGATTTCACCTCAGTGATGCTGGTCTCTTCTTAATCACTGCTAATTTCTTAGCTCCAACTAACCAGCATCAATCATCCCAGTAGTCCCTTCTATTCGTCATTCTAAAGCCAGAACCACATGGCCAAAGCTGCCATGTTCTGTTGCTTGCTGGAGCTGGAACATGGCCCCCTTGTTCTATTACATTATCACCAGCTTTCTGTTCTCCAACTCCTTCACTGAGTAAGCTTGGCTGTCCTGGAACTTGCTCTGTAGACTGACTTTGAACTCAGAGATCTGCATGCCTGTCTCCTAAGCACTGGAATTAGAGATGTGGTCCACCAAGCCTGAGTTTAAATTTTTCTTCACTTAGAACATGCTCTAGGCTGGCCTTGAACTAAGAGCTCTTCTTGTCTTTGCCTCCTGGGATTAAAGATGTGTACTGCCAGGCCTGGAACTAAATTTAGCTGGGTAGGATCTTGGCACAAAGTCCCACTCCCTTAATTTGTTATCACCTTGAACACAGGACTCAGCTCTATTTCACTCCCTGGTGCCCCTTTAATACTCAAACCATATATTTTATATTTTCCCTTTCTCGGCCTGCTATGCTTGTTTAAAATGCTCTTCATGAGACTTAACCAAGGAACAAAGTCTATGATGGGTGTTTCTGAGACTTCCTTTGTCAATGCAATTAATCTCTTCACCTCAGGCAGACTCTTCAGACAAGGGCAAAAAGCAGCCACATTCTTCACCAAAATACCACAAAAACAGTCTCTAGGCCACATATTGACATTCTCCACTGAAACCTCTCGGGCCAGGCCTGCACAATTCAAATCACTCTCAGTAACAAAGTCTTCCATATTCCTACTAGGATGGCCCATTAAGCCCCCACTTAAAGCATTCCACTGCTTTCCAAATCCAAAGTCCCAAAATCCACATTTTTCTAAACAAAAGCATGGTCAGGGCTATCACAACAATACCCCAGTCCCTAATACTAACTTTTGTCTTAGTTTAGGTTATATTGCTATGAAGAGACACTAAAACCAAGGCAAGTCTTATAAAGAACATCTAATTGGGACTGGTTTACAGGTTCAGAGGTTCAGTCCATTAAAATAGCAGCATCCAGGCAGGCAAGGTGCAGACAGAGCTGAGAGTTCTACATCTTCATCTGAAGGCTGCTACCAGACTTCCAGGCAGCTAGAACGAGGGTCTGATAGCCCACACACACAGTGACACACCTACTCCAAAAGGACCACAGCTTCCAATAGTGCCACTCCTTGGACCAAGGATATACAAACCATCACACATGGGCTGGACCTAGGCCCCCAAACATATGTGGCAGATATGCAGCTTCGTTCCCATTTACATGGGTCCCAGACAACTGGAACAGAGGCTATTCCTCAATCTGTTGCCTATGTGTGGAATATGTTCCCCTAGCTGGGCTGCCTTGTCTACCCTCAGTGGAAGAGGATGTGCCTAACCCTACAGAGAACTAAGATGCCAGGATCAGGGGATACCCAGAGGGGGCCTCCACCCTCTCAGAGGAGAAGAGGGGAGGGAATATGGGAGGGGGAACTGGGGAGGAGGGCAGAGAATCAAGTATAAAGTGAATAATAAATAAATATAAATAAAATTAAAATAAAATTTTAAAAAACTGAAAACTCATTTGCAAAACTTTTATTTAAAAAGAGGGAGCCTTCTGGAAAGGATCACTGTGGTGGTTTTGACTGTCAGCTTGACACAATGTGGAGTCATCTGGAATGAGTTGCAATCAAGGACTGCCCAGATCGGGTTGGTCTGTGAACACAGCTTGAGGCGATTGTCTTAAGCTGATTGTTATGGAAAGACTCAGTCACCTGTGAGCTTGCCGTTTAGACCACGTAAGAGCAGGGGAAAGGCACCTGGAGAGATGGCTTAGCAAGTAAGAACACATACCATGCTTCCAGAGAACCTAAGTTTTTGGTTCTCAGTACCTACATTGGGTGGCTCACAATCACCTTTAACTCCAGCTCCAGGAGATCTGATACCTTGGTCTGTATTCCACAAGCACCTGCACTCACGCATGCGCATACCCACTGTGGTGGCTTGAATAGGTATGGCCCCCATAGAGCCCTGTGTTTGAATGTTTAGTTATAGGGGATTGTACCACTAGGAATTGTGGCCCTGTTGGAGTCACTGTGGCCTTACTGGAGCAAGGATGTCGCTATGGAGGCACATTTTGAGGTCTCTTATGTTCAAGCTACATCCAATGTGGCATACAGTCTCCTTCTGCTACCTTCAGAATAAAAATGTAAAACTCCTGGTTCCTCCAGCACCATGTCTGCCTGCATCCCGCCATGTTTCCTGCCATGATGATAATGGACTAAACCTGAAAGCCAGCCCCAATTAAATGCTTTCCTTTGTAAGAATTTCCTTTATAAGAGTTGCCTTGGTTATGGAATCTCTTCACAGCAATAAAACCCTAAGACCCTCACACACAAGCACACACACATATCATGATAGTTAGTTTTTGTCAACTTGACACAACTAGAGATATCTGGGTAAAAGGAAACTCCGTTCAGGAATTACGTCTGTCAGATTGTTCTGTGGGCGTGTCTATGAGGCACTGTCATGATTGTTGACTGATGACCGATGCCCAGCCCACCTCTGGATAGGTGGTCCTGGGTCTTATGGGAAACGTAACTGAGTGTGGTGGTTTGAGTAAGAATAGCCTCCATAGGCTTATATGTCTGAATGCTTAGTGACCGGGGAGTGGAACTGTTTGAAATGATTAGAAGGATTAGGAGAATGAGCTCATATGTCTGAATGCTTAGTGACTGGTGAGTGGAACTGTTTGAAATGATTAGAAGGATTAGGAGAATGACCTTGTTGTATGAAAAGTGTCACTGGGGAGTGGGCTTTGAGATTTCAGAAGCTCACACCAGGTCCAGTGTATCTCTCTCCACCTTCAGATCAGGATGTAGATCTCAACTACTTCTCTAGAATCTTCCTGCCTGCCACCATGTTCCCTGCCATGATGATAATGGACTAAACTTCTAGAACTGTAAGCCAGTCCCAACTAAATGCTTTCTCTCATAAGAGTGGCCTTGGTCATGGTGTCTCTTCACAGTGGAACAGTGACTAAGATACTGAGCAGGCCATAAGGAAAATGTTAGCCAATAAGGAATGTTCTTCCATGGCCTCTGCTCCGGTTCCAGCCTCCAGGTTCCCACTTTAGATCCTACCCTGGCTTCCCCTGATGATGGACTGTGACATGGAAATATAAGCTAAATAAACCCTTTCCCTTTGAACTTGCTTTTGTTCATGGTGTTTATCACAGAAACCAAACTCAAACAATATATTCATAATTAAAAATAAAGATAATGTTCTCTAGTCTTCCCTATTCCAGAGACAGCCTTGTCCCTTAGATATGATAGAGAAGGTTGAAATGAACAGATTTGTCTGTATTGGGCCCTGGTTACCAAGGCTGCAGCTCATCTGGCAAAATATAAAATTTTTGCCATCAATGACCCTTTCATTGATGTCAACTGCCTGGTCTACATGGTCCAGTATGATTCTACCCAAGGCGAATCCAACCACACAGTCAAGGCTGAAAATAGGAACCGTGTCATCAATGGGAAGCCCATCACCATCTTCCAGGAGCAATATCCCACTAACATCAAATGGCATGATGCTGGTGATAAGAATACTGTGGAGTCTACTGGCATCTTCATCACCATGGGGAGAGTAGGGCCCACTTGAAGGGTGGAGCCAAAGTTTACTGAACTTTACTACACCCAAAAATAAATAACTAATTTGAAAGAGTAGGGACAGTGAGCTAAGTAGGAGCACGCATGTCTTAATTCATTCTCTGTTCTTGACTGTGGATGTGATGTGACTAGCTATGGCCCTACCTTGACTTTCCAACTGTGTTAGACAGTAACCTAAAATTGTGGGATGAAATAAGCTCTCTCCTGCCCCCCACATTGCTTTCTCTCAGGGTAGTTTATTATACCCACAGCACAGCCACCCTAGGAAATGTTGTGGGTGGTGTGGGAAGCTTAGTCACCTAAGCCCTCACGATGTCACAATCATAGTTTATGGGGATTGCCATGACCCCTGTCTTGTAGAGTTCGTTCCAACCAAATAGGCAGATGAAAGTCCAGCCTCTTCACTAGGACCACAGCCCTCATCCAGAGCAGGTGTGTGGAAGTTATGCGATGTTCTGCCTTGCCCCTGTAGCAAGGCACCTTCTTTCTCTGCCCCGGCCCACTCTCCCCCCTTCTTTCTACAAGGGTGACTCTAATAAATAAATAAATATATATATATGATATTGTATAGTATATAGTATATTGTATATCATACATCATTATACATCATATACTATATATTGTATATTGTATTGTGTATTATATATTAATTCTACATACATATGGAAGGTTCTGATTTATTTATATATATGTATAGGCATATACATCATACACATATGAAACTGAGGGGTGATTCAGCACATATTACTCTTACAGGGATCCATCATTCACTTCGCTACCCTCCCATCAGGCACTTTACAAATCCCCATTGTTCCAGCTCAAAGAGATCTGATGCCCCTTCTGTAGCCACCTGCACTCATACATGTGTACACACACACACAATTTTAAAATAAGTATTTCTAGATAGAGGATTTATTAGCTTGGAATATGTAATGAGGTCTGAGTACTCAACCATCTTCACACCGGAGAGGCAGAGAATGGGTGGGTGCCTCAGCAATGGAATCTAATGCTGGAGGCTTGGAAGACTCTTGGGAGACTCTGGTCTTCAGTCCATCCCAGAAGAAGCAGAATTCTCACAGCAGCAGCAATGAGATGAACTCAGCCCTAGTCTAGTTTCCTACAGAATGCTCTGACAGGAGACGATACAGATGTGAAGGGAGGTCATTTCAGCTTATAGATCCGGATCACAATCCATTACCCTGGGACAGTCAAGGCAGGAACTTTAAACAGCTAATCACACCATGTGCACCGCCAAGAGAGAAATGGATGCATGTGAGTCTGGAGAGATGGCTCGGTGGTGAGTTCAACTCCCAGCATGCATATGGTGTCTCATAACCATCCGTAACTCCAGTTCCAGGGGGATCAGACACCCTCTTCTGACCTCCACAGTCACTGAATGCACAGGGTATACAGACATACAATGCAGGCAAAACATTTATACACATAAAATAAAAATAAAAGTGGCTGGAAAGATGGTTCAACAGTTTAGAGCATTTATTGCTCTTGCAAATGACCAAGGTTCAATTCCTAGCGCCCAGATGATGGTTTGCAACTATCCATCACTGCAGTTTCAGGTTATCTGATGCCCTCTGCTGGCCACTTTGTGCACCAGGCACACACATGGTACATATACACATGTGCAGGCAAAATACTCATATACATCAAATAAATAAATCTTTACAAAAATTAGAAACTTGCATGCCTGTTCTGTTGCTTGCACTCAGCTGTAGCTTTCCACTCCTCAGTAGGTCAAGATCTCTACCTAGAAAACAGCATGGCCCACAATGGACTGGGTCTTCCTGTATCAATTAACTTACTCAAGATAATCTCCCATGGGTCAGTCCAGTGCAGACAACTCCTCATTGAGATTCTCATCCCAGGTGATTTTGAGTTACATCAAGTTGGAAATTAAAGCTGATATTCACAAATACTCACCAGCCAAGTGACAGTACCATGTCCTCTGAGGGAGGGTCAGTCGTCAGCCCACTGGCTAATCCTCCTGGGAAATGGCCTCACAGAGCTCCCGGGGGCATGTCTGTCTGTTAGTTGACTCTAGATTTGATCAAGTTGGCAATAAAGGTGAACAACTGGGGCCAAGAAGGCTGTGGAGGAAGACTGACTCCCATACCTTCTGTGACATGCAGTAGCCAAGGCTAACCCTCACTGTGAAGGGAGCCCAGAAAGTGTGCATTTGCTGTCCCTGAGACTTCCAGGTTCCACTCCTAAACATTGCCAAGGAATTCAATGGAGACTCAGCAGGGAGGTGCAGCCGAATGGCATCTTTGCCACCATCAACACAGCACCCACCCACCAGCCTCTCCTACCCAGGCCTCTCATTTTTTGGATCATCAGGCTTGCCACAGCCACAGTTGACCGGGTGCTTTCTCGGCCTCTGAGTTCTGATGGCAGTGGCGTAAGATACACTGTGATACTGAATTTGGGGATTTTCTTGGGTTAGGGATGTGGGTGTGCTGCTCTCTCTTGATATTGGGGGACAACAACAAACCGCAAGCCCGTCCATCCCAAAGTCCCGTGTGACTAAACCAGGGCACTGGAGGGCCAGGTATCCTAAGCATCTTCCACTTGTGCTATGTTCTGCCTGTGACTTGGTTTAACAGGACGTAAAGCCACCACTAGTCAGGGAGTTTCTGCACTGGGTCATTATCGCAGTGACAGAATGTGGAGAGTGATGCAAACCCCAGCTTCCATTTGGAGACACCAGGCTTCAGATGTGGCTCTCAGGTCACCAGTGTGCAAGAGGCTGTGTGTGGAAGGGTTAGCTAGCCTTGGGAATAAAGTAGCTTCTCCCCAGATGGTTGCTGACCCAAACTGAGCACAACGCTCACTCAGCCCCCATCCCACAGTCGAATCTCTGACCACATCAACCCTCCTGAATAACTTACAAGCATCTCGGGACAGCCCCCGAGGGTCATCCTGACCCAAGTTCACAATAGAAAGGACACTTGAAGAGAGTGTTTTCCAGTGTTGCAGGAGTCCAGAAAGGATTTCCAAGTTCTTAGGTCCCCGAACAAAGATTTAGAGAGAGATGTGTGGGTACTGAGATTAAAGGTGTACACCGCTGAGTCCTAATCACCTGCTAATCTTTTTATTATTATATTTTTTACTTATTCACTTTTCATCCCACTCACAGCCCCCCTCCTGGTCGCCCCTTTCTGCAATCCTTCCACCATCCCCTTCTCCTCTGAGTGCTAATCTTTATGTCTCTCTGCCTTTCTTTCCTTCCACACCAAGGTCACAGTTTCTGACTGCCTGTGACACAATTCAGAGGTCTTGCTCTCCTGCTGACATACCTACAGCTCTCCCAAGGGCACCATGCAGAAACAATGGCTACTATGTCCTTGCCCATCCTGGTCAGGGACTCTCCTTGGTGAAACTCAAGGAGACAAAGGTGAACAAAAGATGCCTGAGAGGCCAAATAGGGGAGGACTCTGAGACCCAGGCTGGCACCAACCCCTGCCCCTGCCTGGGGAGAAGCCTTAGAGGAGGGACCACACCGCTGAGCCTCAGTTCCCCAGCTGTGACATGGGGACACAGTGGGTCCTGCCCTGACTGTCTCTTTCACAACCTGGAGCAAAGCTTCCTGCTGGAAACTGCAGAGGGAGCAACCCTCTTTCCCATGCCTGGAAGAAAAGGATGGGAAGTCATGTAGAAGGTGTGGGCAGTTGTGATGACAGGCTATCTGGGCTGTGAGGATGTGGAGCCCTGGGTCCTAACTTTTATATCCAGATAAAATGAGCCCCTTGCCTCTTTATCTGAGTATATCCTTAGGCTACCAGCCATCGAGCCAAAGACAGTGGCCCTGTCTCTGAGGGCTGAGGGCCAAATCTCGTGATGAAACTGAGTGGAGCTGAGTTGCTCACCCAAGCCCTGTAAAGACCTACTTGGTTTTTTCTCCCCCTCATTTTTGTTAGCTCTTTTAGAAATTTCTACAACATATTATGAACATATTCATTCCTTCCCCCAAAGTCCTCTCAAATTCACCCCCACTTCCACATCCAACCAATTTTGAGTCCTCAGAAGAAGAAGAAGAGGAGGAGGAGGAGGAAGAGGAGGAGGAGGAGGGGGAGGAGGAGGAGGAGGAGGAAAACCATCACATGTAACTTGTGCCACTCATATACTCTTGGATGTGCGGCTTTCCATTGAACACAGCAATCTACCAGGAGCTGCATCCTCGAAGAAAACTGACTCTTCACCTTCCAACATGTATCTGTTGCCAATAAATCCTTGGCCAAGAGTGAGACTTCATACCCACCTACCCACTGCATGCTGGGATTTGGGCTAGCATGAGCTTGCACCAGTCTTGTGTATGCTGTCTATATGTGCCACTTCCTTGCTTTGTCTGAAGGGGGAAAAAAGGGTCCTAGTGTCTCCCTGTAGTCATCCACCACCTCTGACCCTTCCCATCTTTCTCCCCCTCTTCACAAAAATCCCCTCCTGCCCTTCCCCACATTACAGAGAAGGATGTGACATGTCTGTCCCACTTAGGGCTGAACACTCTGCAGTCTCTTATTCTTTGTAACTGACCTATCATGGGTCTCAGTTCAACACCATCATCTGCTAGGATGTGGTATCTTGTTGGGATAGAGTCCCACTCATTATAGGGGAACTCCATTCAAACTCTTTTTCCTTATGTATATATTTTAGGAAACTTTCTGCAGTAGTTGGTAACTGGGAAGCATTAAGAGATATGACCCTGCCTGAGGAGATGTGTCACCTGGGCCGCTCAAGGTTCCAAAAGCCTCCTGCCATTCCCACTGTGTCTCTTGGCCTCCTGCTTGCTCTTTGAGACATGAGCTCTCCGGTATTCCTGACACCATTCCATCATGCCTAAATCATGGACTCTAACCCTCTGGAGCCATGAGCCAAATTAAACGCTCTTTTATAATTTGCCTTGGTTGTGGTGTTGCATCACAGCGATAGAAAAGTAACTAAGACACAGCCATTACCATCATGCTTGCTTGCCCTCCAGAACGTGACAGTAAGACCCTGTTACTGAAGAGATCACTTGACGTTCTCTTCAGGACGCGGAGGAAGCCGGTGGGTACTGGTCTGGAGGCTTCATACCTTCGGGCTAGCTTTCCTGACACTGGAAGGTGTTATTTATGCTACCAGTGGAGAACAGAAGTGAACAATCTTACCCAGTGTGAACCCTGAGCATGACAACAATGACTGGCCTGGCCAAGGGCCCATTGGCACAATAGTGGCACAAGTATTATGGGATTAATCAACCACTTTATGGTTGTATTTAAAGCTTGCTCTACAAGATACAACCCTGAAACATGCCTGGTACTGTTAACTGGCCCAAGGACCCAGTTGGCTAGGTCATAGGCCTAAGGAGAGAACCGCTACCATCATTCTTCCAGGTGGACATAGGACTCAACTGGCCCCTAATATAATTAGTACCAATATATTAATACATTTCTCAACTCTCATCAAATACACTTCTTTTTGCAGTGGACAGAGACTCAGGCAGAAACCCATAACTGGTCCACACAAAAGTAGGAGAATGTGGAATGATGAGTTCTAAGTGGAACATCTACATCACACCCTCTCCCTACTGGGCTTATTATAATATGTTTTATATATGATTAGATTTACTTATTCACATTTGACAGAAGACGCTACACAAAGGACAGAGGCACACAATTTTGCCTTCTTATAATATTTGCATCCGAGCATGAATGGGGTAGGATGGGCATGAAGTCCCACTCCTAGCTGAGTAGCTATTGGCAATTGATGGCTGTTGAAGAAGGAGAGTCAGTTTTCTTCAAAAATGTGGTCCCTGAGTAGATACCATGCTTCAGTAGAGGACTCTACACTGACACACATACAGGTTTGGACTCAGAAGGCTTTATTTAAATTTTAAAAAAAAAGATAACATTAAATTGGGATGGAAAGTGGTGGAAAAGAATTGGAAGTTTAGAAACAAGGAGGGAGTTATATATAAAATTAAATTAAATTAAAACACATGATAAGTACATATGAAATTCTCAAACACACAAATGCAAAACAATAGAGGACCCAGAAGTAAATCTGCTGTTACAACCGACATGACGCTCAACAAACAAATCAAACGGATGTTGAAGAAAAGACAGTTTCTCCTGGGTCTGAGGAAACTGGATACCCACATACAGAAGCGTAAAACCAGGTCCTCATCTCTCACCCAGTATAAAAGTCAATTCAAAATACATCAATGGCTTTAATGTAAGACTTCAAACTTCGGAACTTCAGGAGGAAAAGGCTTTAAGACAAGGGCTCTCTGAAAAGAACCCTGATAGTTCAGGAAATAACAGCAAGAAGTGACAAATAGAATTGAATCAAATTTAAAACACAGGAAGCAATTACCAGCGTGAAGAGGCAGCTTAAGGAGTGGGAGAAAGGCCTTTGCCAGTTATTCATGTGCTAGAGTTAATATCCAGATACTCAGAGAACTAAAACTTACCAAGCCAGAAGAACAAATAATACAATTGGCAAATGGACAAATAAGCACATTTCTCAAGAACCAGTGTCCACAGCCAGGAAATACATGAGGAAAATGTTCAGCAGCCACAGGGCACCACAAACCAACACTGTAGTGGGAGTTCACCTCAACAACACATAAAGTAAAGCTGTGATGTTACCGAGATCAGCCTGGTCCCTGAGCAAGGATGACATGTAAATTCATGGTGCATTTCCTACCTTTACAATTACAGGCATTCTTAGCTGGTCAATGTGCTGAAAATAAGTCCCGAGTGTTCAGCCATGGATGGACATCAGTGTCACACCCTCCATGGCCCAGAGGGTATGGCGGGAGAAGGGGAAGATTGAGTATAAGCACTGGAGGAAGTTGATTTCCAGACCTGGCATGGCCGTCACACCCTTGATGACCTGCCAACATAGCCACTTTGGTTAATGGCAGCGTCTCGTGTTCTTGAAAACTGACAGCAGTAGGTTCTAATTGTTCTCACCACAAACAAATGGCACGTATGTGAGATAAGGCATGCGTGGATCAGCTCTACTTAGCTGTTCCACGGTCTATACATGCTTTCAAACTACATACCGTACATCATAAATGCGATTTTAATAAATCCAAACAAATTAAATTCTCTCGAGTTTAAAAAGAAAAACCTAAAATCTATAATCCAAACATATCTCCCAGGTAAGTCTGAAAATGAAGAGTAACTCAGGTCTGTAATGAGCTCAGAGAAATCATCATAAGTTGAGCAAAAATTAATGGAGTCAAAAATAGCATTACAGGAGGAAAGTGATCAGCAAAAGCTGGCCCTTTGAAAAGATCGATAAGATGGATGAAAATTCTCACACAGCTAGCGAAGGAGAGGCTGAGAGAAGGCATAAATGATTGGCATCAGAAATGAAAGTTTAGAACCAATGAGGCCATGGCTGGTGAGAGACCAAGAAATAGATCTACCCACAATTCCATGCTTCGCTTTAAAGGCGAAATATGAAATGTACCAATTCTGTGAGAGACATAATCTACCACAATTCACACCAGAAAAACTAAACAGTCTCCACAGACTAGCACCATAATCCCAGCCATTAGAGAAACCAAACAGAGGGTCAGGGAAATGGCTTAATAGAGAGAGGTGTGCCTATGAGCCTGATGCCCTAAGTTCAATTCCTGGGTCCCACAGAGTGACAGGAGAAAACTGACCCTGGGAGTTGTTTTATGACCTACACACACACTGTGACACATGCATGATTGTATACTTGTGTTCACACACACATGTGCACATAAAGGACTGCATGCTTGTGTGCCACACACACACATCCATGCACACACAAACTTGTGCATGTGCACACATACACACATAAATGCACAAACACACGCACACACTCACTCATGTACATGTAGTATTTTTTAAAGAACACAAGACTGAGTCAACGTTTGAAAGTCAATTAACGTAATTTACCACAATAGCCACATAAAAAACGAAAGCTGCAGGATCCCATCAACCACAGAAAAGACATCTTAGAAAAACCCACATCCATTTGTTTGTTCATTTGTTTTAATTCTCAGCAAACCAGAAAGAGAAGGAAGTCCCTCAACTTTTCTGTAAAGCACCTGCAAACACTGACAGGTGGTGTCCAACTTACAGTATGGCATGGGGTGATTCCCTGTGAGACCACGGACACTGCCTACACTCCTAACCCACAGCGCACTGAGGCCACAGCCAGTACAGTAAGAAAAGGAGACACAAAGAGCATAGATTCTAAGGGAGGAAATAAAATCATCTGTACTCAGAGTTAACACGTTTATCTATTTAAAAAATCTCCAACAAATCCACACATGGGCACAGACACAAACCTTGAAGAGCTACAGGCAATCATAGCAGGGTCGAGGGTGCAGTGTTCAGACATAGAAGCCAGTGGCTTTCCCATGAGCCAACAATAAACTACTGGAGCTTAAAACTTTTAAGTACAATATCATCTATGATACCACCAAGAATGAAATACTCAGGTACAAATCTGACAAAATATACTAGGATCTAGACACAGAAAACTACAAATCTCTAATAAAAAAAAAAAAATCAAACTAAAGAATATCCTACTAAGTGGAGGATATTCTTCTGTGCTCATGGATGCTCCATTTTCTTTTCTTTTCATTCTTACCCACAGATTCCATACAACTGCAAACAGAAAACATCTCAGCGGGCTATTGTGTAGATATCGACGAACTGATTCTAAAGTTGATTGAAAAGACAAAAGGCCACAAGAGGCAGAGCACTCTTGGTTTAAAAAAAAAAAAAAAAAAGCAGTCCCAGGAATGGTGTGAAGACTTACTATCAGGCCATCTGACGAGGGAGAAGAAGAGGCTAACAGATCAATAGAGCAGACTCGATAGAGCAGACGGGAGCATGAAGAGTAAGGCCCGCACAAGTGCAGTCAGCTGATCTCCCACTGCAGTTCATTAGAATCTGAGTGCTGTTCCATCGGAAGGCACTGGAGAACTGACGCAGACCCATATGCAAAGGAGAGAGGAGGAGGGGTGGAGGACAAGGAGGAGCAGGAAGGGTATGTGTTAGAAGAAGAGAAAGAGGAGGAATGTGTGTGGGTGCTGAAGAAGCCCTGCGTGAATGTGTGTGCTTGGACAAGAGCAAGGCCATATCAAAACCCAAGGCCTTGAACTCATGGGAAGTTAGCAAAGGACCCCTGGGAAATGGGCAACGCCTTCCACATCTGAATCAACCTTGGAAAGGCAAAGCTCTCCTCTGACCCGAGAATGAGTTCTTACAGGGATAGACCAGTGTGTGCAAAACCCAGCAACTAGAGCTTCCTCTTCTTGAACATTTGCAGCCAGAAACTGCTCACCTACAGAGACCTCCTATGGACACTCGCCAACTCTTCCCCCTGCACTGTACCTAAGAAACACACTGAGGTCTTCAGTGCTTGTGGTAATTTGTGCCAATCCACCAGTGTCCATAGCCCACCCAAACCCTGATTTTCTGTGTCGGTCATTCCTTTAGTGTCTGTATTTCCTCATCCCTCTGATGCCTCTAGCCAGGGTCCCAGGACTAAGCTTCAAGGGATGTGCAGAGAAGGCAAAAGACAAGTTGGAAGAGGAGGAAAAATGAAGGGGAGGAAGAGAAGGAGGTGGAGAGGGGAAGAGGAGGAGGGGGGAGGAAAAGGAGGCATCAGTTAAGAACAGCCCTTACATCTTCCATAAAAACTAATTTAAAATGGACTGTAAGCCAACTTTAAAGCTACCAGACTTCTAGAAGGAAACAACAGAAACCCCAGGGGCCGTGAATTTGGTGATGACTTTTTAAACACAACATCCTAAGCTGGATTCATGAAAAACTGGATTCACTGGCAAACTATACTTGATTGAAGTTCAAACCTTCTAAGCTGGAGAGGTGGTTCCGTGGTTGGGAATGCATTCTGCTCCTGCAGAGGATCCAAGTTCTGTTACCAGCACCCACATAAGGCAGCTCACAAACACCTGTCACTCCAGCTCCAAAGGATCCCACGCCACCTGCCGGCTTGTGCAAGCACTGCACTCACGCATGCATATACACTCACACAGATATGCACAAACAGATGCATGTGCCTAAATACAAATGAATTTTTTTTTAAGTTTAACATATCCAATTTAAAAAAAAAAAAAAAGCATTTAGGAGCTCAAAGAGTTCTGAGCAGGCATGGATACTGAAGGAAGAGACTTCATTCTAACACAAGAGTACACAGTACAGAGAAGGTGGGTGGGAAGCAGGAGGAACTGCACACCTCATTGAGTCACTGACACATGGTGGTATGGGTTCATAACTTGGATGTCCCTATCCATGTGCAGTGGATGGTCGATGGTAGAATCCAGGCTTTCTCGATGGGTTGAGGATTTATGGATGAGCGAGCGATGAGGTTGATGACACCTGCATCGACTCATGCCTGGTTTCTGTGCTGATGGCTGTGGACAGGAACATGTGCAGACACGTGTACACCTTCGTGTTCCTGTACACTAATATCCACGTCTCCTCCCTGCCAGCTGAGAGGGTTCAGGAGCAACAATGGACTCCACATCCACATCCTGGTTCCTAAAGTCACTCTCCATAGAAAACAGCCAACTCACCCAGGGAAATGCTTCTAGGATTAGGGCATGAAAGACTCAAGATGGGCTTGGCAGAAACTGAGGAAGCACTAAGGAGAAGAAATGATAGGGAAAGGTCACAGAGACCAATGGCAGGGGCCACCAATGACCCACAGTGAAACTATAAAATACACAACGATGATTTTAAAATAGAAAATAAGAGATCTCTTAGCAATAAAATGACTATTATTGAATTATATAATTCAATATAGTAATCATCTATGTAAATATCTATATAGTAAATATCTATGAATCCGTTGTGAGATAAATAAGAGATAGGTAGATAGATAGATAGATAGATAGATAGATAGATAGATAGATAAGAGGTGGTTGGACAGAGAGATAGAAGATAGATTCTCCCTTGCAAGAGAATTTCAGACCACACGTGTGTTGAGTGCTACACGGTCATAAATATGGAGCAGACTCCCACTCCATCAATTTGAATGTATACAGTGATGACCCTCCATATGGCTCAGTGGGAAGGTGGATAAAGGAGCTGATCTATGAGGACAGCATCCCATAAACACCAGCAGCAGTCATTCATGTTGAAAATAGGTGAGGATGAGCAGAGCACACTGGAGCTCTGCGGGCTTCCTTCCCAGCTTAGGGATGTTCCTCCAGAACACTTGACCACACCCTCAGGAGCATCCTCGTGATCACAAACAAGGGAAGGCTGCAAGAGATACAGGCTTCAGAGAATAAATTCCTGGACCAGAAGATGATGCAGGGGGAAGGAAAGCTAATGAAGTCTGAGTGAATTGTAGGCCTTGGCTCACGACGCTGCGTCGATATGGGTTCATTAATTGTAAGGGAATTGGAAGAGGAGTCAGTGAGCTTCTAAATCAATCAATAAAAGTTATTGAGCTTTTATTAGTGCTCGGGAGAACAGGAGGAAGAAGAAGCAGCAAACAGTGCAGAGATATGAA
The DNA here is from genome assembly GCF_978045245.1 of Mus caroli. Classification (NCBI taxonomy): domain Eukaryota; kingdom Metazoa; phylum Chordata; class Mammalia; order Rodentia; family Muridae; genus Mus; species Mus caroli. The sequence continues at coordinate 108,340,098 of NW_028227269.1, forward strand.
AAGGCCAGACACAGATGAAAGAAAAATGGGGTAGGCTGTGTGAGGAGAAAAATAACAACAAGCCGGTTCCCTAGATACAATAAAAGACAACAAATTAAGGATTCAAGGAGCAGACCCCACACGGAATAGAGAGTAACTGTAAAGGCACTGTACTGGCTGGTCTTGTGTGTCAACTTGATACAAGCTGGAGTTATCACAGAGAAAGGAGCCTCCCTTGAGAAAATGCCTCCATGAGATCTAGTTGTAAGGCATTTTCTCAATTAGTATCAAGGGTGGGAGGGCCCCTTGTGGGTGGTAACATCTCTGGAATGGTAGTCTTGGGTTCTATAAGAAAGCAAGCTGAGCAAGGCAGGGGAAGCAAGCCAGTAAGTAACATCCCTCCATGGCCTCTGCATCAGCTCCTGCTTCCTGACCTGCTTGAGTTCCAGTCCTGACTTCCTTTGGTGATCAACAGCAATGTGGAAGGTGTAAGCTGAATAAACCCTTTCCCTCCCAACTTGCTTCTTGGTCGTGATGTTTGTGCAGGAATAGAAACCCTGACTAAGACAGGAACTCTCTGCTGGCAAGTGTTGTCATCAATGGGCTCAAGCTTGGGTAATCTGGGAAGGAGGAATTTTAGTGGAGAAAACACATTTCCACATGATAGGCCTGGAGGCAGGTCTGTAGAGCGTTTTCTTGGCTAATGATTGATGCTGGAAGACCCAGACCACTGTGAGTGGTGCCACCCGTGGGCAGATGGTCCTGGAGAATGGAAAAAAAGCAAACTGAGCATGCCAGGAGGGTCAGGTCAGTAAGCAGCACTCCTCCATGGCCTCTGCTCCCGTTCCAACCACCAGGTTCCCGCTCTGGCATCCCTCAGTGTTGGGTGTAATGGGAACCCCCTAAGCTGCAGCGAACCCTTTCCTCCCCAAGTTGCTATGGTCATGGTATTTTACCACAGAAATAGAAACCCTAACAAAGATATTCCTACACAGAGCAGCAACCAGATCACTAAAATGAACTGGGACACCCAAAATAGCCAATAGAAAGAGCAATTAGCCCCCAAAAGAGCAATCGGGACCACCAACTCTTTGAGAGAAGCCAAGAGGCTCGGTGCTATCTTGGGGGCCCAGGTTCAATCCCCAATGCAACAAGGAAATGATGGTTGTCCTTCATGATGCCAAAGGGAAAACCTTTCAGCTCAGAACTCTACACCCAAAGAAAATATCCTTCGCTAATAAAGGTGAGCCTCAGCCTTGGGTACCAGCAGTCCATTGTCCCCGCTACTCACAACGCCGAGGCCAAAGGAACACAAGCTCCAAGGCTGCTTAGGACACAAAGGAGTCTGAATCCAGACTGGGTAACTTAGTGAGATGGTGTCTCAAAAGAAAAAGTAAAGGAAGAATGAGGCCGAAGCCCAGCAGGAGAGTGGTAGCCTGGACCGTGCAACTGTGGGTTCAGGCAGCCCCTTAACACGAGTGCCATTAGGGCATTTGGAAGGCAAAAGGAAACAGATTTCGCCACCACTGCAGCTGCTCTAGTATAGAAGTCCAAAAGGAACCAGTGCTATTCCACAAAATAGAAACAGAAGGTATTCTACCCAATTTATTCTATGAAGCCACATAAAGACCCAACAAAGAAAGAGAACTTCAGACCAATTTCCCTTATGAACATCGATGCCAAAATCCTCAATAAAATCCTCGCAAACGGAATCCAAGAACACATCAAAACAATCATCCATCATGATCAAGGAGCCTACATCCCAGGGATGCAGGGATGGTTTAATATACGGAAATCCATCAACATAATCCACTATAAAAACAAACTCAAAGACAAAAACCACATGATCATCTCATATTGTTAGATGCTGAGAAAGTATTTGACAAAATCCAACACCCATTCATGATAAAAAGTCTTGGAAAGTTCAGGAATTCAAGGCCCATACATAAACATGATAAAAGCAATCTACAGCAAACCAGTAGCCAACGTCAAAGTAAATGGTGAGAAGCTGGAAGCAATCCCACTAAAATCAGAGACTAGAAAAGGCTGCCTACTTTCTCCCTACCTATTCAACATTATACTTGAAGTCCTAGCCAGAGCAATTCGACAACAAAAGGAGATCAAGGGGATACAAATTGGAAAGTAAGAAGTCAAAATATCACTTTTTGCAGATGATATAATAGTATATATAAGTGACCCTAAAAATTCCACCAAAAAAACTCCTAAACCTGATAAACAGCTTCAGTGGAGTAGTTGGATATAAAATTAACTCAAACAAGTCAATGGCCTTTCTCTACACAAAGAATAAACAAGCTGAGAACAAAATTAGGGAAACAACACCCTTCTCAATAGTCACAAATAATATAAAATACCTTGGCGTGATTCTAACTAAGGAAGTGAAAGATCTGTATGATAAGAACTTCAAGTCTCTGAAGAAAGAAATTAAAGAAGATCTCAGAAGATGGAAAGATCTCCCATACTCATGGATTGGCAGGATCAACATTGTAAAAATGGTTATTTTGCCAAAAGCAATCTACAGATTCAATGCAATCCCCATCAAAATTCCAACTCAATTCTTCAACGAATTAGAAAGAGCAATCTGCAAATTCATCTGGAATAACAAAAAAACCTAGGATAGCAGAAACTCTTCTCAACAATAAAAGAACAACTGGAGGAATCACCATGCCTGACTTCAAGCTGTACTACAGAGCAATTGTGATAAAAAAAAAAAAAAAAAAAAAAAAAAAAAAAAAAAAACTGCATGGTACTGGTACAATGACAGACAGGTAGATCAATGGAATAGAATTGAAGACCCAGAAATTAGCCCACACACCTATGGTCACTTGATCTTTGACAAGGGAGCTAAAACCATCCAGTGGAAAAAAGACAGCATTTTCAACAAATGGTGCTGGCACAACTGGTGGTTATCATGCAGAAGGATGAGAATTGATCCATTCCTATCTCCTTGTACTAAGGTCAAATCTAAGTGGATCAAGGAACTCCACATAAAACCAGAGACACTGAAACTTATAGAGGAGAAAGTGGGGAAAAGCCTCGAAGATATGAGCACAGGGGAAAAATTCCTAAACAGAACAGCAATGGCTTGTGCTGTAAGATCAAGAATCGACAAATGGGACCTCATGAAACTGCAAAGCTTCTGTAAGGCAAAAGACACTGTAAATAGGACAAAAAGGCCACCAACAGATTGGGAAAGGATTTTTACCTATCCTAAATCCGATAGGGGATTAATATCCAATATATACAAAGAACTCAAGAAGCTGGACTCCAGAAAATCAAATAACCCCATTAAAAATGGGGCACAGAGCTAAACAAAGAATTCTCAACTGAGGAATACCGAATGGCTGAGAAGCACCTGAAAAAATGTTCAACATTCTTTTTTTTTAATATTTTTTATTAGGTATTTTCCTCATTTACATTTCCAATGCTATCCCAAAAGGCCCTCATACCCTCCCCCCACCAGTCCCCTACCCACCCACTCCTACTTTTTGGCCCTGGCGATCCCCTGTACTGAGGCATATAAAGTTTGCACGACCAATGGCCTCTCTTTCCAGTGATGGCCGACTAGGCCATCTTTTGACACATATGCAGCTAGAGACAAGAGCTCCGGAGTACTGGTTAGTTCATAATGTTGTTCCACCTATAGGATTGCAGATCCCTTTAGCTCCTTGGGTACTTTCTCTAGCTCCTCCATTGGGGGCCCTGTGATCCATCCAATAGCTGACTGTGCATCCACTTCTGTGTTTGCTAGGCCCCGGCATAGTCTCACAAGAGACAGCTATATCAGAGTCCTTTCAGCAAAATCTTGCTAGTGTATGCAATGGTGTCAGCGTTTGGAGGCTGATTATGGGATAGATCCCTGGATATGGCAGTCTCTAGATGGCCCATCCTTTTGTCTCAGCTCCAAACTTTGTCTCTGTAACTTCTTCCATGGGTGTTTTGTTCCCAATTCTAAGAAGGGGCAAAGTGTCCACACTTTGGTCTTCCTTCTTCTTGAGTTTCATGTGTTTCATAAATTGTATCTTGTATCTTGGGTATTCTGTTTCTGCTAATATCCACTTATCAGTGAGTACATATCATTTGAGATCTTTTGTGATTGGGTTACCTCACTCACAATGATGCCCTCCAGGTCCATCCATTTGCCTAGGAATTTCATAAATTCATTCTTTTTAATAGCTGAGTAGTACTCCATTGTGTATATGTACCACATTTTTTGTATCCATTCCTCTGTTGAGGGGCATCTGGGTTCTTTCCAGCTTCTGGCTATTATAAATAAGGCTGCTATGAACATAGTGGAGCATGTGTCTTTCTTACTAGTTGGAACATCTTCAGGATATATGCCCAGGAGAGGTATTGCTGGATCCTCCAGTACTACTGTGTCCAATTTTCTGAGGAACCGCCAGACTAATCTCCAGAGTGGTTGTACAAGCTTGCAATCCCACCAACAATGGAGGAGTGTTCCTCTTTCTCCACATCCTCGCCAGCATCTGCTGTCACCTGAAATTTTTATCTTAGCCATTCTGACTGGTGTGAGATGGAATCTCAGGGTTGTTTTGATTTGCATTTCCCTGATGATTAAGGATGCTGAACATTTTTTCAGGTGCTTCTCAGCCATTCCGTATTCCTCAGATGAGAATTCTTTGTTTAGCTCTGTGCCCCATTTTTAATGGGGTTATTTGATTTTCTGGAGTCCAGCTTCTTGAGTTCTTTATATATATTGGATATTAGTCCCCTATCTGATTTAGGATAGGTAAAAATCCTTTCCCAATCTGTTGGTGGCCTTTTTGTCCTATTGACAGTGTCTTTTGCCTTACAAGCTTTGCAGTTTCATGAGGTCCCATTTGTCAATTCTCGATCTTACAGCAGAAGTCATTGCTGTTCTATTCAGGAATTTTTCCCCTGTGCCCATATCTTCGAGGCTTTTCCCCACTTTCTCCTCTATAAGTTTCAGTGTCTCTGGTTTTATGTGGAGTTCCTTGATCCACTTAGATTTAACCTTAGTACAAGGAGATAGGAATGGATCAATTAGCATTCTTCTACATGATAACCACCAGTTGTGCCAGCACCATTTGTTGAAAATGCTGTCTTTTTTTCCACTGAATAGTTTTAGCTCCCTTGTCAAAAATCAAGTGACCATAGATGTGTGGGTTAATTTCTGGGTCTTCAATTCTATTCCATTGATCTACCTGTCTGTCATTGTACCAGTACCATGCAGTTTTTATCACAATTGCTCTGTAGTACAGATTTAGGTCCGGCATGGTGATTCCACCAGAGGTTCTTTTATCCTTGAGAAGAGTTTCTGCTATCCTAGGTTTTTTGTTATTCCAGATGAATTTGCAGATTGCTCTTTCTAATTCGTTGAAGAATTGAGTTGGAATTTTGATGGGGATTGCATTGAATCTGTAGATTGCTTTTGGCAAGATAACCATTTTTACAATGTTGATCCTGCCAATCCATGAGCATGGGAGATCTTTCCATCTTCTGAGATCTTCTTTAATTTCTTTCTTCAGAGACTTGAAGTTCTTATTATACAGATCTTTCACTTCCTTAGTTAGAATCACGCCAAGGTATTTTATATTATTTGTGACTATTGAGAAGGGTGTTGTTTCCCTAATTTCTTTCTCAGCCTGTTTATTCTTTGTGTAGAGAAAGGCCATTGACTTGTTTGAGTTAATTTTATATCCAGCTACTTCACTGAAGCTGTTTATCAGGTTTAGGAGTTTTCTGGTGGAATTTTTAGGGTCACTTATATATACTATCATATCATCTACAAAAAGTGATATTTGACTTCTTCCTTTCCAATTTGTATCCCCTTGATCTCCTTTTATTGTCGAATTGCTCTGGCTAGGACTTCAAGTACAATGTTGAATAGGTAGCGAGAAAGTGGGCAGCCTTGTCTAGTTCCTGATTTTAGTGGGATTGCTTCCAGCTTCTCACCATTTACTTTGATGTTGGCTATTGTTTTGCTGTAGATTGCTTTTATCATGTTTAGGTATGGGCCTTGAATTCCTGAACTTTCCAAGACTTTTATCATGAATGGGTTTTGGATTTTGTCAAATGCTTTCTCTGTGTCTAAGGAGATGATCATGTGGTTTTTGTCTTTGAGTTTGTTTACATAGTGGATTACATTGATGGATTTCTGTAATATTAAACCATCCTTGCATCCCTGGAATGAAACCTACTTGATCAAGAAGGATGATTGTTTTAATGTGTTCTTGGATTCAGTTAGCGAGAATTTTATTGAGTATTTTTGCATCGATATTCATAAGGGAAATTCGTCTAAGTTCTCTATCTTTGTTAGATCTTTCTGTGATTTAGGTATCAGTGTAATTGTGGCTTCATAGAATGAGTTGGGTAGAGTTCCTTCTACTTCTATTTTGTGGAATAGTTTGTGCAGAACTGGAATTAGATCTTCTTTGAAGGTCTGATAGAACTCTGCACTAAACCCATCTGATCCTGGGCTTTTTTTGGTTGGGAGACTATTAATGACTGCTTCAATTTCTTCAGGGGATATGGGTCTGTTTAGATCATTAACTTGATCCTGATTTAACTTTGGTACCTGGTATCTGTCTAGAAATTTGTCCATTTCATCCAGGTTTTCCAGTTTTGTTGAGTAGAGCCTTTTGTAGAAGGATCTGATGGTGTTTTGGATTTCTTCAGGATCTGTTGTTATGTCTCCCTTTTCATTTCTGATTCTGTTAATTAGAATACTTTCCCTATGCCCTCTAGTGAGTCTGGATAAGGGTTTATCTATCTTGTTGATTTTCTCAAAGAGCCAGCTCCTCGTTTGGTTGATTCTTTGAATAGTTCTTCTTGTTTCCACTTGGTTGATTTTGCCCCTGAGTTTGATTATTTCCTGCCGTCTACTCCTCTTGGGTGAATTTGCTTCCTTTTTTTCTAGAGCTTTTAGGTGTGTTGTCAAGCTGCTAGTGTGTGCTCTCTCTAGTTTCTTTTTGGAGGCACTCAGAGCTATGAGTTTCCCTCTTAGAAATGCTTTCATTGTGCCCCATAAGTTTGGGTATGTTGTGGCTTCATTTTCATTAAACTCTAAAAAGTCTTTAATTTCTTTCTTTATTCCTTCCTTGACCAAGGTATCATTGAGAAGAGTGTTGTTCAGTTTCCACATGAGTGTTGGCTTTCCATTATTTATGTTGTTATTGAAGATCAGCCTTAGTCCATGGTGGTCTGATAGGATGCATGGGACAATTTCAATATTTTTGTATCTGTTGAGGCCTGTTTTGTGACCAATTATATGGTCAATTTTGGAGAAGGTACCATGAGGTGCTGAGAAGAAGGTATATCCTTTTGTTGTAGGCTAAAATGTTCTGTAGATATCTGTTAAGTCCATTTGTTTCATAACTTCTGTTAGTTTCACTGTGTCCCTGTTTAGTTTCTGTTTCCTTGATCTGTCTATTGATGAAAGTGGTGTGTTGAAGTCTCCCACTATTATTGTGTGAGGTGCAATGTGTGCTTTGAGTTTCACTAAAGTTTCTTTAATGAATGTGGATGCCCTTGCATTAGGAGCATAGATATTCAGAATTGAGAGTTCCTCTTGGAGGATTTTACCTTTGATGAGTATGAAGTGTCCCTCCTTGTCTTTTTTGATAACTTTGGGTTGGAAGTCGATTTTATTCGATATCAGAATGGCTACTCCTGCTTGTTTCTTCAGATTATTTGCTTGGAAAATTGTTTTCCAGCCTTTCACTCTGAGGTAATGTCTGTCTTTTTCCCTGAGATGGGTTTCCTGTAAGCAGCAAAATGTTGGGTCCTGTTTGTGTAGCCAGTCTGTTAGTCTATGTCTTTTTATTGGGGAATTGAGTCCATTGATATTAAGAGATATTAAGGAAAAGTAATTGTTGCTTCCTATTATTTTTGTTGTTAGAGTTGGCATTCTGTTCTTGTGGCTGTCTTCTTTTTGGTTTGTTGAAGGATTACTTTCTTGCTTTTTCTAAGGCATGGTTTCTGTCCTTGTATTGTTTTTTTTTTTTTTTTCTGTTATCCTTTGAAGGGCTGGATTCATGGAAAGATAATGTGTGATTTGGTTTTGTCGTGGAATACTTTGGTTTCTCCATCTATGGTAATTGAGAGTTTGGCTGGGTATAGTAGCCTGGGCTGGCATTTGTGTTCTCTTAGTGTCTGTATAACATCTGTCCAGGATCTTCTGGCTTTCATAGTCTCTGGTGAAAAGTCTGGTGTAATTCTAATAGGTCTGCCTTTATATGTCACTTGACCTTTTCCCCTTACTGCTTTTAATATTCTAGCTTTATTTAGTGCATTTGTTGTTCTGATTATTATGTGTCGGAAGGAATTTCTTTTCTGGTCCAGTCTATTTGGAGTTCTGTAGGCTTCTTGTATGTTCATGGGCATGTCTTTCTTTAGGTTTGGGAAGTTTTCTTCTATAATTTTGTTGAAGATATTTGCTGGCCCTTTAAGTTGAAAATCTTCATTCTACTCGTATTATCTGTAGGTTTGGTCTTCTCATTGTGTCCTGGATTTTCTGGATGTTTTGAGTTAGGATCTTTTTGCATTTTGTATTTTCTTTGATTGTTGTGCCGATGTTCTCTATGGAATCTTCTGCACCTGAGATTCTCTCTTCCATCTCTTGTATTCTGTTGCTGATGCTCACATCTATGGTTCCAGATTTCTTTCCTAGGGTTTCTATCTCCAGCGTTGCCTCACTTTGGGTTTTCTTTATTGTGTCTACTTCCCTTTTTAGGTCTTAGATGGTTTTATTCAATTCCATCACCTGTTTGGTCATGTTTTCCTGCAATTCTTTAAGGGATTTTTGTGCTTCCTCTTTAAGGTCTTCTACCTGTTTAGCAGTGTTCTCCTGTATTTCTTTAAATGAGTTATTAAAGTCCTTCTGGATGTCCTCTACCATCATCATGAGATATGCTTTTAAATCCAGGTCTATCTTTTTCGGGTGTGTTGGGGTGCCCAGGACTGGGTGTGGTGGGAGTGCTGTGTTCTGATGATGGTGAGTGGTCTTGGTTTCTGTTAGTAAGATTCTTACGTTTGCCTTTCGCCATCTGGTAATCTCTGGAGTTAGGTGTTATAGTTGTCTCTGGTTAGAGCTTGTTCCTCAAGTGATTATGTTAGTCTCTATCAGCAGACCTGGGAGACTAGATCTCTCCTGAGTTTCAGTGGTCAGAGTACTCTCTGCAGGCAAGCTCTCCTCTTGCAGGGAAGGTGCCCAGATATCTGGCGTTTGAACCTGCCTCCTGGCAGAAGTTGTGTTCCACTCACCAGAGGTCCTAAGATCCCGTGGAGAGTCCTGTGTGGACCTTGTGGGTGTCCACAGACTCCGCACCCAAGGTGCCCCGGTGCTGGTGCCAACTGGAAGGGACTTGTCAATGTTAAACATTCTTAATCATCAAGGAAATGCAAATCAAAACAACCCTGAGATTCCACCTCACACCAGTCAGAATGGCTAAGATCAAAAATTCAGGTGACAACAGATGCTGGCGAGGATGTGGAGAAAGAGGAGCACTCCTCTATTGCTGGTGGGATTGGAAGCTTGTACAACCACTCTGGAAATCAGTCTGGTGATTCCTTAGAAAATTGGACATAGTACTACTGGAGGATCCAGCAATACCTTTCCTGGGCATATATCCAGAAGATGTTCCAACTGCTAATAAAAACACATACTCCACTATGTTCATAGAAGCCTTATTTATAATAGCCAGAAGCTGGAAAGAACCCAGATGTGTCCCTCAACAGAGGAATGGATACAGAAAATGTGGTACATTTACACAATGGAGTACTACTCGGCTATTAAAAACAATGAATTTTTGAAATTCTTAGGCAAATGGATGGATCTGGAGGGTATCATCCTGAGTGAGGTAACACAAACACATAAGAACTCACATGATATACACTCACTGATAACTGGATATTAGCCCAGAAACTTAGAATACCCAAGATACTATTTGCAAAACATATGAAACTCAAGAAGAAGGAAGACCAAAGTGTGGATACTTTGTCCCTTCCCTAGAATAGGGAACAAAATACCCATGTAAGGAGTTACAGAGACAAAGTCTGGAGCTGAGACAGAAGGAAGGACCATGCAGAGACTGCCCCATCCGGGGATCCATACCATAATCAACCACCAAACGCAGACACTATTGCATATGCCATCAAGATTTTGCTGACAGGACCCTGGCATAACTGTCTCTTGTGAGGCTATGCCAGTGCCTGGCAAATACAGAAATGGATTCTCACAGTCATCTATTGGATGGAACACAGGAAGAGCTAGAGAAAATACCCAAGGAGCTGAAGGGGTCTGTAACCCTATAGGAAGAACAACAATATAAACTAACCAGTACTTCCTGAGCTCGTGTCTCTAGCTGCATACATAGCAGAAGATTGCCTAATCGGCCATCATTGGGAGGAGAGGCCCTTGGTCTTGCAAAGATTATATGCCCCAATATAGGTGAATGCCAGGGCCAGGAAGTGGGAGTGGGTGGGTTGGGAAGCAGGGTAGGGACTTTCAGAATAGCATTTGAATTGTAAATGAAGTAAATAACTAATAAAAATTGTTTAAATAATAAAAAAGGGACAAGTGCTGGGGGGAGGGGCAGAAGGGACCATCAGAGTACACATGATCTAAACCCTCCTTGGTGAGGGATGGGTGAAGGAGGGGGCTCTGATTAGGGAAAGGGAAGAAAGGTGCAGGAGGAAGGAGGTGATAAGGCACAGTAAGGATGTCTGAGAAGGTCATAAGGAAACATTCTATTAACGACCAACCTAAAATTACCCATTATACACGAAAGTCTGCATGTCGGTAACCACGTGTCATTTAAATGAAATGCCTCCATCTGGGCTGACAATGATATCTCTAAGAGCTGAAGACCACGCCCCAACAAAAACCAGGCATGAGAGCCCTCTTTTAAGTTGTTAGTCATTTGGTCCAAGATACACCCACCCCCCAACATTACAATCTGTTGCTAATGCCCTTGGCTGTCCCCCCACCCCCCGAGATAGAAGAACGTCAGTCCTTGGTGCTGACATCGTGCACTTCAGACCCAGGGCCCTGGGGCCCCTGATCTGGAACTGACTGGAAAGCCTCCTCCTGAGGACTAGCTCTCATGAGGCAAGAAGACACCATGCAAGCAAGCTGCCAATGGGTGGGAGGGACCCACAGTCGTCCTGAGCTATGAGACCTATAACCCACACCAACCCCCACATGGCACAACGCCCCTGCGTGTACTGTGGTGGCACTCCGTCCTTGGTGGTAGCCAACAGTTCTCTAGATGGCCTTAAGACTCATTCGACAGGAGGGACATCACGCCTGGTTCTGGGAACCTAGGCAAGGCTAATGACGGCGTGGATTTTGGAGGAGAACCTGCAACCACCGCGTTACTAAACCTGCCTCGCCCCTAACTACTTTCTAAATATTTGTGTCTGTATTCAGAGTTAGGTGTCGTCTTCGCCCCTCTTTGAATAGGCAGAGACCATGACAGAAAACCGGAACCAATCACAATGCAGAGTCCTAGAGCCCAGTTCCAACTGATAACATTCACAACACAATTCCCAAACCTAAGACTCAGGGATCTTACAAAAAGGTGTGGAAATGGTATACCAGCCGGGGGATCAGGGGGCCATACTGTAAGATTGTGTCTCCTAGTAGTGTCAGAAGCTACACCCAGAGTCTAACCAATGTGACTGCCTAGACATGAGCGGAGCAAGGAGGACGCCAACTGACACACTGACGTGGACAGGGGAAAGCTCATGTGGCCTCAGCTCCACACCAAGATCTACAGGCAGTTAAGGAATGCTTCAGCAGGAGACACATCTTCCCTGGGAAAATGCATGCCAACTGGTAATCAACACCGAACGGCCAGCCTAAAAATAGATACAAGCTCAGGGTGTGGACTGAGCAGGTTGAATTTATATATTTAAGAACACATGCAAACAATATACATATGTGCAACAATGAATGAAAAAGAGGTCATGAATATGAAATAGAGAAAGGAGGGGCACATGGGAGGAGGAGAAAGAGGAGAGAGGAAATGATGCATATTATAGTCGCAAAAATAAATATTTAAAAGGAACACTTGAGACGGGACAGAAGGGGCATCATGTGGAACTCAGTTCTTCGGGGAGAATTCATGATAAAATTTAGGAAATGTGAGCCTATTTCCACTTATTTATATTTATGGTATATTTATGGTATATTTAAAAGGACAAATATATCAGACACCAAGTGGTACAGTGGGAGTCACAGTGGCAAACAGAAAGATAGAGGTGTTGGAAGCATGTGGGAGTGAGATGGGAGCATGATGGGTGTATGATGGGAGTGTGATGGGAGTATGATGAGTGTGATGGGAGCAGGATGGGAGTGTGATGGGAGTATGATGGGAGTGTGATGAGTGTGATGGGAGCAGGATGGGTTCGTGATGGGAGCATTATGACTCTGAGATGGGAGCATGATGGGAGCAAGATGGGTCCATGATGAGAGCATGATGAGTGTGATGAAAGTATAATGGGAACATGGAGTGTTTGATGGGTATGATGGGAGTATGATGAGAGTTTGATGGGAATATATCTGTGAGATTTCTACATTTACATGGAGTGAGCATCTACTCATCCTAAGTAGATGGTTAAAAATAACGATGCAATTTAGCCCTAAAATGACTATTAAGAGTTTTTAGTGGTGCTGGCTAATTCACTCAGTAGGTAGGAATATCTGCCACCAAGCTAGGCCACGTGAACTCAATTCCTGTAGCTCACGCAGTGGAGGAAGAGAGCCAACTCCTGCATGGTGTCCTGTAATCTCTCTCTGTACATACACCATAGGGTACATGTACACAAGTAAACATAAATGTACAATAGAAAGGAAGGGAGGGAGAGAGGGAAGGGGAAGGAGGAAGAGAGGGAGGAAGAGAGGGAGGAAGGGAGGGAGGGAGAAGGAACTAAAATCTATAGAATAAAACAAATCCCTAAAACATGTTCTTTCATCCAGAAGAAAGCAGAAAGGGGGAACCCAAAGAACCCAAGCTAGAGTACCAGATCAGAAAACACGTAAGAGACACAGAGGTGAACAGTTAAAAGGCAGATGCTCAGAGCTACTACAAAAGCCAAGCCAACTAAAGCCTCCATAGCTGACATCCTTAGACAGTGAGCTCAGAGAAGAGGAGGTGGTTCAGCTGCCAAGAGCACTGGCTGCTCTTGCAGAAGACCTGGATTTCATTTCCAGAACCCACCATCCATAACTACAGTTTCAGGAGACCTAATACCCCTTCCTGGCCTCCCTGGGCACCAGGCATGCACACGGTACACAGACATGCATGCAGGCAAAGAGTCCACACATATAAAATAAATAAATTGTTTTTTAAGTGAGGATAAAATGTAAGAAATAGTTCTATTTTAAAGCCAGGGTTATAATGTTAATATCAGATAAGGAATCGCCAAGGTTCAGGGTTTTATTAGTGCCTATTCAGCACTGTTTGTAAAGATAGAGGGGTCATAGCAAGCACAAACATGTTCTTATTATAGCAAAATCTCACTATACAAGGAACGGAAGCTGACAGGTTAGAGGGGAGATACATGAGTCTTGAACTATTGTTAGGGAGTTCAACTCTGCTCTCTCAGTAATGGATGATATAACTGATATGAATAATACTACCAAACCATCGTGACCTAGCTAATCGTTATAGACTATGACTCCTGGCAGCTACAGAGTCCACATTCCTTAAGGAAAGTCATTCCATTGACCGTAAGTTGAGCTGAAAGAGAGACTGGTGGGGAGCATTGTGAAGAGAGGGAAAAAGTGAGCGAGATAGAGAGAGAGAGAGAGAGAGAGAGAGAGAGAGAGAGAGAGAGAGAGAGAGAGCCTGGTAGCAAGAAGTCCTTTTAGATGCTGTCAGGCCTTCTGCACCTAGGGGCAGTGCAGGTGATGGGCCTCTAGGAGGAGCCTAGTGGAATTAACCATAAGCTAACAACTACCCTACCACACAGAGGTCACCTAAGACCATCAGAAAACACAGATATTTACATTACAACTCATAACAATAGCTAAATTACAGTTGCCATGCAGCAACAAAAATAATCTTGTGGTTAGGGGTTGCAACAACATGAGGAACTGTGTAAAGGGATTTCTGCATCAGTAAGGTTGAGAGCCACTGGCTCAGCGTTTGGCCCAAGTATGAAGACCCAGAGTTCAGATCTCCAGCACCCACATAAATGATAGGTGGGCATGGTGTCCCACCTGTAATTCCAGCCTTGGAGTGTAGTGACAGGAGATCCCCAGAACCAGCTGGCTGGTGAGACTAGACAAAATGACAAGATCTGAGTCTGATTAAGAGCCCCTGCTTCACTAAGAGGAGAGAACCATGCAGGGAGATTCCCAACATCTGCCTCAAGTCTCCACATGTGCACATGTGTATATGTGCCTACACACATGTGCACGCACCTATGTATATATATATATATATATATATATATATATATATATATATACCTACACACAGCGCCCCAACACATACAAAAATGTACACACATGCGTGCACACACACATACACCTACCACATTTTTTAAAAAAGAGAAAATGTAGAACACGATCACTTCAATGCCCATCTTCGATGCGCTCAGAAAGTAAGGATGAGGGCTGGAGAGAGGAATCTTCTATCAAGAGCGTGTTTTAGTTGGATTGGTGTTGCTATGTTAAACACCACAACCAAAGCAACTTAGGGGAGGAGGGAATTTCTTTGACATAGACTTCCAGGTCACAACCCATCACTGAGAGAAATCAGGGCAGGAACTGAAGCAGGAACCATGAAGGAATACTGCTTACTAGATTTCTCCCTGCTTCGTGCTCAGGTATTTTTTTATATATATATATACAGCCCAGAGCTACCTGGCTAAGGATGGTGCCGCCCACAGTGGGCGGGGCCCTCCCACATCACACGTCAATCAAGACAACCTCTCACAGAAATGGCAGCAGGCGAATCTGACTAAAGCAACCCTTCCACAGAGATTCCCTCTTCCAGTTTACCCTAAGTTGGATTGTGTTGATAACAAACTCTACGCAGGACAGAGCAATCGCTGCTCCCCCACGGGCTCTGACTTTGGTTCCCAGCACCCATAGCAGACAATTCACAACTGCCTGTAACTCCAGCTCCAAGAAATCTGACAACCTCCTCTGGATTCTACAGGCAACCATACACATGTACACACAGCGACACACACAGAGAGAGACAAACACACACATAAAAATAAAATAAACCCTTAAAATAACTGATTAAGAATAAAAATGTTTCTCTTCAACTCAACGAGAGACATTTCTGAAAACTGTTTGGACATCAGAACTGTGCTGAATTATTGACCTTGTCTTAAGATTGGAGACATGGCAGGGATGTCCTCTCTACATTAGACCAGAAGCCCCGGTGTTCCAACTAAGGGGGAAAACTGATATAAAAGACAAGAGATTAGAGAGTAAGACATATGCCTGTGTCTTTGTAGCCGTCAATTTGGTCACTTGGCAGGAACTTCTCTCATGTCAACAATGTGCATGCTCTCAGACCATCATCCACTTCCTACAGAGCATCTTTCCTATCCAGGTTTGCAGAGGAGAAAGAACTCCTGGACAGGTGGGCTGACGTCCATTCTCCATACTCAAGTAGACTGAGCCATGAGAGGCTGCAGATCCTAGCCCTAGAGGTATGCATTAGTCATGTTCAGGCTGTTCCTAACTTGAACCAAATGGCCACAAGGCTGCCCCATGTCCCAGGTAGACATCCTATCAACTTGGATCTTCAAGAGTCACAAGAGATAGTCATACTAAGGTCAGATTGGGAGACAAGGAAGTATTTCCAAAGAAGCTAAACTTGGGAATGACAGGCTACAAGACTGAGGCCGAGTTTAGAGGCTCTAGGGGATGTGAGCTACTATCAGGAGCTCAGAGGCCAAGGTACAGCTTCTGAAAGAGGTGAGAGCCAGGAGAGGGCTGGTCCCACAGAAGAAGGCATGGCCCAGGACGCACTATTAAGGCCTCAAGACACTTTGACCTGCTTCACAGGTATGTTCCTCCCACAGAAGATCTCTTTCAGACTCTACAGTACCTGGATCTTGGCATTCAGGTGCAAACAATGTCCAGGCAGGTCCCACTTTGAACTCATCACTTGGAAACTTTGGCAGGGAGCTCAAAATCAGAGGCCCAGCGTGTGCTGCCTCACACCAAGGGGAAGGCTCCAGTCTAAGTGTCTTGCACTTCAACGCAGGCCCCAGAACTATGGATCCCCTCCAAAGGGGACACAAACAAGACAGGGGACTCTGGGCCCTTTTCACACTGGGGATGGAAGACTTGGTAGGAGAGGCCAGGGCTGGGGGCCTCTGAACACAAATCAGGACTGGGCTTGGCACAGACCTCCTCCTACTCCACCCAGTCGGCTGTCAGAGCCTCATCAGCCCAGGATACAGTCAGTCCCTCATGGATTTGCAAGTCCATAGCCCAGAGAGCTGTCCCAGAGGTTTCCAGGATAGAGGGCAGGTGATGGCAAAGATCAATCTTTCCCACATGGTTAGAGGCCATGTGTATGTGTTCTTTAGAGACTTGTCTGCTCAATGCATTTTCCCATTTATTGATTTATTGATTACGTTTCCATTTATTAGGATTTGCTTTGGGTTGGTTTTTTTTTTTTCTTGAGATCTTTATATAATGTAATTTATCACACACACAGCCAGCCAGGATTCCCTCCCATTTCACAGGCGTCCTTTCACTCCTGCAGTGATTTCCTCCCATATGGGACCTTTGTCATCAGGTACAATAGCTTTTGTCCACTCTCACTATTGTCCCCTGGGCTGTTCGAGTTCTAGCCAGGAGCTCTTTGACGGTGCATCTGTCCTGAAGTGGCTTCTCCCTCGTTCCTCTTTGATCCACTCTGAATAGATTTCTGTCCGAGGTAAGAGAGATCTTATTTCACTCTTCTGTGTGTGGATACCCAGCTTCTTCGGCACCATTTGTCGAAGAGGCTCTTTTCTTCAATGCATGTGTTTGGCACCATTGTCAAAAGGCCGGCTGCAGTCACTGTGCGGGGCTGCTTCTGGGTCTGCTGCGCTCCCCCTCACCTTGTGTCTGTTTCTGGGCCAATAGATGTGACACCTCTCACATGGCTCTTTCTACTTAGGATTGCTTTCGCTACCCAGAGTCTTTTGTTCTTCCACGTTGTCTTAGTTAGGGTTTTACTGCTGTGAACAGATACCATGACCAAGGCAACTCTTATAAAGGACAACATTTAATTGGGGCTGGCTTACAGGTTCAGAGGTTCAGTCCAGTATCATCAAGGTGGGAGCATGGCAGCATCCAGACTGGCATGGCACAGGCAGAGCTGAGAGTTCTACACCTTCATCCAAAGGCTGCTACTAGAATACTGACCTCCAGGCAGCTAGGGTGAGGTGGGGGTCTTACCTACTACAACGAGGCCACACCTTCTAACAGTACCACTCCCTGGGCCAAGAATATACAAACCATCACATTCCGTTCCATGGCCCCCATATGTTCAAACATATGTGTCTATGGGGGCCATACCTAAACATAGCATAATGCAAAATGCATGTAGCCCAACTTCAAAAGTCCCCATAGTCTATAGCAGTCTCAACAATGTTAAAAGTCCAAAGTTCAAAGTCTCTTTTGAGATTCATCCAATCACTTAACTGTAATTCCAAAGGGAGAGGAAATCAGCTGGGCAAACTCCAAACTCTGCATCTCCATGGCTGATGTCCAAGTGGTCTTCAGATCTCCAACTCCTTTCTCAGCTTTGTTGACTGCAACAAACTGCTTTCTTCTGGGCTGGTTCCACTCCCTGTTAGCAGCTTTCTTCAGCAGGTATCCTATGGCTCTGGCATCTCTAACATCTTGGGATCTCCAAGGCAACTTCAATGTTACAGCTTCATGTTTCAATGTCTGGGATCCACATATGATCTTCTGGGCTCCTCCAAAGGGCTGGCTTCACTTCTCCAGCTCTGCCCTCTGGAGCACTCTAAGCTCAGGATGATCCACTCCACTGTTACTGCTGCTGTTCTTGGTGATCATCCTATGATACTGGCATCTCCCATATGCTGGGGTCTTCTGCTGCAAAGAGGCTTCACCTATAGGCTCTCACAAGCTCTGCTCATGGTGCCAAGCCTTAAATCCTTTGCATGACCCCTTCAGTCCTGGGCCATCAACTGCAACTGAGGCTTCACCTTCACCAATGGCCTTCCATGGCCTCTCACAGTGTCAAGCCTCAGCTGTTCTTCATGACTCTTACACATTACCAAGTGCAGCTCTTGTAGGAGGCTATCTCTAGAATACAGCTTCTTTGTGCTCTCAGAAAACACTTGCCAGATTTCACCTCAGTGATGCTGGTCTCTTCTTAATCACTGCTAATTTCTTAGCTCCAACTAACCAGCATCAATCATCCCAGTAGTCCCTTCTATTCGTCATTCTAAAGCCAGAACCACATGGCCAAAGCTGCCATGTTCTGTTGCTTGCTGGAGCTGGAACATGGTCCCCTTGTTCTATTACATTATCACCAACTTTCTGTTTTCCAACTCCTTCACTGCCTAAGCTTGGCTGTCCTGGAACTTGCTCTGTAGACTGATTTTGAACTCAGAGATCTGCATGCCTGTCTCCTAAGCACTGGGATTAAAGGTGTGGTCCACCAAGCCTGAGTTTAAATTTTTCTTCACTTAGAACATGCTCTAGGCTGGCCTAGAACTAAGAGATTTGCTTGTCTTTGCGTCCTGGGATTAAAGATGTGTACTGCCAGGCCTGGAACTAAATTTAGCTGGGTAGGATCTTGCCACAAAGTCCCACTGCCTTAATTTGCTATCCCCTTGAACACAGGATTCAGCTCCATTTCACTCCCTGGTGCCCCTTTAATACTCAAACCATATATTTTATATTTTCCCTTTCTCAGCCTGCTATGCTTGTTTAAAATGCTCTTCATGAGACTTAACCAGAGAACAAAGTCTATGATGGGTATTTCTGAGACTTCCTTTGTCAAAGCAATTAATCTGAGTCAGTTCACCTTAGCCCCAGGCAAACTCTTCAAACAAGGGCAAAAAGTAGCCACATACTTCACCAAATTACCACAAAAAAAACAGTCTGTAGGCCACATATTGAAATTCTTCAGTGAAACCTCTTGGGCCAGGTCCACCCGATTCAAATCACTCTCAGTAACAAAGTCTTTTATATCCCTACTAGGATGGCCCATTAAGCCCCACTTAAAGCATTCCACTGCTTTCCAAATCCAAAGTCCCAAAATCCACATCTTCCAAACAAAAGCATGGCCAGGCCTATCACAGCGATACCCAGTCCCTGGTCCCAACTTCTATCTTAGTAAGGGTTTTACTGCTCTGACAGACACCATGACCAAGGCAACTCTTATAAAGGACAACATTTAATTGGAACTGACTTACAGGTTCAGAGGTTCAGTCCAGTATTATCAAGGTGGGAGCATGGCAGCATCCAGGCAGGCAGAGCTGAGAGTTCTATACCTTCATCTGAAGGCTGCTAGTGGAAGACTGACTTCCAGGCAGCTAGGGTGGGGAAAGGTCTTACCTACTCCAACTAGGCCACACCTCCTAATAGTACCACCGGCTGGACTGAGCATTATACAAACTATCACACGTGCGGATTTTACAATTTGTATTTCTAGATCTGTGAATAATATCAACCAAGTTTTGGTAGACATTGCAGTGAATCCGTGGATCATGCTTAGTCATGTAGCCATCTTAAGGTGTCCGGATGCAGGAGCAGCAGAACAGTTGCCTAGAAAATGTAAGGCTCTGGGCTTCTCCAACAGCAAGCATTCATTCACACATGCATGTGCAGGAAAGCTCCTGAAAAGAATTGCACCTTCCAGCCTGGCGTGGTGGCACACGCCTTTAATCCCAGCACTTGGAAGGCAGAGGCAGGCAGATTTCTGAGTTTGAGGCCAGCCTGGTCTACAAAGTGAGTGCCAGGACAGCCAGGGCTACACAGAGAAACCCTGTCTTGAAAAAAAAAAAAAAAAAAAAAGAATTACACCTTCCAGGGAACCACGTGCTGATTAACTGATCACATATTATATAGGATCAGTTATAATTCCGTGATTATAACCTCACTACTATGGAGATGTTGGAATGGTGCAAGTCCAGAGCCAAATCTTTCGTTCCTTTAACAGCCACTTTTTGTCTTCTTCTGTACAGGACCTAACATCTTTGTGAGCGTTAGGTAAATACTCGGGAATATAAGAACAGACTCCCCCACCCCCATTGCCAACCAACGGAAGGGGTAGGTAAGAAAGCTGTCAGAGAACCCCCGAGGCCTGGAAGAGCTACTCCTGCTTTGCTATTCACTTGACCAACTGATGCTTCCTCCAAACACCTTGACTCATGACTTGCTGTGCTCTCTCACTGTAAAAGCTTTATAAAACCGCTTTCACACAGGAACATGGAATCCGGGGAAAACTAAATTTGTGTCCAGAGGTGAGAATAGGTTTTTATTATAGACGGTTCTGGTGCCCACATGTGGTGTCCCCAGAATCCATTTTTCGTAGAATAAGTCACTGAGATGGGTGGGACACACTGGGACATGAACTCCTGCAGACCCTGAGCAGGGGTTATCTGCTTGGGTGGATCTGAGTGAGTCCTTTCTTGTCCTCCATGGGGCCCTTTGGCATTTATTCTGAGCTGCTTGTTAGAATCCGGTTTGGTAGATGCCTCCTTGAGGTTTGCCCTCTAAGCATTTGATCTAAGGCATCTTTCTTGTTTGCTTAGAGACCATTTTGGTCTCTGACACTCAGATTGCTGGGGGGTTGTTTTGGTTTTTGGTTTTGTTTGTTTGCTTGCTTTGCATTTAGACCTCGGCTGGCATCTGCTCGGCCACAGTGGCAAGTTGGCTCCCTTGTTCCTCCAGACAGGCCTCCTGTGTCTAATTTAAAGAAGGAGACAACGTCTGGAGAAAAACAAATAGATATTTAGTACTGCCGCTGGTTTTATGTTTAGTGTGTTAATTCAATTTGCAAGTGTTTAAAAAATGGGAATCTCCTGCTAAAGATAGGTTGACTTTAGTTTCCCTCAACGGGCAACATTTATTATCTCCAAATTGGTTTATTTTGCATGCTTAACTAAGAGTCCTAGGCAATAAAAATTCTTAAACCACAAAGAAGCAGCGAGCTTTAATTGGGATTTTAAATTATCTAAAAAAGAAATGATAAAACAGGCCCTTTATGAAAAACAGTAAGAACTCTAAAGAGTACATGTGAGCTAAGAGGACTATTGCAACTAAATAAGAAATTAATTAGAGGCTCTATCAAACCGAAAAATAAATCCTGAGGCTAACACCTCTCATCTCTTCCTTGACCTTGACTCTTCTTTCTTAGTCTCCCAACAGAGCAAAATTCTCCACCCAAGGAGAAGACTGTGGGCTGCTTTAAGATGAAAGCTAGAGAAAACTCATCTACCTGAGCCTTAGTGGGCAAATGTGGGGCAAACGGCTCCTGCATGGGATGGATGCTCCTGTGTACGCGGGATGCTGCGCGGGGAGGAGACTGTATCCCCTCTTGACCGAGGCCAGTACACGATGCCTGACTCAGGACTCTGAGCTTCCTTTCTCTCCCTTTCTTCTTTTAGATACACAAGCAAGCACGTTAAATTATCAAAACTAAAGGAATAAAAGGGTGGGTCTAAAGTAACATTAAAGGCATTTCATCATTTAGGATCCCTGCCTCTGCTTTTTATCTCTTTATAAGAGGAAAACAGAGCGCCTTGAGTCCACAGCACCAACTCTACCTTGGTCTCCTGTGCTACTGTTCCTTGAGTTTCAGGGCTAAAGAGATAGCTCAGAGGTTTATTTAGAACACTGGCTGCTCTCCCAGAAGACCCGGGTTCAACTCGCATCAGCACTCATGCATGGTGGTTCACAACAGTCTCCAGTTCTAGGGCATCCAGCACCCTCCTGACTCTCTCAGGACATAAGTGCAGGTAAAACATTCTTACAAATATAGTAGAGGGAAGAACTAAGTAACAAATTTGTAGCCATTTCACAGTTGGTTTGGGTTTGGTTGGTTTGGGTTTTTTTTTTTTCTTTTTCATTTTTATTTTGCTTTTTTAATGTCCAATTAAAATGCACATGAGCATATTTATAAATATGAGTGTTAGGGTGATATGCTAAAAGGCTTGATAAATACACAAGCTTTGTAAACTTGAGAACTCTAAACATCTTAAAAATCTATTCAAATGATAAATTAGGGTCTACTAACTGTTTCATAAAACCTTAAAATGCCATTTGTTTATGTAAAAAAAGAACTCTAAACTTCTTAAATCTATTCAAATTACATCTTTGGGTATATTAAGTGTTTCATTGAAACCTTAAAATGTCATTTGTGTAAAACAACATTCATTGCAGTCACAAAAATAAAAGTTTCATTAAGCTATAAAATTCAGTGTTGTATTCAAACTTTAAATTATAAATAAATATAAATAAAATACATAAAAATAAATATATAAAATGTAAATTAAGATTTTATTTGGATCACAATCATGGGTAACATAAATATCATATAATTTCTTTTCTGGCAATGTCCCTAATACAAAACTGTTAAATATGAGATATTTATATGTTTGCCAAAGATCTTTGTGTTGTGTCCTTTCCACACAGGGATGATGACAGATGTAGCCCCAACTAAAGTAACTTTCAAATTTTAGGGTTTTTTTGGATTTTTCGAGACAGAGTCTTACTATATAGCTCTGGCTGGCCTGGAACTCACAGAGATCCACCTGCCTCTGCTTCCACCCCTCAAGTGCTGATATTAAAGGTTTGTGCTGCCACCTTTGGCCCCAAAAAATCTGTTTTCAAAAATTCTTATCCTAACTTAAACTCAAAAAAAAAAAAAAAAAAAAAAAAAAAAAAAAGGCCCAAGATTCTACTTTGTATATTTAACGTTTTCCCACTTTGCTTGGGAGGTAGTCACCGCCTCACCAGAAACCAGTAGTGGTTTGTCTTTAAACAGTTATTCTACTGTTTATTTCTGAATTACTTCTACTTGGGGGCATTTCTGATGACTCATACAGTGATCATGGAAGTGATTTTAATGGGCAAATACTTAAATATGCTTTTAAAATCTGGCCTACTTGCTAAACAGATAACACTACTGGATTGTTAAAATCAACTAAAGCTTTGGCTTTCTTCAAAAACCCACCCCTTTTCAAAAACATCCACTATCTCCTTATTAAAAATGTCCTAGGCTTCCTCTAAACGAGCTATGTAAAAGTGATCTGAGCTGTCTCTACTAAAGAAAAACATACGATTACAAAGGACTTTAAACATAAGAACCAAAAATTCAGAATTAGTTACAGTCTTCCTCAAAAGATAAAAAAAAAAAAAGCAGCCGATTCCATCAACTAAAAGAATAAAGGCTATCACATCAAAGACTCCATCCTGCCTAGAGGAGAAAGACTATCGGGTGCTTCTAACCTACCTCTGCCCGCAAAACCCTTGCAGATGAGCATCTAGATCCGCGTTCTCACATCAAGCCGGTGCCAACCTCCTCGAGAACAACCCACGCGGACTTCAAACACGCCGCGGGCGGATGGTTTATATTCCGCTCCCTTGGAGGTCCAGGGACTCAGGTAACTAAATTGTTCTCCCGCCTTAAATACTTTTTTAAACAGTACTCTTTTTTTAGATGTATTTAACTTATTTTACGTGTATGAGTGTTTTGCCTGTACCACATGAGGGCCTGGTGCCTGTTGAGGTCGGAAAAGGGCATCAGGCTCCCTGGAACTGGAGTTACAGACAGTTGTGAGCCACTACACCGGTCCTGAGAACCAAACTCCGGTCCTCTGCAAGAGCAGCCAGTGCTCTTAACCACTGAGCCACCTCTCCAGCCCTTGAATCCTTTTATCATTAGATAATTTTAATCGATTGAATATTTAGTATTTCACAATTAATAAAGCAATGCTAATAGTGACTTCAGTGAAGTTACATTGTGTCCTTTCATTAATCAGATTTGTGACCCCTGTTTGCTAACCCAGAACCCCTACTTTGCTCAAACCTCATTTTCATATTTAAAAGATTCAAGTGTTTTCACGATCTTTGTAGAAATAAAATTCTCATTTTTCAGTAGAACTTGAATTTTTTTTAATCTAATTTTTTAAAAATTACAAAAACTACTTTTAATCTTCCAAAAGAGTCTCCATTGGTGGGGGTCCCTATATTTTAAGTCCAAAGTATTACAGCCAAAGAAACTTTTTCCAGCTAGATTTGGGTTGTTTCTAACCAAATTATACAAAAGTCATCGATCTCTAAAAATAACAAAAATCATATTTTATACCTTAAAACATGATGTTTCATAATTAAATGAATATTTAAGATATCCTATAGTATAACTAGCTGGGATTTTAAAATTAATGAAACAATATTTGCATTGCGCTACTAAAAAGAAAATGGGCAACACGACAGGCACTCCTATTAAAGTCCCACATCCATCTTTACCACTAAAAATAAGAAATAAAATTCGGAGGCTAAAGAAGATTATTCACTGTTGGGCACTGGCTGCTCTTCCAGAGGACCTGGGTTCAAACCCCAAGACACGAATAGTGACTTGAACCACAGCAACTCCAGCTTCGAGAGACCCGATACCCTCTTCTGGTTTCCTTGGGCATATCTATGGCATATGGCATATAGTCAGTCATATTATACACAGAATAAAAAATAATAAAAATTAAATACCATCTTTGAATGAATAATAAAGCCGGGCAGTGGTGGCACATGCCTTTAATCCCAGCACTTGGGAAGCAGAGACAGGAGGATTTCTGAGTTTGAGGCCAGCCTGGTCTACAGAGTGAGTTCCAGGACAACCAGGACTGCACAGGGAGATCCTGTCTTTAAAAGGAAGTGAAAGAAAGAAAGAAAGAAAGAAAGAAAGAAAGAAAGAAAGAAAGAAAGAAAGAAAGAGAGAGAGAGAGAGGAGGGAGGGAGGGAGGGAGGGAGGGAGGGAGGGAAGAGAGGGAGGGAATGAATAAAAACATTTGATTATTTCTACAAGAAATATAAAATTCTAATTTCTAACAGGTCTGACCTCCTATTTCTATCCTGTACATAGGGAAAAGACAATCCTGGGGTTTCTGGGTTTTTTGGTTTGGTTTGGTTTGGCTTGGTTTTTCAAGATAGGGTTTCTCTGTGTAGCCCTGGCTGCCCTGGAACTCACGCAGTAGACCAGGCTGGCCTCAAACTCAGAAATCTGCCTGCCTCTGCCTCCCAAGTGCTGGGACTAAAGGAATGCACCACCACCTCCCGGCGGACCATCCTGGTTTTAAAGTATTTTAAAAGAATACTATGCCAGGTCTGGGAAGGTGGCTCAGTGGATAAGAGCACTGGCTGCTCTTCCAGAGAGCCAAGTGCAACCCCTAGCAACCACGGGGTGGCTCACAGCATCTGCAACTCCAGTCATAAGGGACCCAACACCTCCTGCTGTGCTCCCTAGCACAGGCACACAGTGGTGC
This sequence comes from Mus caroli, assembly GCF_978045245.1. Lineage (NCBI taxonomy): Eukaryota > Metazoa > Chordata > Mammalia > Rodentia > Muridae > Mus > Mus caroli. The sequence goes on from NW_028227269.1 coordinate 108,365,565, forward strand.
ACAGACAAATATGCAAGCAAAACACCTGTACGCATTCTTTTAGAGAATAACAGGATGCTCTCCAGTGTCCCCCATTATGTAGCTCTCTACTGCTCCTCCAGCTCAAATCTGGTTCAATACCAAAACACTTGAACAGATCAAGTCAGTATCCAGACAAGACTTAGGATAATTTAGGTATTAAATATTTATCTAAGAATTAAAGTAGTTTGAAGCCAGCCTGGTCTGCAGAGTGAGTTCCAGGACATCCAGGGCTACACAGAGAAACCCTGTCTCGAAAAAAAAAAAGAAAGAAAGAAAAATTAAAGCTAGCCATTCCACATAATGTTACAGCTGTAAAACCATGGACAAAAGTATACATTAGAAGACAGTAGATTTGTTGAAACACTACAAAATAAATAAAATAGTTCATAGAGTACAAATAGCTATAAAGACAGGGACAAGGAGGTGGGAAAGTCAATCTAGTTTTAAATTATACACACACACACAATTTAACTCATCTGTTTCGGTCATCTGAACCCCCTCTCCTTGCTAGTGTCCTTGATGAAGGCTTTAATTTTAGGTATATAACTCCTATTAAGTGTCAATTCCATGTCAGCTATAAATAACTAAAACCCTGGCTATTGGATGTCAATGGTGTGATCCAGAAGTCCCTTTCTTAGTGACTTTACCAGTGTTGCCCTCTCATGAAGACTGATCTCCTGCCTGCTACTCAGCCTCATCTGCATCAGCTCCTAGCACTGGGCAATCCGAGCAGTGAGGGAAAGCGACTCCTTGTGTACAAATGAGATGCTTGGTCAATGGGAGAATCATGAAGGAAATTCCTGAATGGAACCTCATCACCCACTGAACCTCCAAACAATGCAAAACAAATCCAAGAACACATCAAAACCATCATTCACCATTGTCTTAGGGTTTCTATTCCTGCACAAATATCATGACCAAGAAGCAAGCTGGGGAGGAAAGGGTTTATTCAGCTTACACTTCCACATTGCTGTTCATCACCAAGGAAGTCAGGACTGGAACTCAAGCAGGTCAGGAAGCAGGAGCTGATGCAGAAGCCATGGAGGGATGTTCTTTACTGGCTTGCCTCCCCTGGCTTGCTCAGCCTGCTCTCTTATAGAACTCAACACTACCAGCCCAGGGATGGTCCCACCCACAAGGGGCCTTTCCCCCTTGATCACTAATTGAGAAAATGCCTGACAGTTGTATCTCATGGAGGCATCTCCTCAACTGAAGCTCCTTTCTCTGTGATAACTCCAGCTGTGTCAAGTTGACACAAAACTAGCCAGTACAACCATGATCAAGTAGGCTTCATCCCAGGGATGGTTCAATATACGAAAATCCATCAACATAATCCACTATATAAACAAACTTAAAGAAAAAACCACGTGATCATCTTCATTAGATGCTGAAAGAGCCTTTGACAAAATGTAACACCCCTTCATGCTAAAAGTATTAAAGAGAATAGAAATTCAAGGTCCATACCTAAATATAATAAAAACAATATACAGCAAACCAATAGCCACCATCAAACTAAATGGAGAGAAAATTGAAGCAATCCCACTAAAATCAGGGACAAGACAAGGCTGCCCACTCTCTCCCTATCTATTCAATATAGTACTTGAAGTTCTAGCCAGAGCAATTAGGCAACAAAAGGAGATCAAAGGGATACAAATTGGAAAGAAAGAGGTCAAGACATCACTATTTGCAGATGATATAATAGTGTACATAAGAGACCCAAAATAAATCCACAAGAGAACTCCTACAGTTGATAAACAATTTCAGCAAAGTGACTGGATACAAAATTAACTCAAACAAATCAGTAGCCTTCCTCTACTCAAAGGATAAACAGGCTGAGAAACAAATTAGGGAAACAACACCCTTCATAATAGTCACAAATACTATGAAATATCTTGGTGTAATGCTAGCCAAGCAAGTGAAAGATCTGTATGACAAGAACTTCAACTGAAGAAAGAAATCGAAGGAGATCTCAGAAGATGGAAAGATATCCCATGCTCATGGATTGGCAGGATTAACATAGTAAAAATGGCTACCTTGCCGAAAGCAATCTACAGATTCAATGCAATCCCCATCAAAATTCCAACTCAATTCCTCACCAAGATAGAAAGAGCATTCTCAAATTTATCTGGAATAATAAGAAATCCAGGATATCAAAAACCATCCTCAACAATAAAAGAACTTCTGAGGGAATCACCATCCCTGACCTCAAGCTATACTACAGAGCATTAGTGATAAAAACTGTATGGGATTGGTACAGAGACAGGCAGGTAAATCAATGGAATAGAATTGAAGACCCAGAAATGAGCCCACACACCTTTGGTCACTTGATCTTTGACAAAGGAACCAAAACCATCCAGTGAGGAAAAAAGGCAGCATTTTCAACAAATGGTGCTGGTTCAACTGGAGTCAGCATGTAGAAGAATGCAAATTGACCCATTCTTACTTCCTTGTACAAAGCTCAAATCCAAGTGGATCAAGGACCTCCACATAAGACCAGATGCACTGAAACTAATAGAAGAGAAAATGGGGAAGAGCCTCAAACACATGGGCACAGGAGAAAATTTCCTGAACGGAGCACCAATGGCTTATGCTCTAAGATCAACAATCAACAAATGGAATCTCATAAAATAGCAAAGGACACTGTCCATAAGACAAAACGGCAACCAACAGATTGGGAAAAGAGCTTTACCAACCCTAAATCTGATGGAGGGCTAACATCCAAAATATACAAAGGAACTCAAGAAGTTAGACTCCAGAGAACCAAATAACCCTGTTAGAAAATGGGGTACAAAGTTAAGCAGAGAATTCTCAACTGAGGAATCTCGAATGGCTGAGAAGCATTTAAAGAAATGTTCAATATCCTTAGTCATCAAGGAAATGCAAATCAAAACAACCCTGAGATTCCACTTCACACCAGTCAGAATGGCTAATATCAAAAATTCAGGTGACAGCAGATGCTAGTGAGGATGTGGAGAAAGAGGAATACTCCTCCATTGCTGGTGGGATTGCAAGCTGGTACAACCACTCTGGAAATCAGTTTAGCGGTTCCTCAGAAAACTGGACATAGTACTACCTGAAGACCCAGCTATACCACTCCTGGATGTTCCAACATGTAGTAAGGACTCAGGTTCCACTATGTTCATAGAAGCCTTATTTATAATAGCCAGAAGCTGTAAACAATCCTGATGTCCCTCAACAGAGGAATGGATACAGAAAATGTGGTACATTTACACAATAGAGTACTATTCAGTTCTTAAAAACAATGACTTCGTGAAATTCACAGGCAAACGAATGGAACTTGAAAATGTCATCCTGAGAGAGGTATCCTAGTCACAAAAGAACGCACATGGTATGCACTCACTGATAAGTGGATATTAGCCCAAAAGAAGCTTGGAATACCCACAGTACAACTCACAGACCATATGAAGAAGCCCAACAAGAAAGAAGATCACACCAAAGTGTGTAGGAAGTTATTTAGTGAATTTATCAGTAGACAATTTATCAGTGCCTATACCTCCAAAGAAAATGATCCCTCCCCACCCCTACACCCAACCCCACCCCTGCCACCTGCAGACATTAATTTCCAAATGTCCCTCTGAGCCCCACGGGTCTCATGAGCCCCTCTCCTATCCACAAGAAAATGGCGATTGACCCAATCTTATGCAGGTCTTATACGGACGGAATACCACCACTGCAGCGAGTTAATGAGTTCGGCAGCTGAGCGGTGACCTGAAGACAGCTTTTTGCTACACATCTCCCCGACCCCAGCTCTGGCTTCTTTCCTTCCACATGCTCTCCTGCAATGTTCCCTGAGCCTTGAAGGGGGCAGAAAAGCTGTCTCTTGTAGAGTTGGACACCAGGTTGGCTTGTCAGTGTGCTTCAGGGATCCTCCTGTCTCTGTACACACCCCATGTTCTCAGCACTGGGGTGACAAACGCATGCGCCTTCTTCTGGCTTTCCCGTGAGTTCTGGAGATCCAAACTCCAGTCCTCACGCATGTGCAGCAGGCATTTTAACTAAGACATCCACCCAGTCCCACCTTTGATTTTCAATCTCGTCTCCCTTTCTACCCAATGGAGTCTTCAGTTTAGCCCCTGACCATGCCCCATATTTATTGTGAATTATGCGAATGCCTGGGGAATTAAGGCATTTTTTCTGTTTATTTCTGAAATGGTAATCTAATTACATTTCTTCCTTCCCTTTCCTCCTTCTAAACTCTCCTATATATCCCTTCTACTCTTCTTCAATTTTATGGTCTTTTTTTTTTTCAATTAATTGTTATTGCACTCATGTATAATTTGTACATACATACCTATTCCTAATATAACCTGTTGGTCTGTACAGTGTTTCTTGTATCTGTGTTTTCGGGGCTGACAATTTGTTCCTGGAGAGCCAATTGCTGTGATTTTTCCCTAGAGAGGGCTGGCTCCCGCTACAGCTCTCCTCTGTTGCCTGTAGATCTTTGGGTGGGGCGGAGTCCTCGTGGGCTTGTCCCTGTGCAGTTTGGCGTGTGTGTTGGTGTTCTTCTTGTTCACCTCATGTCTGGGCATCATACTGGTGAGACTTTATGAATGTAACTTCTGATGTGACTTGGAGACACAACCTCACAGCAAAGCCCCTGACCTCTGGTTCTTACAACCTTTCCTTCTTCCACAATGTCCCCTGAGCTCTATGTGGCAGTGTTTTGTAGCTGTGTCCACTGGGGCTGGACTCCACAGCTCTGCATATTGGTTGGTTGTGGTTTTCTTTAATGGTCTCTGCTGCAAAGAGACGTTTCCTTGATGAGGGCATATATAGGGTCTAAGGGTAAATGTCTATCAAGAGTTGTTAGGGATTTGTTGGTTTAGTAAATTACTGGTTGTAGAGTCTCCTCCAATGACCACAGTTTCACTGAGTGGCTTTCCAGGTTTCCAGTAGTTGTCTAAGGTCTCCTCCTTGTTGAGCCCATCCTAAGTCCAATTAGAGAGCTGTTGGTTCCTGCCAAGGTATGCGCACCACTACTGCACCCTGAGGGTCATCATGCCATGCTGGTCATTGCTGTGGTTCATTGACACCAGAGCTAAGTAGATCTGTTTCTTGCCTCCCTCCTTTGGAAGCGTGCGTGTGGTGTCTTCGGGTACCGTGAAACTAGTCCTTAGGGAACGATCTTTCAGGTCTGTTGCAGTTCAGGAGCTTCTGGGTCCTGCTCTTGAAGTGCACAGTATCTTCAGAGACAGGGACGTTCCTTCCACCTCTGAGGTGTAATTAAGGGCAACAAAAATAGGGTCTGTTTTGGAAGTCTCTTAGACAACCTTGACCAACATTCAAAACGAAGACTTCTCATGTCTTGCTAAGAGGAAGCACCATAAGCCCTATGAGAACTTTTCATTTAATTTATATATGTATATTTACGTGCTGAATTCCTCGAATTACAGGGGTTTAGGTGGTAGATAGACAGTGCTATGATTCCCTTCAGGTTTTATTGTGATCTTACCTCTCTCCTCCTATACTTGATCTCTGTCCTCCTTCCCAAAGAAGTCCCCATTCCCCTTTTCCCTATCAGATCATTTGTATTTTATCTCAGCTCCTTTCCTACCCAGTGATCACTTCAGTCTGCTCTCTGATCATGTCCCAGAGTTATTGTTGAGTTGTTGCCATGCTTAGTTTTTAATTCATTCTCTAGGTGATAGACAGACAGACAGACAGACAGACTGACAGACTGATAAGCAGTATTTTCTCAAAGTTGTCTTTCCTTCCTTCCCCCTTATCTCATCATCTACTGGTGGTTTTGGTTGGTTGATTGGTTGGTTGGTTTGTTTGTTTTACTGGTTTTCATTTAAGCCTGGTTTTTGTTCCCAACATTTCTCTTCAATGTGTTTTTCAAAATCTTAATCTCCCTGAGAAATTTCTCACCCACGTTGCCAACCTCTTCCTCTCTTCCATGACTTCTTTGTCCATTCATCGGCTTGTTTCTTTCCTCCCTGAAGTCGTGGATCATTTTCACAGGTAGACTTTTGAATTCTTTGTCTAGCATTTCAACCATTTCCATAACTTTGTCTTTAGTGACCACAGAGTTAAATGGTCTTTGGGAGGCGCTGTTGTGCTGTCTTGCTTTCTAGTGTTTCTTGCTTTGCAGTGTGAGGGTCTGCTGGTTTGGGTATAGCTCTCCCAGCTTGATTTAGGGAATCTTCTTGGAAAGAAGTCTACTCCGGGGGACTCAGTTCTCAGTACCACTCAGAGATGGGAAACCAAACTGCATTTAGGCTGATGCTGAACCCAGTCTCGTAAGGTTGGTCGGATGTCCTCCAGAGCTGTCTTTGCTTTGGGAACCAATGTAGCAGAACAGACTGAAAGTTACAAAGGGAGAATAAAATAAAAACTAAAAAATTAAAAAAGACCATGTGATATCAGAAAGGTATCTCCTTTGCTGGGCTCTGATGCATAGCATAAAGAGAGCCCTGTCTCTGATGCATAGCATAAAGAGAGCCCTGTCTCTGAAGCATAGCATAAAGGGAGCCCTGTTAGCCCACCTTCTTCCTTTGTTATTATTACTTTTTTCCATGGCTTGACACCTTTTTTTTCTATTCACTTGCAAAATGGGTGTGCTAACAAGGACTTGGCCTGAAGATTAATTTCAAAGAGAAAGCTGTACCAAGTCTCCAACCCTAAAAATCCTCCAAGAGTTTCTCCAAGCCTAGGAATTTCCCATCTACCACCCCTGAAATGTTCTTTCCTTTTTTGAAAATGGGAAATGTTCTACTATGAAACTATTTCTACCTCACTTTCCCAAACCTGGACTTAAAAACCATCTTCTCCACCAGTCTCCATCTCTCGTTTTATTTCCCCCTCCCCAAGACCTTGCCCACAGAAGCTCCAGGCAGTAGGACCTCCAGGGTCAGGTAACACTAAGAGCCTCTGTAGGTCATACTTAGTTTGCAGCAGGTGGGCAAGGCAGATTCTCCCGCACTCCTGAAACTCACCAGTTCATTCAGGCTGGAGTGGTGAAAGCCAATGAACTTCACCTGGGTGTGCTGAGGGACATAGGAAGCCAGAGAAGCCCTGAGTTCAAACCCAGTCTCTGTGCTTTAAAACCCACAGAGCATCAAACACCCCAGGGGGAGAGATGAGGCCATAGAAGTCCAGGGCTTGAGAAAGCCTCTGAGTTCTGAGTCCCAGATGTAAGCCGTGTGATCCATGGGTCATCTACTGACTTAAATGATAAGGTCACCTCCTAACAGGCATATCTGTTGAAATACCCAGTTTCTTGTGCCCAAGGGCAATAAATTAGACTTCAGACAAATAGTTAAAAACAGAAGTAGAGATGATGTATCAAGTAAAGGAAAGCATGCCTGAGAGTGGGAGTAAGCTGGTGGGCTGAGGAACAGTGAGGCTCGGGACACTTTATAGGTAGGACAGTCACGTGGCATGCAGCCCTGTTCTCATGTGTGCGTCATTTGTTGTATGAAATGGGAAAGGGTATCCAGTCTTTTTTTGCCACCTGACTTCTTTCGTTGCAAGTTGTTGTTGTTGTTTATGCGATTGTGATTATCTCTCGTTATCAGACCCTCATGGTAGCTCGGGCTTAAAGCTCCTGTGAACTGTGTTCCCACAGCCCTCCGACATACGAGAGGTGACCATGTGTGTCTCTGTCCAGCTGATGTCAAGTCACACTGGAGTCACTGTCTCATCAAAACCTCCAACTTGACCAGAGTCTTATCAGAATGGTGCACTTGTCAGTAGGTTGAGCTGTCAATCTCTTTTCGGCAGGCCCACCTGACTTACCACAGAGATCCATGCTTCTCTACCTTTCTGACACTATGACAATGTAGCTAATTCAGTTTGTCATGTTGTGCTAAGTCCCACCATAAATTTATTTCGCTGCTACTTTGTAACTGTAAATCTGCTGTAATTTTGTTACGAATAGTAATGTAAATATCTGATCTGCAGAATGTCTGAGATGTGACTCCCCAGAGGGTTGTGGCCTACAGGTTGAGAACCACTGATGTCGGTGACTCTTTGGCAGCAGAGAGCTGCAGCCTGGGCCTGCGCAGCTCTGACTTCTAGTCACCCTCCTGTTTCTCTGGAGTTTCCAGCGGTCCAACCACCCGCTGTCCCTGACGCTCTTCTGATCTTTCTCCCTTTGGAATGGAGTCTGTTCTTGAGTGTTGTCTTGGGTCTTTCGTCGTTCACAGCAGGAAGGCAGCTCCCAACCTGCCATACTATCCCAGAAGCCTCTGCAGTTCTTGTTAGTGGCCAGTCTAACTGGAGTGAGCTATGTCATGATAGCCTGATTGGTATTTCCCTAGCAATTAGTGGGGCAGTGTGCACCTTTCTATGGACTGCCAACCATTTGTGCATCTCCCTTGACCACGTCTATTGAGATCTCTCGCTTATTTTTAAATTGGGTTATGTAGGGCTTTATTGACTTGTTTGAGCTCCTTTTTTTTAAGATTTATTTATTGATTTATTATATGTAAGTACACTGTAGCTGTCTTCAGACACTCCAGAAGAGGGCATCAGATCTCATTACGGATGGTTGTGAGCCACCATGTGGTTGCTGGGATTTGAACTCAGGACCTTCAGAAGAGCAGTCGGTGCTCTTAACCGCTGAGCCATCTCGCCAGCCCTTGTTTGAGCTCCTTATAAATATTAGACATTAGCCTTTGTCTGATGTACGCTTTGTATTCCTTTACCATATATATTCTTTATGGTCATCTCCTCTGCTGTATAGAAGCTTTCCAGTTTGCCACAATACCACGTGTCTGTTCCCACAATCCTTTCCCATTTCAACGTCATGAAGTATTCCCAGGATGTGTGAAATAATTTGATCATGTGATCAAGTTGGTGTGTGGTGATCTGACACAACCCGCAGTGTATCAGTGACTGAGTTACAGCAGTCGGTCTCTCTGTCCCCTGTCTCCTTTACTCTATTCCAAGGCCTTAGCTCTTCCCTACTGTCTTTGGACTGTAGCAGCGGGGATGCTATTCCATACCAGACCTTACACTTCCATCTGACAAGCTTGGGTCCCTGTTACCCGACCTCCTCTGCCTTCCCACCCATACTCTTCCTAGCCTCTGATGATCACCACTCCACATAAGATTGGCTTTCTTGCTGTTTCACATACCAGAAAGGACAGAGAACATCAGCCTTGCTGTGTCTGGCTGTCTCTACTTAAACTAATAAATAGCCTTTAACTCCATCCACTTTGCCGCAAATGGCAGGAATCATTCCTTTCTTGACTGAATAGTATTCCCTTGTCCACAGCAGAGATTCCTGACTCATTCATCAGTCAGTGGGCATCTGGTTTGAGCCACATCTTGACCGTCACATATGGTGCCAAGATAAACATGAGACATTTTCTATCCGAGTCTCAGAAAATAGGATTTGTAAATTATCTGATAGATTTTTCAAGAAAACCCCTTGCTGTTCTCCATAAGGACTGTAGTTTCTTCCTTTTCCACCACAGAGGAACTCCATTTTGGGGATGCTGGAAAGATGTCTCACCACCGAAGAGAGCTGGCTGACCTTGCGAGGACTGTTCAGTTCCCAGCGCCCACCTCCGGCAGCTCCCACTGACCTGGAAGTCAGGTTTCCTTCTCAGACAAGCCCGCAGGTGCTCAGACACGCCCACAGGTGCTCAGACACGCCCACAGGTGCTCAGAAACGCCCACAGGTGCTCAGACACGCCCACAGGTGCTCAGACACGCCCACAGGTGCTCAGACACGCCCACAGGTGCTCAGACACGCCTGAATGCACGTGTGTTAAACCAAAATAAATCTACTTAAAGAAGAGTCCCTCCTCCTCACATCCTCCCCAGCAGGTTTGCCTTGTTTTTAACCATTTTTTGTTTTCACTTTCTCCTTTGTGTGTGGTGTTTAACTGTTTGAGTGGATGCTTGTTCCAAGGCGTAAGTGTGGAGGTCAAGTCTGTCCTTCCACCGTGTAGGATCCAGGGATGGAATTCAAGTTGGCAGACTTGCAGGCAAGCCCCTTATTCACTGAGCCCTTTCACTTGACCCTTTAAGATCTCTCTCTCTCTCTCTCTCTCTCTCTGTGTGTGTGTGTGTGTGTGTGTGTGTGTGTGTGCGCGCGCGCACACGCACGTTCTCATGCCTGTAGAAGCCAGAGGGAATCCCCTGGAACTGGAGTTACAAGTGGTTATGAGCTGCCTGACCTGGGTGCTAGGAATCAAACTTGGTCCTCTAAAGAGCAGTACCCACTCTTAACCACCGAGTTACTCAGCCCCTTGTGTTGTTCTTGAAGCGGGGCCTCACTATGTAGCCCAGGCTGGTCTCAGACTGGAAATCCTCCTGCCGCAGCCTCCTGGGTGCTGGATTACAGGCATGGGCCACTACACCTAAATTGTATTTCTGGTCTTCTTCCTTTCAGCCACACAAACGTCTGTGAGACGGTTCTTCAAGTGGTTTGGGCTTGCACTTCCCCAGCAGCTAATGATGCCGGCCGACCCTGCTTTGTGAGTTTGTTCGCCTGCTGGCTGTCTAAACCGAGAACTATCTGTTCAAGTCATCTGCGGGTGCTAACTGAATTATCTGTGTTCCTTCCATTGCTCTATTTCTCTTGAACTGTTCAGATATTAGGGTTTTTTTTTTTTTTTTCAGGTGAGGAGTTGACAAAAGACAGTTCCTGCCTTTCTTGGGGCTAGTTTCCCACTCTGTGATTCTTTCCCTTGCTTAACAAAAACTCTTCAATTTGATCTAATCCTATTTGTCTACCTTGAAGGTATTTTTTTAAGTTACATGTATGTATGCATGGGGAGGAGGGGAGGGGAATGTACACATGTGAGTGCAGTTACTAAGGAGACCAGAAGAGGGCATCAGATCCCTTAGAGCTGGAGTATGGGCAGCTGTGAATTGCCTGACATGGGTGCAGGGAATCAACCACAGGGCTTCCGCAAGGCCGGTACATGCTCTTCACTGCTGAGTCATCTCCAGCCTCCTGTTTGCCCATCTTGTCTGCAGCCAGAGCTATACAGAGAAACCCTGTCTCAAAAAAAAAAAAAAAAAAAAAAAAACAGGGTTTCACCCTAAAGCATCATGGCCTATACCAGTGTCTCTGAGCATCTCTGCCTCCGTTTGCTTCTAAAACACTCATAGGTTCAATATGAGGTTCAAGTCTTCGGTGCATTTTGAATTCCTTCTATTACAGAGTAAGAGTCAGAGATCAAGTTCCAGTCTTTGACATATGCATATGCAGCGTCCCCAGGACTGTTTATCAAAGAGCGGATCTTTTCTCCAGTGCCTCTGCTGGCACATGTGGGCTCCTTTCTAGAGTCTGTTCTGTTCTATGCTATGCATCTATGTGCCCCCTGGCAGCCACGGTTATCATTGTTGTTGTTGTTGTTGTTGTTGTTGTTGTTGTTGTGAGATGGGATGTCACCTGTCAGTCTTTCTTTCTCTGTCACCTGCATGCAGGCACACATCACCATGCACACCCTGCCATGTGCCCAGCAGCAGGCCGTTCGCGCTCCTCCAGGCCTCCAGTCCTCTTCTTGCTCAAGCTTGCTATGTCTGTTCAGGACTTGGGTGGCTTTGTATGAACAATAGGAGCATTTACTGACTGGGTGGGCGTGTGAGAAAATGCATGAACGTGTGGGCTCCCGAATGAACAGGAGGTAACCGGGCATGGGGCTGGGTGGCTGAGTGGGCAGGTGGGTCCTGAGTGGACAGGTACATGGAGATGTTCATAGGTGGATGACCTCACAAGACAGAGCTCACCCCAAGCCATGTCACTCAGCCTTCCTACCCTGTGAGACACAGGACATCTCCATAATCCCCACATTTCTAACTTTTTGTTGCCGACACAAATTGCCATGACCAAGTTAACTTACAAAAGGGAGTTTGTTTGCACTTAGAGTCCCAGAGAGGAGGCATGGTGGCAGGGGGCATCAGCAGCTGTAGGTCATACCTCAACAGCACGTGGAAAGCCAAGAGAGGGAGCTGTGCATAGGGCAAGGCTATAAACTCCCCAGGCCCAAATGCAGTGATGTGCTTCATCCAGGAAGGCCTCCAGATGCAGTAATGTGCTTCCTCCAGGAAGGCCTCCTGATGCAGTAATGTGCTTCCTCCAGGAAGGCCTCCTGATGCAGTGACATGCTTCCTCCAGGAAGGCCTCCTGATGCAGTGATGTGCTTCCTCCTGGAAGGCCCCCTGATGCAGTAATGTGCTTCCAACAGGAAAGCCTCCTGATACAAGTTTGCTTCCTCCTGGAAGGCCTCCTGATGCAGTAATGTGCTTCCTCCAGGAAGGCCTCCTGATGCAGTCATGTGCTTCCTCCAGGAAGGCCTCCTGATGCAGTAATAAATGTGCCTCCTCCAGGAAGGCCTCCTGATGCAGTGATGTGCTTCCTACAGGAAGGCCTCCTGATGCAGTGATGTGCTTCCTACAGGAAGGCCTCCTGATGCAGTGATGTGCTTCCTACAGGACGGCCTCCTGATGCAGTAATGTGCTTCCTCCAGGAAGGCCTCCTGATGCAGTGATGTGCTTCCTCCAGGAAGGCCTCCTGATGCAGTACTGTGCTTCCTCCAGGAAGGCCTCCTGATGCAGTAATATGCTTCCTCCAGGGAGGTCTCCTGATACAAGTTTGCTTCCTCAGGAAGGCCTCCTAATGCAGTGATGTGCTTCCTCCAGGAAGGCCTCCTGATGCAGTCATGTGCTTCCTTCAGGAAGACCTCCTGATGCAGTGGTGTGCTTCCTCAGGAAGGCCTCCTGATGCAGTGATGTGCTTCCTCAGGAAGGCCTCCTGATGCAGTGATGTGCTTCCTCCAGGAAGGCCTCCTGATGCAGTGATGTGCTTCCTCCAGGAAGTCCTCCTGATGCAGTGATGTGCTTTTATGGGAAGGCCTCCTGATGCAGTAATGTGCTTCCTCCAGGAAGGCCTCCTGATGCAGTAATGTGCCTCCTCCAGGAAGGCCTCCTGATGCATTAATGTGCTTCCTCCAGGAAGGCCTCCTGATGCAGTGATGTGCTTCCTCCAGGAAGGCCTCCTGATGCAGTGATGTGCTTCCTCCAGGAAGGCCTCCTGATGCAGTGATGTGCTTCTTCCAGGAAGGCCTCCTGATGCGGTGATGTGCTTCCTCCAGGAAGGCCTCCTGATGCAGTGATGTGCTTCCTCCAGGAAGTCCTCCTGATGCAGTGATGTGCTTCCTCCAGGAAGACCTCCTAATGCAGTGATGTGCTTTTCCAGGAAGGCCTCCTGATGCAGTAATGTGCTTCCTCCAGGAAGGCCTCCTGATGCAGTAATTAATGTGCCTCCTCCAGGAAGGCCTCCTGATGCAGTGATGTGCTTCCTCCAGGAAGACCTCCTGATGCAGTGATGTGCTTCCTCCAGGAAGGCCTCCTGATGCAGTGATGTGCTTCCTCCAGGAAGGCCTCCTGATGCAGTGATGTGCTTCCTCCAGGAAGGCCTCCTGATGCAGTGATGTGCTTCCTCCAGGAAGTCCTCCTGATGCAGTGATGTGCTTCCTCCAGGAAGACCTCCTAATGCAGTGATGTGCTTTTCCAGGAAGGCCTCCTGATGCAGTAATGTGCTTCCTCCAGGAAGGCCTCCTGATGCAGTAATTAATGTGCCTCCTCCAGGAAGGCCTCCTGATGCAGTGATGTGCTTCCTCCAGGAAGACCTCCTGATGCAGTGATGTGCTTCCTCCAGGAAGGTCTCCTGATGCAGTGATGTGCTTCCTCCAGGAAGGCCTCCTGATGCAGTAATGTGCTTCCTCCAGGAAGACCTCCTGATGCAGTGATGTGCTTCCTCCAGGAAGGTCTCCTGACATAGTGATGTGCTTCCTCAGGAAGGCCTCCTGATACAAGTTTGCTTCCTCCAGGAAGGCCTCCTAATGTAGTGATGTGCTTCCTCAGGAAGGTCTCCTGATACAAGTTTGCTTCCTCCAGGAAGGCCTCCTAATGCAGTGATGTGCTTCCTCAGGAAGGCCTCCTGATGCAGTCATGTGCTTCCTCCAGGAAGACCTCCTGATGCAGTCATGTGCTTCCTCAGGAAGGCCTCCTGATACAGTGATGTGCTTCCTCAGGAAGGCCTCCTGATGCAGTAATGTGCTTCCTACAGGAAGGCCTCCTGATGCAGTAATTAATGTGCTTCCTCCAGGAAGGCCTCCTGATGCAGTTCTGTGCTTCCTCCAGGAAGGCCTCCTGATGCATTAATGTGCTTCTTCCAGGAAGGCCTCCTGATGCGGTGATGTGCTTCCTCCAGGAACGTCTCCTGATGCAGTGATGTGCTTCCTCCAGGAAGGCCTCCTGATGCAGTAATATGCTTCCTCCAGGAACGTCTCCTGATGCAGTAATATGCTTCCTCCAGGAAGGCCTCCTGATGCAGTAATGTGCTTCCTCCAGGAAGACCTCTTGATGCAGTGATGTGCTTCCTCCAGGAAGGCCTCCTGATACAGTGATGTGCTTCCTCAGGAAGGCCTCCTGATGTAGTAATGTGCTTCCTCCAGGAAGGCCTCCTGATGCAGTGATGTGCTTCCTCCAGGAAGGCCTCCTGATGCAGTAATGTGCTTCCTCCAGGAAGACCTCTTGATGCAGTGATGTGCTTCCTCCAGGAAGGCCTCCTGATACAGTGATGTGCTTCCTCAGGAAGGCCTCCTGATGTAGTAATGTGCTTCCTCCAGGAAGGCCTCCTGATGCAGTGATGTGCTTCCTTCAGGAAGATCTCCTGATGCAGTGATGTGCTTCCTCCAGGAAGGCCTCCTGATGCAGTCATGTGCTTCCTCCAGGAAGGCCTCCTGATGCAGTGATGTGCTTCCTTCAGGAAGATCTCCTGATGCAGTGATGTGCTTCCTCCAGGAAGGCCTCCTGATGCAGTGATGTACTTCCTCCAGGAAGGCCTCCTGATGCAGTGATGTGCTTCCTCAGGAAGGCCTCCTGATACAAGTTTGCTTCCTCATGAAGGCCTCTTGATGCAGTAATGTGCTTCCTCCAGGAAGGCCTCCTGATGCAGTAATGTGCTTCCTCCAGGAAGGCCTCCTGATGCAGTGATGTGCTTCCTCCAGGAAGGCCTCCTGATGCAGTGATGTGCTTCCTCCAGGAAGGCCTCCTGATGCAGTAATGTGCTTCCTCCAGGAAGGCCTCCTGATGCAGTGATGTGCTTCCTCCAGGAAGGCCTCCTGATGCAGTGATGTGCTTCCTCCAGGAAGGCCTCCTGATGCAGTGATGTGCTTCCTCCAGGAAGGCATCTGATGCAGTGATGTGCTTCCTCCAGGAAGACCTCCTGATTCATTGACATTACATAACCTCCAAACAGTGTACCTACCTGTAGGACCAATTGCTCAAACCCAAGAGGCTGTGGAGGAGATTTTTTGCTTCAAACCAGCGCAATCCCTGCACTCCATGGGACTCCAAAGGACCTGCTGACTGTAGCTCAGCCTAAAGAGTTTGCTTGGTGTGCACAGGCCACAAGTTCAACCTTCAGCCTGCAGGAGGGAGAGACTGGCTCTACAACCTAAGCTGAATTCGTGCCACCCTTCACGAGTTCAGTGTCCCCTGCATCCAACAATGAAAACTGGCCTGTGTTTCAGAATCCTGGGGTGAACAGGCCAGGTATGAGCAGCAGCACCTGGACAAAGGTAAGTTCTGCACAGCAGAGATCATGCCAGTCCTACTGAGGCTGCCAAGGGCACAGCAGGAGGCAACCCCCCCACCGGGCCTGCACCGAGTGTGTGTGGGTACACCCAGGCTGGCAGGAGGACTGCAGCAGGGAGCCAGAGCCTCCCGGGCACTCTTGCCCTCTGCTCCGGTTGTTCACTTCTAGGAACAGACCCTAAGGCCGTAATCAAGGATTCCTGCAGCCCCTAGCCCAGGGCCGCGCTGGCCAGGCATGGCGAGTCAGTGTCCACACCCTGGGGGGCCTCCTCTGTGCAGTGCTGTGCAGCTGTGGGAAGCCAGGATTTGGGCTAGATGGCATGAAGCTGGCATTAAAACCAGTGAAAAGGTCAGGGTGGGAACAACTGTACGTGGATGTCCTTGACGGGAAGCTGTTTGGGCGTTCGTTTGAAAATGTCCCGGACTGAAGAAGCACCCTGACCTTCCTGCCAATTCCTAGGCCCCCCCCAACCAGCCCCCTCCTGAAATTTGGTACCTAAAGCCAGAGCCCAGACCTCTCCCTGCCCCTCCAAATCCCTGGCCTCGCCTACCACCCCTGGGAAGCTGATGATGGAATCTTACTGGTGAACTGGCTTTGCTGACTCCCATTTCTTTTTACCCTTCCACATCATCTGAAAGGAGCAGAGAAGCGAAGCAAGCTAGGGCGTTGGCTGGCTAGGGATTTGTCCCGATCCTACACCTCACCCCCTCCGCCACACATCCACACTCTTACAGTCCCTCTCCCCACTTCCCTCCTGCTCAGGGCCTGTAGCAGCCTGCTCCAAAGCCCAGAAAAGAAAAAAGAAAAAAAAAAAAACTAAGAACAATAACAGTGCCCAGAGTCAATCCGCGGAGCCTAGCCACGCTCACGGCTCTGTCTCTCAGAGCTGCCCCTCCAGACTCAGTTTCCCTACCTGGAAAGGAAGCATAACCACACCCCGCCCCGGGACCAGTGAGAGTCTGTGGAAGAAACAGTGTATGGTGTGGAGGGGTGCCCTCTGGAGGCTTCTCCTGGGGCCCCCAGACCCTGAAAAGCCAGAGCGGAACCAAGCCAATCGCTGCTTTAAAGACATACCACTCCCCTGACAGCCCGAGGGCTAGGCCAGCCATGAAGGCGGGATCAAGACCCCAACAGAATTCCGTAATGAACGCTCTGCTGTCTCAGTTTATGAGAGAATACATAAGACGTGTAATTGCTTTTGTATTTCGGACACTCATTAGAAGAATAATAAATGTTATTATTTATTAATATGGCAATGAATCATTCAGTTTTTTAAATTAAACATTAAACCGCTAACAAATTAAATGTAAATTATTAGGCCCGCGGATGATGGAGAGGCTCCCCGGGGAGGGGGCAGCTCGCTGGCTGCGCAGAAGCACGCCGCATGTCCTGGGACACAGCCGCAGGGCCGGGGTGAAGCGAGGACAAGGCGGCTTGTGGGCTCAGCCTGCCCCCTGCTGGTTATCAGCAGGAACGCAGCAGTCGCAAGCGCCCCATCCGCCCAGCGCCGGACTCCTCTGGATCCTTCTAGAAGCAGCTACGCCACCGGCTGTCAGGCGCCTGCGCTCTTGTCCCGCATGAATTTTTGCTGCGCAGACCTAGTTGGGGAGGGCTATCTGGCTTGGAAATGCGTGCGCCCTTGGAAGAAAACCGCCTCCTCTGTCCTCTGCAGCCTGGACCATAGTTCCTGATGCACTGTCGTCACTAATAAGCATCCACTTGTAGGAAAAAAAAAAAAAAAGGCACAGAGATCCTCAGTACTTAGCAGAGGTTGCACAGTCAGAAGCTGGCAGAGTGGGAATCGCAGTGTTTATCTTGTATTTATCTTGTATTGCTTGTTGGCCCTCTCAGGAGTTGGGGTCCCAGGCTAGTCTTCTGGAACCCATAAAGAGGCACCTGTGTAAGGAGCCAAGGGAGTTATTTACAAAGGACTAAACACCACATACCAAGTTACCTAGTGCACATAGCTGTCCAATAAGGTAGGCACACGCCCACGCCCATTCCCAAGATGTGCAAGCTGAGGCAGAAAAAGACTGCAACAAGCAAGAAATTAGAACTAGTACCTGCCAACCCAGACTTGGCTCCTGATCACTCCAGAACCAGAGCCCTTTCCTCAGGAAGAAGTGGGCAATCCCTCGGGCCACTCGTGTGCCCACTCCCCTGTAACACACACACACACACACACACACACACACTGGCCAGTACCCATGCCTTAAGGGAACACTAAGCTCAAATCGTATGAGTCCTTGTGGATGCTTCCAGGGCCGGGGGGTAGGGGGGTGGGAGGTGGTGGGGGAGAGGGGCAGGGGAGGACCGGGGTGGGTCGCTGACGCAGACAGTGCTAGTACGGCTGCTCTCTGGGACCTCCAGTTTATTCTTTAAGGGAGATCTCAGGAATTGAGCCACTGAAGCCCCAGTCCCACAAAGTAAGGCTTCTAGGAAATACGCCAGACACTCGCTGAGACAGACTTCTGGGAAGGGGCTCACAGCCCACCCCAAACTGAGGGGGTTAGCACTCTGCCGTCAGCCCAGGCTGCTGGGACAGGGAAGTCCAACCCATAGGCAACCCTGGAGTCCGACATTCCTCCCTTTCTAGGCAAGCCCTGGCTGCAACTATGGGGTCTGAGGGCAGATGCACAGCTGGGGGTCCTGGTCCTCTCTTTCACTCCTTATCTGTGTGTGATCTCTGCCCTGGGCTACCCCTTGGCTCCCCACAATACCCTTCCTGCCTTGGTCAGTCTAAGTGGATATCTGCTACACAGAAAGCCACTCTCGGTCAGATTATCACGTTACCCCCCCTCATATCAGTCAGGCACAACAATTATAAGCACCCATTCAAGCCAGGCTGACGGACCCTACATCATAGGACAGATTGAGCCACGGTTTGTTTCTCTTGTGTCTCCCCTGCCCCTCTGACACCCACCCCTGGGAGAGGGATCCGGTGAAGGAAAGGGAAGGGGTTATTGCTTTTCTTTTGGCCCAAGCTGGAACCACTGGAGGTTGAGCTGTGAACTTGTTCCAGCTTTCCTCTGGACCCGGATGTCCCACCTTTGCAGTGAGGCGCTACAAGGTACCCCAGTAGGAGTGTGCAGAAGGTGGGGGGCAGCTCGAGGACCCAGCTCCAGGTCAGATTGGGTCAGCAGCGTCGCCATGCAACGGGCGCCAGAATGAGGCTTATGCGTCTGCCTCCTGTCTGGGTCCTGCCCCAGGAGGGACTGACAGGGCTATTATTGCTGTTCTTGCGCAGGGCCACTCAGACACCAGCTAATTTGTTTCAATCGCACCCCCTCCCTTATTGATCAGTGCTTTCGTAGGGTGTTGCGTTAAATGACTTGTCGCCATAGCAACCATCAGATACTCCTGGGGACCGATGAGTCTGTTTCCTGAGCCAGATCGCCCCCTAAGAGCGCGAGGGAACAAATCTCTTTTCATATCGTGGCTGTCTGCTGAAAGGGACAGGATATTGCTCAGACGAGTCCTTTTGAAAAACAATATTAAAAAAGAACATAACCAGGTTTTTCAACAGATTATAAAGTTGTTTCATAAGGTGCCTTCCTCTTAAGAAATATGAAATCAGATTTTAAAACCTTTGACCACGTTAATCTTTCTCCTGACGACTTTGTCTCTCCTTAGGAAATAAGCTGAAATATGAAAGCACTTCCCTGCATAAAGACATCAGCCGTACCATTTATTAGGAGAAAAATTGAAAACAGACTAAAAGCACAGTAATGGAAGATTCAGATAAACTACAGTTCACACACCTGTGAGCATATTAGAGATGTTTCCAATGTTACTTATGAAAGAGACATTTATGTCGATGGGGAGAGGAAACAAGATGTTTAAGCCTGTCTGCAAGGCAAACTTAATGAACACAAAACAAGCCCCAGCGTGGGAAGGGAGGCAACACTTGAGCACCCACTGTGTGGCCAGCCCGTCCAGGGTCTTGGGTTTCCAAGTCATCTCTACCTCTTGTGCTTTAAAAACAATTAATATGCATTGTTACTTTTCAAAGAAAAGGGGTGTGTGTGGGTGTGGGGGGGGTTAAGCTAGGGTACCATTTTCAACCTCCAGGTTAACAATGAAAGCAAGATCCTAAATTCTGAGAGTGAGGAAAGAATTAGGGACCTAAGCCCCCTGCCAGTCTCCAGGCTCTAGGAAAGATCAGCAGCATCCCCAGAGGATGCTCACGCTTTGGTGAGAGATGTTTTGTCTGCAGGGGCTAGAGGCTGCTGCTGGAAGCCAGGTGCTGCTCAGGAGGTGGGATGGGGGAGCTGCTTGCTGTGTGCATGGTGGCTCACAGCTATAAAGACAACATGGTACAGTGGTTGTGTGTCATCCTTAGACTGCACACACTTGCACCATTTAGGTTTCTAGACCAGAAACACTGTCCTGTGGTTGCCCTGGTCTAAACCATAACTAGTGTGGCATGGCACCTGCCTTCGGACTAAATGTAACTTTGTATTAGGAAACAAAGAAGTGCCCTCTTCCAGGGGTTCAGCTCTGTGCAGCATAGAGCCCCCCAGACCCCCCCCCAGTGTGTTGGGGACGCTAGGCTAGGCTCACATCTTCATAGGTACAGCTGTAAAACTGAATATCCCCCAGTGCTGTCAGGCCAGAGGCAGGCAGGCTTCCAGAGCCTGAAGTACTATGAGCGCCACCTTCAGTCCCCCTAAAGCAACTACAGTACAACCCGCAAACCCGCAGCACCTTCCCCCCACCCCACCCTCCATGAGGATCTGGAGGTGAGAGAGCAGGCCAGCCTTGTCACGTCTAAGTGCTCTTTCTCCTGGGTAGAAGGACAGGGGACAGCTGGAACCATGTGCCAGGCCCCTTTTATCCCACTACTTCCCACCTCTACACACTTCTCCGTTGCCAACTGTCGTCATAGGAACCCCAGATGGAGAAGCACTGGGGGTCCTTGAGTGACTGTTACAACACAGGGTGGGTTGACCTTAGCAGGACCTGGCTGCCGCGGATACATCGGGTATATCATCCTGCTGGTCTCCACACTCAAAGCCATAAGCAGAGACACAGAGCACTTTGCCAAATATTGGGATATGAAAGAGGCTATGTTTGAGACGTGCGTGGTCAATAAATGGCAGCTGCACTCATGGGCCCTCTCCCAGCTAAGTATCACCAGAAAACATCTCCCAGAGGGTGGTCCTAGTCTCCAGTCTAGGTAATTAGAGGGTAAGGCCCACAGACCCGCACCTGGCTGAGTATGAAATCTCCTCAGAGCCTGGGCCCCAGGGAGCCCCTTAGTGCAGAACAGCACGGCCTAGGCAGAGTCGCTGGCCCTCCCCAGCCTGTCTGATCTCAGGGTGTGGCGGGGCATGAGAAGATGGGTTTAGGCAAATTACCTTTCTGCCCCCATGATCCTCAGCGTGTGGCTTCACCTCGCTGACATCTGCGCCCTCTGTGGCACAATGCAGATGCTGAAGATGGCTTGGCAGGCCTCCTGCTGGGATTAGTTGGGCATTGGGTGTGGCCAGGTAAGCCTTCCACCTAGGCAAGCTTTGTGCCCAGGCACTCAAGGCTTTATTCTTCCTGACAGATGTCACCAGCCAGCTCCTGAGGCAAGCCCTGTTTTCCTCTGCAGATCTACGGGGGTGATAAGCGGGGGGGGGGGGGGGGGGGGGTAGTTGCTGAGGCTGAGGTGGGGTGGACAGTGCACACAGGATTGAAAGGACAGAACCACCACCCTCTAGTTTTGTGGTCCAGGGTCTTGGGGAAGCTCTTCACCTCCGAATAGCCCTATGATCAGAAGCTTAAACATCCTCTTCTTCCTTCATTCAGCCCTATGACTCATGACTCACACCGAGCCTTGTCCATTCCACCCCTGCCAGCAGGGGGCGTACTAGTCCGTTCCACAGCAGTGGGCGTGCTGATCTGTTCCATCCCTGCCAGCAAGTGCTGTGCCAGGGGCTGTGCCGGGCTGTGTTGGGGCCGTAACACGCTGTTGAGTTGTTCCCGGTAACTGGAACCTTATAAACTTCATTCTCATCATCTTCTTAAGAGGATTTTGGGATTTTCTTAAGAATCCCATCAGTGGAGAATGCACCTAATCCTGCAGAGACTTGATGCGCCAGGGTGGGAGGATTCGGGGAGGGGGGAGTACCCTCTCAGAGAAGGGGAGAGGGAGAGGGAACTCTGTGAAGGGGTGGCTGGGATGGGGCAGCATTTGAGATGTTAACTAATTCGTTAAAAGAATCCCACTCGTGGCTGCAGAATTTTCCAGGCTGAAGAAATGGCCAGCGTCTGGCTTGGAAAGCTCACATCCTCCTTGTAGACGCTACCTTGGAGCAGATCAGGCAGAGCCCGAATACCCACCAGGCCCCGGAGCAGCTCCCTTCTCCTCTCAGCTGCATAAGACTCAGAGAGCCCAGGCCTGGGGATGTGAAACACACCAGCCTGTGGTCCAGGGATGACAGTGCATTTCTTTAATTTTTCAATTCATGTCCCAACTAACAGCATTTCCAAGGACCCCATCCAGGTAGATGAGGGGTGTCACGTGTGGGTCTGTTGAATCCCACCACTTGAGAATACATCTCCCTTTCCCCTTCCTGGGAGCCATTACACTCATTGGCCGTCTTAAAAACCCTGCATGACCTTTGTCCTAGAAATTACTTCTGCGAATCGATATTAGTAATAAAGAGAGTTCCTAGCCTGATAATTTGATATTGTACATGGACAAAGCAGAAAGGGCCTTACAGGGGCAAAGGGGGTTAAACTGCACAATCTCTGCTTCAGCCATGCCCTAGAATATGAATAAATACACAGAAATGGCTCAGTGGTTAAGCACACTGGCTGCTCTTCCAGAGGACCCTGATTCGATTCCCAGCACCCTCATGGCAGCTCAGAACCATGTGTGATTCCAAGTCCAGGGATCCAGTCTTCTTCTGCACCCCCCCCCCATGGTGCACATGTTCACACATGAGTGCAAAACACTCACACACAAAAGATACAGATAAATCGGAGGCTGGTGAGATGGCTCAGCGGTTAAGAGTGCCGACTGCTCTTCCAAAAGTCCTGAGTTCAAATCTCAGCAACCACATGGTGGCTCACAACCATCTGTAACAAAATCTGATGCCCTCTTCTGGAGTGTCTGAAGACAGCTACAGTGTACTTACATATAATAAATAAATTTAAAAAAAAAAGATACAGATAAATCAATCAGGCACTGTGTGAAAGTGTCTCAGATGGCTGTCAATAAAAAAAGCAAACAGAAGCTGGGCAGTGGTGGTGCAAGCCTTTAATCCCAGTACTTGGGAGGCAAAAGCAGGCAGATCACTGAGTTCGAGGCCAGCCTGGTCTACAGGGTGAGTTCCAGGACAGCCAGGGCTATACAGAGAAACCCTGTCTCAGAAAAAAAAAAAAAAAAAAAAAGCAGATAACAAAGCACCGTGGAGTGAACACCATCAGGTTCCAGAAACATGGCTACATCTAAGCCTGTACCTAACGTATGCCGAGGAAAAAATCACATCAAATGCTAATGGCGTTCCTTTCTGGGGGATTCCTCTCACCTTTAAAAAGTTCTCTGCCTTTTTTTTCCCCCTCATACAATGAATCAGTAATGCGTCTCTTGTTTCTGAACATGTAGCTGGGACTGGCTGCTTGGCTCCGATCCCTTCCTGAACACCTTGGGACCAGTCACCTGACCTCGCTGCTTCTGGCTTCTCACCTGTACAATGCCGGCAGCAGCTGCCTCGGTGTTTGAGGGTTGAAGTTAATGTATGCAAAACATGGAGCTTGTGAACTCGGAGATAATAACACCCCAGTGCCAGCTGTTTTTATTATTTGCTTAATTTTCTACATATAAACATGTCACTGCACAGCTCCAGGGGTACCGCAGTGCCGGCTAGACTCCAATGGGAAGATTAAGCCAACACTCACACCCGATTAATCCTCGGCAGTTGGGAGCAGTGATTAATTCAGAGCAGTTGGGACGATGCTGCGTGAGCACACGAAGCAGAGCCTTGTTGAAGGTTTTGATCATTTTCTTAAGAGCATGGGAGGCATGGCACTGAACGGCCTCAAGCGGGGCGGTGATCAGAGTCCGCTGAGTGGAAACTCCATGTCTACACTGTGTGCTGAGAAGGACTGGAGTCTTCCCATAAGACCACGGCAGGTATAGAACCAGGCAGAAGAAACTGGCCACCCTAGGAAAGCACCTTGCCCTCACCCTGCTCAGACCCCAGCAACTCAGGACCTTCAAGAAGTGGACTCCCCACCCTGCCACATACTTGGAGAGAAAAATTGGTCAGGGGTATAGCCGGGCTAAATCTGAAGTGACTAGAGGGGGACACCCCAGAAAGTCTCAGAGGCCATGCCTTCTGGTGGGCCCACCACTCCGCACAGAGACATCCCATGGATGGATGGACACCAGGGGTTCTCAAGTGGCCTAGCTGTGGGGTCCCTGAAGGCAGACAGCCCCCACACGTGAGTGCCCTACCGGGGCCCAGGTCATTGGTCATCTCTGGAACTCTGACAGGCCTTAATGGAGTCGTGGGATGCTTCTCTCTCTTTTGCAGTCAGATCTCTGTCCCTTCCTGACTGTCCCTTCATGTTCCCCAGACCCCCATCCAGGCATCTCTGTGTCCCTGCATGATGTCCCACCCATGAGGTCTCTTTTCAGACTGTGTACCCTAGAAGGCAGAGATTGCCCTGAGCTGGGAGGTAACAGTACTTGGGCTTAATAGACACTCAATAAATATCTGGGGAAGTGGATTTATACAGGGAACAGAGTTGAGAAGAGAAAGCAGAGGCGAGTGGATCTCAGCTCTTCTCTCCGAGCCCCTGACGCTGTGTTATGATGTAGCCTGCTCCACTTCACGCGATGATCTCTGCAGGAGTCAGAGACCATCCCAGGACCTAGCTTGATGTCCCCGGGTAGGTTAACACTTTTTAGTGGACCCCTAAGAGCCTGGCACCTGAGTGATCCCCAATTCTCCAAGACTCCCTTCCTTTGACTAGGACTAAGCATTAAGTACTTCCAGGCAGGATGTCGCATACAGAAGTGCTCAGTGCATGTATTCTCTTGCCACTTGCCCTTCAGACCGGGGATGATAGCATCAGGTGGGGGCCTGACCACGTCCTCCCTCAGCTCCCTGCTCTGTGGGCTGTGTGACTTGGTGCTTCGGGCTGGCCAACGTGGGGGGGTTGAGGTAAAGCACCTCCTAAGAAAGGCCGTCTGACAGCTCCAGGACCGTGGTGACAAGTTAATGAGTTGCACTGCAGTTACCCAAGGCACACGTCTGGGCCACGAGGCCGGCTGTCTGCCGTGTTGACCTTTAAAGGCGAGCATTTAACGCCCACGATCACTCACCTCTGATCGAACGTTCTGAAGATGAAGCCTGTCAGCGGCGGGGAAAGTGATCCGTCACTCTGCCTCCCGCCCCCACACGACACTGTCCTCCCTTCTGAGTCATCGCACAGCTTTGCAAGACTGGTTCCCTCCGGCTCTGGCTGGAAAAACAGTACTTCCTGCCCTGCCTGCTGTTGACTGCCAGCCCAAGGCCCCTTCACCCCCAGCCCTCTTTCCACATAACTCTTTGATCCCAATCCATTCTTAAGCTCCTTGTCCACCCATCTTTGCAGTCGCTGATCAGGGAGGATCACCCCCCCCCCCGCGCCCCAGGGGGAGGCTCACCACAGAGAACAGGAGCCAAGCTAATCCAAGCTCACAAGGTGCCTATGGGTGTCATTTTATACAGTAGGAAGCCCAGCAGCAGAGTAGGTTCCAAGGTGGGCTGACTCAACAGCTCTTTGTTGACCCCAAAGGTTGGCCTCTGGCCCCCTATACCTGTCTGCAATGTGTCCCCCCACCACAGTTTGTTCCCAAAAGTGCGTGTTGCCTGTCTGTCCGCAGAAGCAAATCAACAGCCATTATGGATATTCGAAACATGATACATAGAACTGGCATAAAAGCCAGCAACCCAAAGGAAATGAATACACGACACCAAAAAAGACACCTACACGCCTCTGTACAACAGAGACCATTACAGAAAACCACAGCTGCTCAGAATGCAGAGAACAAGCCAGCAGGGCTCTGCCCCGGTTGGTACAACAAGCCAGCAGGGCACTGCCCCGGTTGGTACATCAGCACTACAGTTCCTTCATCTAAGGCTCGAGGAAACTTTACAAAAGAGAGAACAGAAAGACTGCAGTTTTCCAGAAGACCAGAAAGTCAGCTGTGAGAGAGTGTCCACTAGAAATAACAAGAAAGTTTACACATGATACCTCAACAATATGGCCGCCCTGGGTAAGTGCAGCACCACTAGACATGCTAACGTGGAAGAGGGAAATCTCACAGGGCCGCATCCCTACACAGGAACTACAGAGCGCCAAGGGTTCTGACAGGGGGAGAATTAGTCTTCCCCAGGAATGAGGCCCAATTGGTTATCCAATACCAAATGGTCACCCCTGAAATTGCACATACACTAAAGGGATTGTGTAAGCTCTGTGTGTGTGTGTGTGTGTGTGTGTGTGTGTGTGTGTGTGTGTGTGTATGTGTGTGTGTGTAAGGGGGTAGGAATGACAATTAAAGGAGAAGAGACCATGAATTTGACAAGGAACAAGGAAGAGGACATGGGAGGGACTGGAGAGAGCAAGAGGAAGGGTAGAAATAATGTAATTATATTCTAATTTTAAAAATAATTAAATCATGTATTAGAAAAACAGGACACCTACCTGCACTCCCATGTTTGTTGTAGAAGTACCCACCCCAAGTAACCTGTGCTCAGACATGGAAAACATGGTGGACCTGCCCAGCAGACTATTCCTCAGCTATACAAGGAATGAAATTGGGGCTGGAGAGATGGCTCAGCAGTTAAGAGTACTGACTGTTCTTCCAGAGGTCCTGAGTTCAATTCCCAGCAACCACATGGTGGCTCACAGTGATCTGTAATGGGATCTGATGCCTTCTTCTGGTGTGTCTAAAGACAGCTACTGGGTACTCATATAAATAAAATAAATAAATAATTTAAAATTAAAAAAAAAAAAAGAATAGACCTCGAAATGACTAGAAAAGCAGGTGTGTGATTTCTAGTACATAAAAGGATTACAGGTTGAAGAAATGCCAGTGGCCCCAACTTGATCAAACGCATACACTGAATAACTTATCATCATGTTCACACACACACACACACACACACACACACAGGTCTCAAGTTGTTGGAAACTTCATCCCGAAAGTCATGTTTATGGTGTCTGAACATGGAGCCTTTGAGAGGTGGTTCCGGCTGGATGCCATCACCTACATAGAGCCTACAAGACTGCATTGATGGCTCCTAAGAGAAAGAAAACAGCCAGGCATGGTGGCACACACCTTTAATCACAGAATTTAGATCTCTCAGTTCAAGGCCAGCCTGGTCTACATAGCAAGCCCCAGGACCCTGGAAAGAGAGAGAGAGAGAAGCCTGCATGCTGTCTCTGTTTACTGTATAATGGCCCTATTGTGTTTTGATTCAACCGTGGTCCTCCTTGCCAGATCCTGGTACCCTGATCTTGGGCTTGTAGCCTCCAGAACCACACCCTGTCCTTTATAACATAGTCTCAGGTATTTATCATCAGAACTGTAAACAGTCCCCACCTCTCTTCTGCCTGCCTCCTGAGGCCAAGATGGCGGCCTCCAGGCTCCAGCTGCTCTCTCGGGACTTCCTCTTTTTCACAGGAACCTGTCCTCAGCAGGGTCGTTATTATTCCGGTCTCTGGGACAGTAGTGGGGCTTGTCCGCTGGGCAGCTCTGGCAGCTGTAGACAGTGGTTGGTGCTTCCTACTGCTCAGTCAGATGAGGTCTGGGCCCAGCTTAGTTTTGCAAGGAGTAGAAACAGTTCCTTCTCTTTCTGGCCAGGTTCCGGCTTCCATAACCTTCCACTCTGTCTTCAGAGAGCGACTCTGGACTGGCTTCCAAGTAAAGAAGAATAGATTTTGTTAGTTGTTCTGTCACTTCTCCACTCGTGAGTGTGTGTGTGTGTGCGCGCGTGTGTGTGTTGGGAGTTGGTGGGGGTAGTCCTGTGTAGCCCAGGCTGGCCCTGAACTCACTCTGTAGCCAAGAAAGACTCTGACCTCTTGATTCTGCTGCCTGTGCTAGATCAGGCAGTGTGCCACATCAGGTCCCCACATAGCACTAGGGCTGGATCCCAGGGCTCCATGCGTGTTGGATAAGCACTCTGCCAAGTGAGCAATACTCTAAGCTTTATGGATACTTTTACATTTTTATTATAAGTACTCAAAATCTGACTCTTTACAAAATTTTATAATGAATCTTAGAAATTAAAAACAATTTGTTTTATTAACTAGAACAAATTTATTTCACTACAGAAAAAAAAAAAAAAAGTCTGGGGCTGGGGAGATGGCTCAGCGGGTAAGAGCACTGACTGCTCTTCCAAAGGTCCTGAGTTCAAATCCCAGCCACCACATGGTGGCTCACAACCACCCGTAATGAGATCCAACACCCTCCTCTGGTGTTTCTGAAGACAGCTACAGTGTACTTAAGTATAATAATAAATAAATCAAAAAAAAAAGTCTAATATACTTCAAACACACCAACCCATTGAAGGTATTTTGGGAAATGAAAACCTCAAGAAGCCTCCCTGCCCCGCCCCGCCCCGACCCGCCCCGACCCGCCCCGACCCGCCCCGCCCCGACCCATCAGACTACATTGTATATTATCCACATGTAGAAGTAATGGTTACATCTTGGGAAATTTTCAAATATTTAATTCCTGAACAAAATGCCAAGAAACAACTTCATACATCTGATCTTGTTTAAGATTTTTAAAATTATTTATGCTTTCCAACATTTAATAATCCAGACTTTTTTAAACTCTGAAAAATTGTTATTTTTTCAGAGGCTAGGAAAGCCTCAGGTCTCCTTAAGTATTTCTTGTCTAAATGGATGTAATTTTACAGATATTTTTATTCCCTCTATAATTGACAACGTTTTAATTAAAGCTGGAAAGTTATCAGAGTCGCAAGACAAGCAGTAATTCCCCCCAAAAGTCTAAATCGTTAATTAGGCGACATAATGAGAATTGTCGAACGTTGGGATTCATGTGGCCCGACAATCATCCCTGAGGCAGCCTGCAAGCCTTATTTGGAGTCATCCAAGCAGGCAAGGGCGCCAGCCACTCGGTGCCAGCACAGAGCCGAGCCACGCGTGCTCTGTGACCTTTTCTAAGCACCCTGAAGCACGAATTAAGAGGCAAAGTTCTTTGCTGAGATCGATCGGGCCCAGTACCCGATGGAGCCCAAGGAGCTGCTTACAAGGTCCAGCAATTACGAGCTAAAGCAGAAATGACTCGCGTAATTGCAGGATCGCTCATTTTAACAGCCTGATTGGAAACTGTCAACACTGTGCGTCTAAGACTAACGAAGCAAGGGAAATGGAGAAGGTGACATTTTCCGATAATATTATTAGTAAACGAATTGACTACACGTCGGATGACAAGGAAGATGCCGCTCCAAAGGTTTATTAACGGCCCCCCCCCAGAAGTTTTCATTTGTAGATCGATACATCTGCGCATTAATACATTTCTAATTGGGTTCCATTAATAGCAGAGATCAGAACCCCTAAAAGAAAGGCAAGAAGGATGCTTCTTGCTCTTTAAGGCAATTCCAAAACAAATCACAGGAATGAAGCAATCAGCCTGGTAACTTAATACCTGGTGATGCATAAGCTCATCACAGAGGCCCCATGGTGTCCTGGGCAGAGGTGACTTAATAATGGAAGATGTAACAGCTCTCCTCCATTAAGACTCTTCTAGAAAGCCCTGAGATGCATGAAATATGTGTTATTATGCACAGCTGCTGGTGTAGAATCCATGCATGCCAATCTGACATCCCCATCAAATAATAGGATCGCATGGGTGCATCTCATAAAATCCACGCTGTGACAGTACAGTCTGCTTCAAAGTGATGTGGGAAAATGACACCCTGCGGGCCCGAGGCACCCTGCCAAAGTGGTCATCCAAAGGAGATTTGTTGAGTTCAAGAGCCAAGCGGTGAAATGGGGGCAGAAATGTGAAAACGATCCTCACTTAGTGCGTCGCAGTCGGCTTCAAAAAACCGTGTACTTAGCTTGACACCTTTGACACCTGAATGAACTTAATTGGAAATTGTAAGGACCGTCAGGCCAGGCTGTCCTTCAACAACACAGGCTGTGAAAAGCACTTTCAAATGTGCAGGAATCCAGGAAATATATTCACAAGCCCTTCCCCAGGAATGTACTAGAAGGAAGGCTGGTGGTGAGCATTGAATATGCTTAATTACAGGTCCATGACTAACGGGACGGAAGAAGGAACGATGCTAAGTGCTCAGACAGAATGGGAATAATGCACCTCAAAGTAGGAGGAGCTGTGAGAAAGAGACTGGAAACAATGAAGCCGCTGATTGTCACATAAATAACAGGTGGAAGACAAAGAACGCCACTTAAATCTCACTAACCAAGCATCCTTGGTTGGCGCCATCTCAGATTGCCCGTATCTGAGCATCCCTCACCTGTGCAAATGCTAGCTCTATGTTACCCAAGCTAATTAGGCAGTAGATGAAAACACAAACTTTGGGAAATTGCAAATGAAATGGAAAAAGTGAAAACATGCCATTGGTACGGGGTAGATCTTGAAAACACGGTGCTCAGGGAAATAAGGTGGATACAGGAGGACCAAGGCCCGCAGGAACCTGCCTCTATGAAAAGGCAGGACTTGCAGCCTCACAGAGTTGGGAAGCAGGGTGAAAGCCGGCATGCGGGGATGGGACGGGGCTGCTAAGAATAATTTTTGTTCCTGGCAGCAAAAGATTTTGGCAATAGCTGATGGTTGCACAGTCTTGCGAGTGCCCCTCGTGTCACTGAATGGAACTCGAAAAGTGGGCTAAAATGATAAATTTTATATCACGTAAGTTTTACCAGGTTTTAAAAATCAATAACGCAGCAATCACAAACCACTGAACCGTGTGGCCTAAAGAGCGAGGGCTAGAGATATGTCGCAGAGAAGCTGGGTTGGTTTGTTTGTTTTAAGTGACAAAACAGATATAAAGAAAGCTTTTTAAAAAGAAAGAAAATGGAACAGATGGAGAAAGAGACAGAAAAAAAAAAAAAAACACCCTAGCTATGTAAGTCCAGCGAGCGAGCGGTCGGTGTAACAGCCTAGCGGGGAGGAGAGAGAGCTCAGCTGGTGCAAGGCTGGTCAACAGGCTTTATGGCGGGGCAAGTTGGGAAGGAAAGATCTGCAAATTGGCTCGGAGAGCAAGCCACCTCTCTAAGCAGCACCATTTAGAAGGATAGAAAAGGCAGGCAAATGGGTTTGATTCCACTGTCAGACAAGGGGGAACTCGGCCCGAAAGCAACCAGAGTGGGGAAGGTGGGATATTATTAGGTCAATGGAGATTTAACAGGCCTGAACACCGACACAGGAAATATCTCATAAAGCAAGCGTTACGGGACACAAACACCCGCCAAAATACATTTACCCATTGCGCTCGGTCAAGTGAACAAGGAAGGTAGGCCAGAGGATGAGCGCTCTGATCAATAAGGAGATCTTACAGCTCGGAGGAAATTTTCTATCATGCCTGGGGGAGCAGCTGGGCACAGAGTACATGCCTAGCACACCAAAGGCTCTAAGTTTAATCCCCACTCTACCTCCACCCTCACCTCCACCCCTGCAAAAGTGTCACAATAAAAAAGTATGCATTGTTCTCCAGCATACATGAAGCACACCTTAAGTTATAACTCATTGTTTATAGTGCCAAGGATTGACCCCAGGGCCTGGCATACACCAGGGGAATGCTCTATCAGAGGGACAGCCCTCACCCACGACTCTCTAAAAACTAGAAATTATAGAAATAACCTTTCATTGATTGTAATGCATTCAAATGTGGCATTAACAACTCAATAAGATAGACTTCCTCTGTCCCGAGTTTTAAATTCCCTCCAGGGGCAAGCAAAATACAAATTGAAATATAAGATGGCAGAATCCTCTTAAAAATAATAACTGTGTGTAAGCATCTTTGGGACAGAAACGGCTGGCTGTCAGAGAAATTAATCGCGCTCAAATACTGGTGGCAATGGCAACAAATTAATGAGAACACAGGGTAAGCTCGTTAGCGTGACAGCGCTGTCACCAACTCCCTGGCAGACACAGCTCAAAGACAGAAACAATGTTATCTTGCTCCCAGTGTCTTGCAGTCCAGCCCCTGGTAACTTGGCCCCATGCAAGTGGCAAGAACAGCATCATGGTGGGACGCAAAGGAAAGGCTTGCGGCAGGTAGCCTCCAGGACAGACACCAGCCCCTGAGACAACCCCCCCCCCAGGGCCTTATTCCTGGGTCAGGCCCCTGCACCCACCGGCTCTTCACCATCTCCCAATATGGCCATCACATTACTACTTCATTGGTTGTATCAGGGCCCTTAAGATCCATTTGTCCTAGGAAATACCATCACAGGCACACAGATGTAGGCTCTCCTGACCCCCATCTGTTTCTTATAACAATGAATTTAGCAAGAAAGAGCAAGCATTACGGGCAGGATGGATGGCTCAGCAATTAAGAGCACCGGCTGCACTTCCAGAGGTCTGGGGTTCTATTCCCAGCACCCCCATGGAGGCTTGCACAATCCTGTACTCCTGTACCATGCTGGTCCCTGGAGCAGCAAGCACACAGCACACTGACATACAGGCATATAAGAAACCAATACACATAAAATAAATAATTTTTTTTAAAAAAATCACAACTTTAGACTCAAAAAGAAAAAAGATAGATAGCTGTGTGGGTGTGGCTCAGTGATACAGCACTTGCCTCGGGTTCAATCCTCAACACCGCAAACAAAACCCCAGATAAACAAGAATCTAAGCAAACACAAAGAAAAAGTCACAATACAGAACTAATGGATAATTCATCAAAAATGAATAAAGAATACAAATATTAAATAACACAGTCATTGTTTTATAATGACAGATGGGCAGTTTCTCAAAGGTTAGGTATAGGGAACAGCATAATCTCAGCTATTCCACACCCAGGTATCTACACAAAAGAAGTGGATGTGTATCGCCAAAAGGGTCACATGAATGGCCAGAGGCAGAAGCAAACTGCTGTCCATCAGCAGAGGATAGGTAAACAAAATGTGGCCTATCCACACGGTACAGCAGGGCTCAGCAGAAGGAAAAACAAGATACTGACAGCGTGCTACAGGTGGGCTGTCCCAGAAACCAGTTTTCTCAGCGAAAATAAGCAGAGACGAAAGGTCACAGAGTCCACCAGTCTCCTCTATGCTTACACAGAACCAAGCCCTTAGAGGCAGAAAACAGCTTGACAGATCCCGAGGGTGCGATAATACGGGGTGAGAAATAATTTTTTAATGCGTACAAGGTATTTTTATGGAATGATAAAAAATTTAAACTAGAGGGAATGAAGGTTTCACAACACTGTGAATGTGCTAAATACCACTGCCTTTCCCTGTGAAAAGGTTAATTGTACGCTATGTGAACTGCATCTTGTATTAGTCACTTGCTTGTCACCATGGCAAAACACCTGACAGGACACCCTAAAGGAGAAAGACACGCTCTGACTCCGCCCCAGGGGTTCATGACGGCATCGCATTGTGGCCATGGAAGCCTGCGGGAGATGGGAGCAGAAGATGGCAGCTGAGCCATCTCACTTCAAGTCTGTCTTCACTGACTTACTCTCTGCAGCCAGGCCCCATCTAAAGTTCCCAGAACCACGCGCCCAGGGCCAGGCATTTGGTGTGTGCTCCTGGAAGAGGAATGTTTTGTTTGTTTGTTTGTTTGTGATTTTTTGAGACAGGGTTTCTCTGTATAGCCCTGGCTGTCCTGGAACTCACTTTGTAGACCAGGCTGGCCTCGAACTCAGAAATCTGCCTGCCTCTTCCTCCCAAGTGCCGGGATTAAAGGCATGCGCCACCACACCTGGCTAGAGGAATGTTTTGTATTGAATCATCACACCTCAACTGGGTGGGGGGCGGCGGGAGGGGGGGGAATTAACCAGGTGGAAAACTGAAAATCCACAGAGCTGACTAACGCCACGAGAGTCCGATGCTCTGCGAGGAGTAAGGGAAGCCCTCAGTTAGAGCAAGCGTGGGTGGAGGCAGCGGCTTGCTGGAAGAAGTTTCCAGAATTCTAAGAGACACACAGCTCTCTACAAACAAGTGTGGAAATTGAGATGAAATCCTCTGTTTCTTGGGGAAGTACAAGTTACCAAAACTGACCCCTGCAAAGATAAGTTTAAACAGTCCAACTACACACACACACACACATAAGGAAACTAGAAAGAGCTCAAGAGAGCAAATAAGACAGAAAATACTTAAAATAATTATGAAGGCCAAACCCTTGAATTTTCTGATGGGGTGGGGCATTTCGAGATAGGGTCTCTCTGCGTAGCTCTGGCTGTCCTGGAACTCACTCTGTAGACAAGGCTGGCCTTGAACTCAGAGATTGGCCTACCTCCGCTTTCTGAATGGCATGTGCCCTATACCTGGGCCACATTTGAATATATTTAAGTGCCCTGATTCAACCACAATAAAGAAAGAAAAGGAGAGAGCCGGGCGTGGTGGCGCACGCCTTTAATCCCAGCACTCGGGAGGCAGAGGCAGGCGGATTTCTGAGTTCAAGGCCAGCCTGGTCTACAAAGTGAGTTCCAGGACAGCCAGAGCTACACAGAGAAACCCTATCTCGAAAAACCAAAAAAAAAAGAAAAGGAGAGAAGCAAGACAGAGACACAGCTTCTGTTCTTGAACCCTGTTAACAAATTGCATACTGATAAAATACAAGTAAATTAAGCCAAGCAACGGTGGCCTTTAATCCCAGCACTTGGGAGGCAGAGGCAGGTGGATCTCTGACTTTGAAGCCAGCCTGGTCTACAGAATGAGTTCCAGGGCAGCCAAAAAAAAACCTGTCTCAAAAAAATAAAAAAATAAAAATAAAAAATAAAATTTTAATGAAATCAGCAAGATTTCAGAAGAACCTTTAAAATTGAATAGAAACATAAAAAGGCAAAACTGTATGACAGTTTGATAATGTAACTACGTGGAAAAATAATTAACCCAGGGACATTTTCAATGTATTATTTTTTTGCATGGATAGGAAAAATTTATTCTGATTTTTATTCAAAAGTTTGTAAATAACCATAAGAGGAATTGTAAAATACTTGGAAAAAAATGAAAAGAAAAAAAATCACATCGCCTGTCAAGACTTCGAAACACAGCAAAGCAGCGAGAGACAGAAGGTCTTCTGTTTTGCTGCAGGGTCTCATGTAGCTCAGGCGGGTCTTGAACCCCTGGTTTTCCTGCCCTGACTCCCATCTGGGATTTTGGATGTGTGTGTCAGCATGGCTGGGTTAAGGTCATTTACACCTAGGGATACATGCACATCAGAAAACAAAACGCTAACTTTAGAATTTAAGGAGCTAGAAAAGGAACGAACCTAAAACTATCTGAAGGGAGAGACTAATAAAGACGAAAGCAGGGATAAACCGAATAGAGAGAACATCACTGTGGCCCAAGGATGTCAGCTCAGGGATGGAGCCCTTGCCTGGCATGTGCAAGGTTCGGGGTTCAAGCCCCAGAACCGCAGAAAGAAAAACAAAATCAATGAAACCAAAGCCTCGCTCTCCAGAAGCACCAGCATAATTCATGGACCTTAGCTGTGTGGGCTGACAAAAGGAAACAAATTACCAAACCCAGAAAGGAAGGGGGGAGGGGTCACTACAGATTCTACTAAAATACGAAGGGCAGCAGCTGGACACCAGCGGCTTCAGCAACTAGAGGCGGTGGACGATAGTCTCTGGAACCTGTAAAGCGGCCATGATGACATCACCCGGGAGAGGGGACTCCTGGGTATGTCTATGTGAGTCTCCAGGCAGGTTAGCTGGGGAGGGAAGACCCATCCTGAATGTAGGCAATCTCATCACCTGACCTGGGATCAGGACTGACTATAGCCTTCACCTGCCTGTTGCCTGACTTTGGATCTAATGTGGCCAGCCACCTCGCGCTCCTGCCACCATAGCTGAAGTCCCACCAGGAGGAACTATTCCTTCGTAGACTCCAACCCAAAGCAAGCCCCTCCTTCTTTAGGTTGTTTTCATCAGAGCAATGAAGAAAGCAACTGCTACACTTGCTAAGACTAAACTGTGGAGCAAGAGAAAATCTGGGGTAACCCTGGTGTGTAAGGGGTTGGAACAGCAGCCAGGAAGCTCCTGGTAGCAGCTGGAGAGATGGCTCAGTAGTTAAAAGTGTGTCCTGTTCTTGAAGGGGGCTTCAATTCAGTAGCCAGACCTATGTCAGGCTACTCAGAACTGCCTGTAACTCCAGCTACAGGAGCGACAGGGGATCTGATGCCCTCTTCTGTTCTCATGTGCACATACCACACATAGACGCGCGCCTAGGGGCAAGAGGGTCTTGCCATCTAGTTATTGTGGGCAGCCAAGAGCAGTGGCAGCAGCTTGTGGTCCTAGAGACCTCTGAGGCCTCTCTGATTAACTCCCAAGGAGATACTTTCAAGTTGGCACTGAGACCTTCATTTAATAACCATGTCTCTTGAGAGCAAACGCACTGTTCACCCACGCAGGGAACCTCTGTTCAAAGATGCTCTCATTAGCTTACAAACTAGGGAGGTCCATCCAACTTCCTGTGTGTTCTTAGCTCTAGCTAACCCACTTCCTGTCCTGTGCCCACCCTCGTGCCCACGTAAGCCTTTAGCTACCAGGGTTCTGCCCCCCCCCCTTAGTTCATATATGTGCTCTATTTTCTCCATTATATCTTTCACTTGTGTGGCAAAACCACAGGTTCCCACTTAGCTTCCTCATGCACACTTTACTTTGGCTACCCATGCCCCAATTCCCCTGCCCCATCCCTGTTACTCCACTAATTACCTCATAACTGCTTAAACTGCCAAGAATTAACTCCTGTGGATGCTCAGCTGTCAATGGGACATCAAAACCTGTTGCAGCAAGCGATTAAATGCTACTCTTAATCGCCAGGGCAATGGCGGTACATAAATGCTCCTCGATACCCGTCCCTATGTTCTGAGTTCACGAATGAAAGACACACACACCCACTGCCTTATTTAATATGCCTTAGTCAACTCAATGGCTGAGCACTTCCAAACTCCACACAGCTAACATACTCTCCCCTCTGGTATTCCTGAATTATTCCTTCCTAATATCTATATTCCATCTTTGTTGCCCTAGACCCAATTGGGGGGCCCCTGGGACCGCTCTTCCCTGGCCCTTAAGTGATTACGATGTTTCCTCTTCTGCAGATCTCAGACCTGGTCCCTATTCCTTTCCCAGCATTGAGATTTTAAAACCTCATTCCTTTCTCTGTCCTCTTGCCCATGAATCCTAAGGTCCCAACTCTGTCCAGTCATTGGCTGCTCAAAACTTTATTTATCAATCAAAACCAACTGGGGGCAGGGACCCTCAGCGTCTTACATTGGGATTCCCATGCAATTTTGAGAACCCAGTTAACATAATACAAGCATGAAACCAAATCCACCACATATACCAAATCCCATACCCATACCGGTCTCTACCGGTCTCATTACTATTCATCGGGAAAATCATTTGAAATCAAGAACGATGAACACCCAGCATGTTTCTTGTTGCCAAGAGTTGTTTTGGCTACTTGTGAGCTCTGGTAGCTCCACACAAATTTAATATTTTTTTTCTCTATTCCTGTAAGAAATTTTCTACTTTGGTGTGGATCTCATAGAACCTGCTGGTCACATTGGGACTTCATCTAGCTCTTGCTAGCATCAATTCTTCAAGTCTATGGACATGGCTACCTTCCTCTGTTCAATCCTCCTGCGGTGGTTAACAATGATGTGCAGATCTTTTGCGTCCCTGGGCTTTGGTTGTTGTTGTTGTTGTTGTCTTGATGTCATTGTTCTAATTTGCACTAACCAAAAGGCTAAGCACACCATTAGAGAGCCTCTGAGGCCTACAGCAGACACCGACACACACTTACTGTTCCCATCAATGCATCTGGAAAACACCATGGTCTATGACTTTCTTTGTTCGGTTACTCTGAAGCCTTCATCAAACTGTTACCACACTGGAACATGGAGCTTGGGATCAACCAAATCTGTGTTCCCAACTTGTCCTAGTTACTTTTCTCTATTGCAAAGAGACACCATGACCGAGGCCACTTTGAAAAAGAAGGCTTTTAATTGGTGGATTCACCAGTCCAGAGGATTAGAGTCCTTGACTGTCATAGCAAAAAGCATAGTAGCAGGGAGGCAGGCAGGCAGGCAGGCACCGAAGCAGCAGCTGAAGGCCTCCACCCTGATACAAAGGTGGAGGCAGGAACAGCCAACCTGGAAGGGGATGCATTTCTGAAACTTCCAAGCCCATGATATACAACAAGACCACACCTCCTCTAACAAGGCCACACCTCCTCTAACAAGGCCACACCTCCTCTAACAAGGCCACACCTCTCAACCCTTCCCAAACACTTCCACCAACTGTGGACTAGCATTCAAATTTATGAGTCTATAGAAGCCATTCTCATTAAAACCACCAAACAAGCCATGAATACTCATATTCGGCTCCAGAACAGATTTCCTCTTGTCCCCTTTGATGTCGAAGCTATAGTATTTGTGCCAACAAAACATCTTTTTTTCCTTCTGGTCACAGAAAGATATTAAACATTTCCAAATGCTTTTTCTTTATGTACTGAGATAATTCACGTCGCTTTAATCTTGTATTCAATTAATGATTGCTTCACACTTATTCTTTTGCATACATAAAAGCAATCTTGACTATCAGAAGCAAACCCCACTTGGGCATAGTATTATCATATCTTTGATGTGTCACTTAATTCAGTCTGCTTGGATTTCATTGAGAATTTTGCATCCAGGCTCGTACATCTTGGGTACTGGAATAAAAAGGCTCATGCTGAAACGTTTCATATGGCGGGGTTCTATAAAAGGATCTGAAGCAGTCCCACCCAGAGAACAGTCACAGATACATTTGAAATCAATGAAAACACAGAAAAAATCTTTATTAAAAACATAAAAAGAAACAAATGGGGGAAGTTGGGACTAATGGGAGTGATGACCAAAATTTTAAAACTCACTGAAAGCAGGGTCAACTACCAAATGACGACAGACAAAGTCAGAGCCAGCGGACTTAAAGATTAAAAGGCATGGGAAGCAATGAATCTGAACAGATGAAAACAGGAGAACAGGAGAAATGGATGGAACTTTAAAAGCTTGTTGTTAGATGGTATCAGAAGACCTAAGGTTCAGGTCTTCAAAGTTCCAGAGGAAACAGAGGACAGTAGTGTTGAAAAGGTGTTTGAAGAAGTGGCATGTGTTTTCTCAAGTCTGCAAAGTCAAGAAGCTGAGCAAAGTCCAAAAAAAAACAAGCAACGTGAGAAATCAACACCGAGACACATCACAGTCAGACTTCAGAAAACTAAGGGCAAAGAAGAAATCTGGAAGCCCTGAGCAATGATTGGGAGGGGCTCACGGGAGGGGCCTGCAGGAGGGGCTCCGAGGAAGTCACATGTCTTTCAAATGCTGAAAGAAAAGAACTATCTTGATTGTTTAGGTTGGGGTTTTACTTATTAAGGCCAGTCTCTGTCTTTTCACCAGGGAGTTTAGCTCATTTATATTTAGAGTAACCAGAGAGAGAAGAGGGCTTTCCTTCTGTTGCTTGGCTCTTCCTTCCCTGTGTGTGCCTTGCCGCTGCTCTGACTCTTACTGTGCCACTGACTTCTGTTGAGTTCTACTGTTCATAATGAAACATTTAAACTCTCATTTCATTTTGTGTGTATTCTGGCTTCTTAGTGGTTACCATGGAGACTCTGATTAACACCCTAGAGTTATATCATCTGACTTGAATTTATTCCAGGTTAACTTTAAGAACTTACAAAGCCCCCAATCCCATTGTTAAGATTTATATATTTTGGCCAAGTAGTGATGGCTCACACCTTCAATCCCAGCACTTGGGAGGCAGAGGCAAGATGATCGATACATGTTCAAGGCTAGCCTGGTCTACAGGGTGAGTTCCAGGATGGCTAGTGGAGCAGGCTCTATTCCCAGTCCTGGCTAAGCCACAGTGTTCTTGCTGAGGGAGGTTCTTTGCCCAGCCTCAGGCAGAAAGTTAGCGTTTTGAACAGGTCCTTAGATTCAGAACTCAGACCCTCACATCTACACAGCAAGCGTTTAATCAGCTAAGACTTCCCCCAGCTTTCTCTCCATATTCTTAACCCAAGACATTGTTGCTGATATGAATGTTCACTCGAGCACACAGCCACTGCCGACATAGCTCTTTATCCTTCCTGCATCCCTTACCTTCATCCAGACATTTCCTTACGTAATTTTGAATGATATATTCTATTCCTCTGACTTCGTTTCTGCTTAAAACCAGCTCTGTGCATAAGGGCAGGACGGTAGCTTGGTGGGGACCCAGGATGTTGGCGAACCTGTGCTGTGGGAACCTGTGCTGTGGGAGCTTGTCGGTGGGTTAGTTAAAATGGGGAAGAAAATTCACCTTCCATCCTGTGTTTGCTGCAGTAGAACCCTAGCAATGATGGAGCTCCGGCGCCTCCTGGTGGCCAGAAGGGTAAATATGGCTCACAGCTAGAAGAAGACTTCCTCCTACATCATGGCTACTAAACGCGAGGTATGTCAGACAGAAACTATCCAAAGGGGGAAGCCAAAGCATGTAGCTAAAGAGACAAAATAGTAGAAATCCTACAGGTGCTTAGATATTGAAATTATCGTTTATAAACTTCCAGTAAGTATTTGTTTATAGGAGACCATCCGCAAGACCGTGGGTTTGGGTACAAACCATCAGGAAGAGAGGAATGGAACCTCACACCTGTGAGGTTCAGCACCACACACTTGGTCTCCTGCCTGCCTTCCGGCCTTTGTCAGGGTCTTCCGCAGCTCAGCTGCCAGGCGCTGAGACTGGGGGGTTACTTTCTCTCCATTCTGAAGGCTGAAAAGTCCTGGGTCAAGGTGCCAGGCTGCTCATTTTCTGGAAGGGGACAGATTCTTGTTGCCCCCATCCATGACACAGAGGGGGGAATTGAGTCTCTGCCTCTTCCTAGAAGGCACATCTGGAAGATGAACAACAGGACGGGCTCCCTCCACGAACTTCACCCAGGCCTCGATACCTTCCATCCTAGGCTAAGCCTTCAATGTATGGACTTTGGAGAAACACAAGCACTGGGTCTGGAGCAGCCACCTGCTTTGCTTCAGCTGTTACATCTCTCCTACTTCCATATGGTGTCACCTGACCACACCCCTGTGTGACTCACCTCAACTCTGGCCTCCATTTGCCAGGATTCCCATTACCAAGGAGTAAGCCCAGGATTCACAGCATATTCTTGACACACAAGGGAAATGACACCCATGGGAGTGAGCAAGCCTTTGAGAACCTGGCTTGGGCACTGAGCGGTAAGGAAATGACTCCTGTTTCTCCTCCTGCCTGGACATTCAGTGTCCGCAGCCCTGGGAAAAATGCCCTCGTAAGAAGGGCCATTAGTTACGCACCTCAGCATCTGTCAGTTGTACCCTGTGTCCCTACACTCTGTTCTCACTTCCGGTCTCTGGAGTTTACTCCACACTGAAACTGGAGTTCTAGCTGGCATGGTGTTGCACACCTTTCATCCCAGCCCTAGGGAGGCAGAGGCACGTAGATCTCTAGGAGTTCACGGCCAGCCTGATCTAAATAGTGAGATCCAGGGCAGGTGGGGCTATAGAGAGAGACACGGTCTCAAACAAACAAAGGATCTCTAGCTGCACCCCACACCTACCTTCTGGATTCTCTGGATGCCACAGCACTGAGGAGACCCATAAGTCAGAGGCTCACAACAACAGGAATTTACTCCCTCACAGCTCTGCAGCCAGGAGTGTGAAATCAAGGCGGCAGCACGCCTCTAAGTCACTTCTTCACATCATCAGCTTGTACCCAAGGGAAGGCCTTTTTCTCTGCCTGTCTGGGTTCCAAATTTTCCCATTTAATAGAGAAATGCTCTGGCACGCACCTTCATGGCCCGGCGCTAACGGCTTGGCCTCCATAAAGACCTCATGCGGCCTCAGTTTCCTTCTGAGGAAACGCAGTTTAACACAGTATCACCAGTATCACTAAGAAGCTCTCGGAAAACCAAAACCAGGAAGGGGGGACGGGGCGCTGACTAGGCTGGCGCAGGGACCCGAGTGCGGAACCCCGACGCTGAGTATGGCAACACATGCCTGGAACCCAGCGCTGTAAAGATGGAGACAGGAGGCTCCTGGGGCTCGCTGGCCAGCCGGGCTAGCCAAAACAGCAAGCTCCTGGACCATCGAGGGATGGCGGGGGGCGGGGGTGGGGTGTCTCAAAAAATAAAATGGAGAGCAACTGGGGAAATGCCAAAGTTGACCTCTGACCTACACACACAGGAAAAGTAGAAGAAATACATCTCTAACTTCCAAAAAAAAAAAAATCTAAAAGAGATTAAACTATTTTTTTAAAGCAGACTATAAAAGACATAACACCTCGTAAACAGCATCACGGAGCCCCCGAGGACTCACCACGGGGAATTAGCATTCTCTGGGAAAGGGCACCGGACATGCTTCTCAGGCCTCCAAACCTCACATCCATGTTTTCTTGTCGTCTCTTTAAGTCTCCCTATACCTTGAAGTGGATTTCTTTTCCCCAGCATTAGAAAACTCTCCTGAATTACTTAGGCTTGCGGGCTGCAGAAGCGAAACTCCAGAATACTCTTAATGTTTAAAACGCCTAAAGGAGAGCGAAGCCCTATAAGTTCCCTGAGCCCAGACACTCCTACAAACCAGCCCCAGCTCACACTCAGATAAGAATATTTCTTTTTGTTTTCTCTGTGTGTGTGTTTTGCCTGCATAAATGTGTATACACACCACGTGTGTACAGTGCCCACAGAGGCCACAAGAGGGCATCAGGTCCCCTAAAACTAGAGTTACAGATGGCTGTAAGCCACCATGTGGGTGTTGAGAATCAAACCCAGGTCCTTTCCAAGAGTAGCAAGTTCTCTTAACCACTGAGCCATCTATCCACCCAGACAGATAAGAGTTCCTGTCAAAGTATTCCAGACCAAGAAAACCTTGCAAGTTTGCTCCACTGAACTGTGATATCAGCACGTCCCTAACAGCAAAACTTCCTTAGGTCATCGAAAAACAGGATTAACTGTTTCCATTTCCTTAGATGGAAAGCAAATTTTTTACTTAAATGGGTACTTTAAGAATCTAACAAAGGTGCCTCAGTCATTAAGATCACTGGCTGCTCAGCCAGGTTTGATTCCCGCACCCACATGGTGACTCACAACCACTTGCAACTCCAGTTCCAGGGGGATCTGACGCCCTCTTCTGGCCTCTGTGGGCACTGCACTCACAATGTGCACTGATATACATAGAGGCAAAACACTGATACCAGTTTAGATTTCTTTTTAATTCCACATTATCATCAAAAAGGTCTTATTCCAAGAAAGCAAGGATGTGTCAGCATTAAGGCAATGGTGGAAAAGATCAGTTAGAATGACATGTTGGGGAACTTCCTAAACTTATGATTTACCAAGACCCAAAGGCCGAGTGTCAAGGAGTGTGACAGCTCAGCAAGGCTACCAACAGTCCTGCTCCCAAGGTGAGACTGAGTTACACACAAGAACACTAAAAGGCAAAATGGTGCCTGAGACACACTACAAAGTCAACCTCTGCACAGAGCACCCCCACTAGAAACAGGCACGGAGAAAACTGAAGGACATAGGCTAACCCAAGGACAGATGGATGGCGGCTGCACTCTAGAGCCGTGGGTCTACTCTGATGGTGAGGACAGGGCATGGAGCCCAGAATCCACTTCAGCAGTGACGGCAAGCCCATTTGTGGGTCTGCAAAACCACACGTGCTTCCATCAGCCACTGGCAAAAGATAAGACCAGCCATCTCTGGGTGGAATTGTCCTCACTTCAGACCGAGAATGGCCCTAAGATTAGTGATGAATTAGTTATCTGCGATCACCAAGCATGTAAGGAAGCAAATAACCAGAGGTGAGAGATGCAGAAAACAGGGTACATGTACCATCCACTCACATGCTGACATCACTCCATCAGCCCGTAGGAAACCATTACAGGTCACCAAGACAGCAGAGTGACAGCCTTCCACAAACCAAAATAGCCCACAGAAAGAGATGAAGAACTCTCAGGGACATGGCAGGGAGAGCCACACAGGGAATTCTGTGAAGTAGGTGTCTCTGAAACACCAGGACACAGGGGATGGCCATCCTCCCCACAGCCTGCTCTGCCGAGGACACTGTATTTCTTGCCATGAGGTGACCATCAGCTGTCCTGCTCAGAAGCCCAGAGAGAGGTACAACCGCACAGATGGCCCCACGCCTGAGATGACACTTCAGTCTCTAACCCTGGAACAAAACCCCACCTCACACTCGAGATCACTGGGAAGAGCTTCCGACAGCAGCCCAAGTGGACAGAGTGTGACAAAGTCCATGGGGGCTGGGATGATGGAGACAAACACGGCAAGTGGGGGCGGTGCGGAGGGATAGAAAGAAAGAAAAAGAAAAGGAATAGAAGAGAGAAGAGGAGGCAGAGAAAGGGGGAGGAAAAGGAGGACAGATCTTGGAAGGATGACAGAGGGAGGATAATGGAGAGGAGGGAGGAGAAAGAGAGAAGGAGGAAGTGGGGAGGAGGAGTCTCCTGAGCCAGGGATCAGATCTGCACAAGGCAGCCACCTTCATACTACAGCCGTGGAGATCACAGTGCCAGCCCATGTATAGTGTAGTGACAAGAACTATCTATTATGTATGTATTCATGCATGTACAATAATATGCATATATGTATGCATGTATGTACAGCAATGTACTGTACATGTATGTATATACATGTATATGCATGTATGTGTGTATGAATGTGCTTATAGTAATATGTATTGTGTGTACATGTATGTACAGTAACGTCTATGTATGTAAATATGCGTG
This sequence comes from Mus caroli, assembly GCF_978045245.1. Lineage (NCBI taxonomy): Eukaryota > Metazoa > Chordata > Mammalia > Rodentia > Muridae > Mus > Mus caroli. The sequence goes on from NW_028227269.1 coordinate 108,410,136, forward strand.
TGTATACATGTGCACGTATTTATGCATATATGTATGAAAGAGTTGGTGTACAGTAATATGTATGTGTGCATACATGTATGTACAGTAATATATATTTGTGTACATTGCGCATGTATTACAGTAATATGTGCATTGTGCATGCATGTATATACAGTAATGCATGTGTGTCTATGTATGTATGTATGTATGTACAATACGCTAATGTACCCACTGTACTCACCTTCTTGTTCATTAGACATGAATTTGAAGACTCTAAGCTGCCACAGAGCTGTGCACTGTCTATGGCAATGTTGGTTCCTGTCTCCTGTCTAAACAAGGATCTGAGGCTGGTGACTTTGTGCAACTTTGTGTGACTTTTGTGTTTGGCCTCTCTTGGCAGAGCTGAGCACCACTCTCATCCTGTGTCTGTCTGTGTGTATATATGCATATGTATACATGTGCGTGTATATGTATGCATATATGTGGTTCTGTGCTTTGTTCAAAGTAAAATGTTTCCACAAAAGTGTGTTTGCCTGTGGCTTTAGCATTCTCAGTTTTGACTGCTGCGAAGTTTCTATCGTAAAAAGCTCTCTTCCGAAGGTTTTTCTACCTAACCCTGGGAATTCCAAAGACTGTAAAGTGCCACTAAATGGCCAAAAGCAGTACCACATAGTCTGAGTTTTACTTTTCCTTCCTCCATAGAAATGCTTAACAGAACTATTCAGATTAACTTGTCAGTGGCAAATTTAAATTCAAAAATATGCATTTCCTTCCCGTCCATAAAGCATACTGTATTCATTGTACCTGCAGGTAGGAGTCCAAATGTGCTGCTACTCTTAACTGTACAGTTGTTCTAAAAACATGTCAGTACAGCAAATGCTGACAGAAATGTGAGTCTGAGAGAGAGAGAGAGACAGAGAGAGAGAAGAAGGAGGAGGAGGAGGAGGAGGAGGAGAATGGGTGGATGGATAGACAGATGATAAAAAGATGATAGGTGGATGGATTGATACATGGATGGACAGATAGACAGACAGACAGACAGACAGACAGACAGGAGGATGGGAAGCAAGACAACAACAAACTGTAGAGCAGAGCAGTTGTTAACACGCTGTTCTGCAGAAAGGATGCCAGCATAGAGGAAAGGCAAAAATGCCCACCATGCTGGTTGGGTAAGATCATGGTTTTTAGAGTTCCCCAGATCAGGAGAAGTTCTGTCCTCGTTTTCCATAGGCCAGTCCTGCCCCCTTCCCCATACTCCACACCTGTTGGCTTGGATGTAAAGCTTCGTCTTTACATCCAATAATGTGGGCCTGAGACTGCCCCCCCCTCGCCCAGTCTCTGATGTGGGCTCTCATGCAGCTAACAGCCTGTAACTTTCCAACTCTCAGAGTTCTGAAATAAGCACTTGTGAGCTACTAGCTAAGGAGAGAGGGGCTCGGTGCCTTCCCTCTTATCCAATGAACTCTGCATGCATCTCATTCTGAAAATGGACCACAACTGTCTATTCCCCACATACACAATCACATACACACATGTGTGTGCAGTATGTACACAGCAGGCAATGAGAGGTGGCCAGGGAAACTGTTCAGTGGTTAAGGGTGAGAGGCAAGCATGAAGACTTGGGTTCAGTTCCCAGCACCCACATAAAGCTGAGATTGTTGGCTTTACATCCCAAACTTCTATAACTTGACCACCGCAGGGAGAGAGAAGCAGAACACGTGGATGCCCAGAGCTCGATGGCTGACCCATCAGACCAATCAGTAAGCTCTGGACTCGGTTAACAAGCCTTGTCTCAAACACTAAGGCAGAGGATGATGGAGGAAGACACCCAGCAGTGACTTCTGGCCTACACACATACAAATACACAAATACACACACAAACACAAATACACACATACACACACAAATACATACACACACAAATACTCATACTCACACATACACACAAATACACACACACAAATACACACATGCATGTACACCTACATGCATACATGTACAGATACACTACATAGATACATAAGAAGGAAGGAAAGAAGGGATGGAAGGAGGGAGGGAAGGAAGGAAGAAAGGAGGTTCAAATTGTCATAACAGGCTATTTTTTAAAGCTATGACAAGGGACAGTGCAGCTGCTGCAACTGGCTGTCGGGGCAGTCATTCCATGTGCCCCCGTTCTTCTGGCTTTGAGACTACGTGAGGAAAATGGAAGTGTGGAAGGGAACACGAGTCTGTTCCGTGGAGAAACTGAAGGCTGACTGTTCATTTTAAATATTATTTTTCTGGTTCTTTTGCTCTGCAGAGGCAACCCAATTTCACACAAATGTCTTGAGAATAAGTTTAAATTGAGTAAATGTAGGGAGACAGAGGGAGGGAGAGGGAGGGAAGGAGGGGAAGAGAATAGCCTACCTTTCCAACCCCAGGGTAGCTGTAGACACCCAGGAATGGGTAAGTCAGAGGTCTCCAGCAAGATTTGATCCAAAGAACTCAATACAAGCCACTTCAGTGAAGCCTCTGCCCGGGAATGGCAGTGCTGGCGGCTGGGCGGTCCACTGAGCCAGCGAGAACTGGGGTGTTATTCCACAGCTTCTCTGACCCCAGGAGCAGGAAAACAGAAGCTAAAAACACCAGAAACATCAAACGATTCACAAATATGTGGTAATTAAATAAGCAACGGGGAATTACGCAACCAACGGATCAAATAAGAAATTAAAAGGGAAATTTCTTTAAATGTCTTAAGACAAAATAGAAATAAATAAATGAATAAATAAATAAAACAATGTAACAAACCTCAATAACACAAAACCCACCAAATATTCCTCCTCACAGGACAGGAAAGGAAGTGGCTGTGCGGAAACAATAAGGAAAAAAAACTGTGATCGGGGGAGACCTGAGAACAACAAAAGAAAATTAATAATACTAAGAGTTAGGGTTTGGAGGACGGGGCTGAGCCAGGGTGAGCCAGGGCAGCCTCAGCCTCAGAGCTCCCACCCATCTCTGCCGCCTGAGTAATTGGCAAACCTTTAACTAGACAGAGAATGGAGAAAAGACACAAACTGTGATGTGAAGGAGGAGACGGTACAACTACTGCCACAAACATAGAAAGACTCAAAAGAGATGACTGGATGGATTCCTGGACACAGACAGACCTCAGACTGAAACTAACCCAGGAAGGAGCTGAGAACCAAGCAGTAAGAAGGATTGGGAAAGAAATCCCCCAATGGTGGGTGTAGTGGGGTCTAGAGCAGAGGTCTCTGTTAAAACAAACCAGACCCAAAACTCTTCTGTCAGAAAGGTTCAGGTCAGGCCAGATGGGGAACCCAGGAGACAATGAATCACCCCACAGAGAGAACACCTCGTTAAATCCTAATAGATATTGACCGAGCTATGAAAAACAGGTGTGTGCTAAGTTGAACATGCATGGGGCAGGAAAGATGGCTCAGCAGGTAATACCTCTCGTCACCTGAGCTCCATGTCCAGGCACACATGGTAGAAAGAGAGAAGAGCCTCCCACACGCTGTTCCCTGACCTCCACATGTGTGTGCTGTGTCCACACACACACACAGAGACAGAGCGGGATCAACAAACAAATGAATAAGTAAATGCAGTAGTAACAAAAAAAAATCTGTAGGAAGAAGAGATTTTAACAATAAAGGAGTTTAAAAAAAATAGTCCCACACAGTTCAGCGTAATTGGCGATGTGAAAGAGGCAAAAATCAGTACTACACCTTAATGAGTAAGAAACGGAAGCTGGGCTCTCTCGCGCAACCTTTAAAGACAGTAAGAGAACGTCGGCTTACAAGGAAGTAGAGAAACTGGGAAGGGTTCTAGAAGCTGAAAGGACATACAAGAGATGATAATTCATCTGGGTGGTACTACACAGATACAAACCTAAACGCATCAGTAACTACAAGGACGGCCTAAAGGCCATGAGCCTGAAACTCCCCGAAGAAACCTCAGTCAGAAAAGACACGGCTGCAAGTTAAATACCCAATCACTAAAAGGCCACGGGCCTGGGTAGACGTTCAGTTCTTGCCCCACACTGTGAGCATCTGAACTCCCTGGAACTAGTGTGGCCCCGTTTCATTGCTGTGGCTGAGGTCACGGTCCACCACTGCAGGGAAGTCACCATGGCAGCTGCATAGAGCACCCAGTCAAGTCGCCTCGCCCGTCAAGAGCACACATGCGTAGTACTCAGCCCGCCTTCTCTACTCACATGCAGTGTGGGGGAGGGGGCCACACCAGGGAAACAGGTGCCACCCACATCAGGCTGGGTCTTCCACGTCAATCCCCACAGGCCAACCTGATCTATGCAATCACTTCAGGCTCTCTTCCCTGGTGACCCTAGGCTGTGTGAGGTTGACAGTTAAGACCCAGGAGCACACCTAGTAGCCCTGGCTACAACAGCCCACGGCTGTCACCACAGCACTCCTATGGCAAGATAGGAGATGGCTGGAAGGTCTCAGGTTATGTATGCACGTATATGAGGCCAGAGGTCAACATCAGGTGTCATGCACTGTCCCTGTCCACCTTATTGTTTGAGACAGAGTCCCTCACTGAACCTGGAACTTGCCGATTTTATGCAGCTGGCTGGCCTGTGAGCTCCAGGAATCTGCCTGTCTCTGCATCCCTCATACTGGGATGATAGTCATGAACTACCATGCCGATTCTTACGTGGATGCAAGAGGATTTTCTCAGCGCAACAGCTCCCAAATAATGACATAGAGACCTTCTAGTTTATTATAAGCTTTGATGCTATAACTGGAAAAATTCTCAACTATTCTAATCCGACAATAATGGCCTGGCCTACGTCCGGATCCGTGGCCCGCTACCTCTCAGTCTCTAGTTCCAGCAGTCTCTAGTCTACTGCTTCCTCCCGAGTCTCTGGCCGGTGAGTCCTGGAACCTGACTCTTTCCCAGAGTTCCTCACTCTGCCTGAAGTCCCACCTCTTCTCTCCTCCTTGCTATTGGCCATCAGATGTGTATTAAACCAATTAGAAGATGCTAGAGGGAGTATTTACAAGATAACCAAACAGGTGAGCCAATAAAAATAACAATATCAAAGTCTGATCTTCTCTCATTCTCAGTCAGCCCAGAAATCAGCGTTTGAATAACACAAAGGCAATCTTTACACAGTGCACAAGAAGACCACCCCAACATGAAACTCCAGTTGTTGCGTTTGCGCAGAAAGTCAGTTACTGACATAGCATCTCTCCTGCCAGACTCCCTGTGTTGTTTTTAAAAATTATTGATTCAAATGCGGGTCAGAATTAGGATTCCAGTCGGCATCAGAGCATTTAAGAGTTCTTTATCCACGGACGGGAACCATACTTACTTGTTTGTTTGTTTGTCTTGCCCTGGTTGTCCTGCAACTCACTCTGTACTCCAGGCTGGCCTCAAACCCAGAGATTCACCTGACTCTGCCTCCCGAGTGCTGGGATCAAAGGCGTGGGCCACTGCTACCCTGCACCAGGCAGGCAATCAGAAAGGAGCTCTCCCAACAGAGAATGAGGGGCTGGCCTTCCTGACTCAGTGGCTGTCTCCATGGCAACAAATCGCAGGTGTTCACAGGTCCCTGGTCTATGCGTTCATTTGATCACCTTTGTCATGTATTTTTTTAATTACCCTGAACTAGGCCCAGGAGACACACAACTACATGCCAAGCACAGTAGCACGTAAGCATCTACATTCTTCCATTTTAAGAAAGACTTAATGTACTTCTCAAGAACATGTGGTTCCAATATACAATTAAAAAGAGAGAGAGAGCCCTTAAAATTAGCATAAAGGACCTGGACCGATGGCTCAGTGGTTATTGAACTGCCTGCTCTTCCAGAGGACCCAGGTTCAGTTTCCAGCACACTTGCTGGCTGTAGCATAAAGGGCCTAGCAAGATGGCTCCCAACCATCTGTAACTAAAGCTCTAGGGTCTCTAACGCCTCCTCTGTTCTCAAGGCCACTGCACATGTAAGGTGCACATGTGGACATGCAGACCAAACACTCATACACACAACATTTTTAAAAATACTACATTTAACTTTGAAATTAACCTGAAGTTGTCATTTAAATGGTATGTATGAAACAGGTGCAAATACTGAAACGGCAGGTGTTTAGAGTCTATGCACAGAACGAGGCGCACATTGGCTGGCGAAAGACGCAGTTAATGCACTCAGTGTCTAGTTCCCAAAGGTGAGAAGAAACTACAGAATAAGGGGAAATAATTAGCATTGCAAAGTTGTATGTGAGCTCACAACTGTAATCCTAGCACTCGGGAAGCTGAGGCAGGAGGACCACCACAATTTCAAGGCCAGCCTGGGCTATCTTTTTTTTTTTTTTTTTTTTTGGTTTTCCGAGACAGGGTTTCTCTGTGTAGCCCCGGCTGTCCTGGAACTCACTTTGTAGACCAGGCTGGCCTCGAACTCAGAAATCCACCTGCCTCTGCCTCCCGAGTGCTGGGATTAAAGGCGTGCGCCACCACGCCCGGCTCAGCCTGGGCTATCTTGAGACCTCATCTCAAAAGCAAAACACCTAAGAAAGAAGATAATAAAGACACCAGATGAAATCAATAAGCAAAACCAAGAAAAACAAAACTGGCTCTTAAAGTAGATTAAGAAAGAGAACTCTCCAGTGAGAAGAACACAGACTAATGTACAAGATAAAATGTTTGAAAGCAGAGAGAAAGCAGAGAAATGAGGAAAGAGTTAAGCTGCAGTACACAGAAAGTGCTGGGTACCAGCAACTCAGGGCTACGGAGAGCTGCTAGGGACTTGGGGGAGAGATGGCTTTAGCGGGTAAAGTGCTTTCTACTGATCTGAGTTCAAATCCCTAGAGCCAACTTGAAGCTGGGCCTTGCAGCTCAAATCTGTAAAGCAGTGCTCATGCAGTATATGGGCAGAGAACACAGGAGCAAGCCCGGAGGATTGAGGACCAGTCAGCCTGGTGCATGTAACATTCCTTAACCTGGAAGACTAACATTGGAGGCTGTCCTGTAACCTACACACGCCCACTCACACAATGCATATACATGCACCCACACACAGGCACACACACACATATCTGCACAACACACACACAAGCATACTCCTAACACAATGCATGCACACTCACACACACATACACACAGACACAAGAACAGGTCTGCTCACACATGCATGCACAGGTGCACACACACGTGTCTGTACAAAACATACACACACACAGACACAAGCACATACCTGCTCACACATGCATATGCATGCATACACATACATATGACTACCTTCAAACCTGAGACACATGCAGACATTCCAAACATAGTATATATTCTCATATTAGAGGAATATGACGGTCTCAAACTGGCCACCTAAGCCTCCATCTAGAGCCACTGGGGGAAAAGAGACAAAGCCATGGCATACAGGAAAAAACGACAGCTACAACCACAGACACCAAAAAAACAAAACAGAAAAGCAATGAGCCTCAGCCATCAGTGAAACAACACACCGCTAGCCGAGCTGACAAGAATATAAAGAAACAATTACTGAAATGAGAGACATGAGTTATCAATAGCAGAAACTAAAAAAGAAGTGAGGCCTTGAGAAAGACCTCACAGACAATGGCCGCCACATTAATAGTGCATTAAACACACGACTCCAGGCAGGCAGATCCAACAATGGGGATAAAACAGCCCATTCTGGAAGTCACAAGATCTACAAACTCACCCAAGGGGGGGAAATGGATAACTTGGCAGTCTTTGATCTACCTGAGAAAATGAATTGGGCCTCCAAGTTGTTCTAACAACAAAATCAGGGCCAGCCGTCTCTACTGGCAAGTTCTATCCTCTTTCTATGGAAGAAATCACAGGGCTCTATCTAGTCTCCCCGCAAATTAGAAAAGAGGGGAAGCTTTCCAAACTCATTTCATAAAGCAAGCAATTATCCTGGTACAAGGGAGGGGGAAAGGGAGGGGGAGGGAGAGGAGGAGAGAGAGGGGAAGGGGAGACAGAAAGTCAGTACAGGAGGGCGAAACTAAACCAAAGCCCTTGAAAATATAAATACGAAAATCCACAGCATAAAACTGTCAAACAGATTCCAGAAATACATTAAAGGCATCAAGATCCCTCTGCCAAGTAGACCTAAGTCCAAAAAGGGAAGGCTGCTTGAATATTTGAAATCAAAGCAACCCATCATACTAACAAATGAGAGAAGAAAAACATACAATTTTATCAATCGCTGCAGAAACAGCCTGAGTCTGCCCATATGTTCAAACTCAGAATTTAGGCTGGGCATGGTGGTGTGTGCCTCTACTCTCAACACTCAGGAGGCAGAGGCAGGAGGAGTTCTGTGAGTCTGAGGCCAGCCTGGTCTGCATGGCAAGTCCTTGGAATGATGAGACTGTGTCTCAAAAAAGGTGTAAGGAGTGGGGGAGCCAGATCCTGACCAATACAGATGCAGATGCTCACAGCAAGCCATCCGACTGAGAGCACAGGGACCCCAATGGAGGAGTTAGGGTACTGAAGGAGCTGAAGGGGCCTTATCTGGCATCAATGGACGGGGAGGCCCTTGGTCTTGTGAAGGCTTGATGCCCCAGTGTAGAAGCATGCTAGGGCGGTGGGTGAGTGGGTGGGGGAGGATCCTCATAGAAGCAGGGTAGGGGGGATGGGATGGAGGTTTGCAGAGGGGAAACCTGGAAAGGGGATAACATTTGAAATGTAAATAAATAAAATATCCATTTTAAAAAGGAAAAAAGAAAAAACAGGCTGGAGAATTAGCTCAGCAATTAAAAGTCTCTCAGGGGACCCCCAACTCAGGTCCCAGCATTCACGGAGGGTGGCTTCCAACTGTCTGTAACGCCAAGCCCAGGATGTTGACGGACCCTTCTGGCCTCTGTGGATACCTGCACTAACATGCTCACACACAGAGAGAGACACACAGTTAAATGACCAAGCCAACTCAGTCAGTCAACAGGGTCTCAAGCGAGGGAGTGAGGACTGAAAAAGAAAGACATTTAGACAAAACTATAACCTGACTCCAGCCCATGCTGAGGCTGAAGCAGCTTAAATCCTTTCCAGCCTGCTTTTATATCATTCTAGGTGCATCCAAAACACATGGACAGTTCTTAGATCACAGACAAAGTCATCAAGCGAAGTAGTGAACAAAGCCCCATGGTCACTGTTTCTAACACTCTTATCTGAGCCTACTTCCTTGTCCAAGCCCAGTGACAAATGCCAAATTCCCAGAAGGGGCACCAAAAGCTCTCAACAGTTAAAAATAAAAGTGAATGGTTTTGGTTTGATTTTAAAGATTGATTTATTGATTTTATGTACATGAGTACACTGTAGCTGTACAGATGATTGTGAGCCTTCAAGTGGTTGTTGGGAATTGAATTTTTAGGACCTCTGCTTGTTCCGGTCAACTCTGCTCACTCAGTCCCTGCTTGCTCCAGTTATTATACATAGTACACTGTAGCTGTCTTCAGATGCACCGGAGGAGGGCGTCAGATCTCATTACAGATGGTTGTGAGCCACCATGTGGTTGCTGGGATTTGAACTCAGGACCTTTGGAAGAGCAGTCAGTGCTCTTACCCGCTGAGTCATCTCACCAGCCCCAATGAATGTTTTTTTTTTTTTAAGTAATTAAAATACTAAAACCTAGCAGGAGTGATAAGTCAAAAAACAAAGACGAATACCAAACTGTTGACATCAATCATTTTAAAGGGGGCATTTCTACAAACTCACAAAGTCAAAAACAAAAAACAAAACAAAACAAAAAACAATCAAAAAAGCCTTCAGCACAGTATACCAAAAAGTTAACAATCTGATTAGATATACAAATTCTTCAGATAGTACACCTTACTACACTGAATTTGCCCTCATTTTCTTTCTTTCTTTCTTTCTTTCTCTCTTTCTTTCTTTCTTTTTTGTTGTTTTTTGTTTTGTTTTGTTTTGTTTTCGAGACAAGGTTTCTCTCTGTAGCCCTGGCTGTCCTAGAACTCACTCTGTAGACCAGACTGGCCTCAAACTCAGAAATCCGCCCACCTCTGCCTCCCAAGTGCTGGGATTAAAGACGTGCGCCACTACTGCCGGCTCTTGTCCTCATTTTCTTTTTAATTTTTATCTTTTCCTTTTTTCTTTTTAGTTTTTTGTTTTGTTTTGTTTTGTTTTGTTTTTGAGACAGGGTTTCTCTGTGTAGCCCTGGCTATCCCAGAACTCATTATGTAGACCAGGCTGGCCTCAAACACACAGATGTCCACCTACCTCTGCCTTCTGAGTGCTGGGGTTGAAGATGCCTGCCACCTCCACACCCGCACCACTGGGCTTTTTTCTTTTTCTTTTTACTTTTACTTTTATTAAGCTCTGCCACATGTGTGCAATGCCCATAGAGGCCAGAAGAGGGCGTCAGGCCCCTCTAGACCTAGAATTACAGGCGGCTGTGAGACAAGGTGTGGGTGCTAGAAAGCCAACTTGGGTCCTCTGCTAGTGCTCTTAACCGCTGAGCTAGCTCTCCAGCCCTCCTAATTTTCTAATGAAGAAAATTTCAGAACCAAGTGCCTTCACCTGACAACTCTTCCACATGTGGGGGAAATGTCGACACCAATGTTTCCCAACTCATCCAGGAAAGTAGAGAGAGAAGAAACGTTTTCCAGGTCTTAATGCCAGCGAGAGCCGGGCGTGCAGCACTCGGGAGGCAGAGGCAGGCGGATTTCTGAGTTCGAGGCCAGGCTGGTCTACAAAGTGAGTTCCAGGACAGCCAGGGCTACACAGAGAAACCCTGTCTCGAAAAAACAAAACAAATACAATGCCAGCAGACCCTAGAGAAAGATTAACACGTTAATGTTTTAACATCTGAAACCATCATTTCTACTAATAGAAACATAAAGATTTTAAGATATATATATATGTATATAATTTGGGGTGAAACAAAGTTTTAACGAAATATCCAGCAATAAATGCCAAGATGCAAAGAGTAACCAACCATCGCAGGGGAATCCATGTAACCAGTCGTCACAGGAGCTTCCACGTATGCTACCTTCACAGGAGAATACACGCCCACCAGTCAGGTTTCCCCCAAGAATGCAGAAAGCACTCAGTGCTGTATGAAACACTGTAACTCGACTCTTGGGGTATCTTTTTCTTTTTTTTCTCCTTTCTGTGTGCATATGTATACACACTCATATGTAGATTTGTGTGTGCACGTGTGTAGAAGTACACACACATACATGAATGCTCTCAGAAGTCAGCGGTCAACACTGGGTTCCTTCCTCAATCATCCGCCAACTTATTTTTTGAGACAGGGTCTCCCACCACACTTGGAGCTCACTAATTTGGCTAGGCTGGCTGGCCGGTGGGCTCCTGAGCATGCGCTGTCTCTCTCAGCTTTCATGTGGGTGCTGGGGATCTGAACTTGCACAACAAACACTTCACCAACTGAGCCATCTCCCCGGGCCTCAGTCAGCATTTGTCATGATTAATTTAATGTATGGACGCTACGCAGCCACAAAGTACCAGCTATTTGATGAAACGTCCATCTGCGTCTGAGGTCACTTCTGCATTTGATAACAAGGGAAGCCCGGCCCCAGCAATACACCCTGTTCTCCATGGTGTCAATGGGCTTCATCTAATGAGCTGAAGGCTTGGAACAAAGCCATCAAATCCAACAGTGAGAGGGCTCGGCCAGGAAAGCCACTTGCTGCAAAGGAGTTAGAACTGCTCATAGACTGACCAGAGTCCTTCCAACTTCCTAACAATTCCAATCCCTGACACCGCGATGACATGCCCGCCACACCCTACAAACCCCAGACCACCGTGAAAATACAGTTCACAAGCCAGAAAAAAAAAAAAAAATCCCAGTCCATTCCCTTCCCTGCCCCCTCCCTTTTTGTAGCTAACAGTCCCGGGGCTGGTCCTTCCCGCCTCTATGTACTTTAGCCTCAAGCAGAATTGCCATGGGGTAGGGAACAGGTGGATACTCCAGGCAGAATCTAGAGCCCTAACCAACCCCACTAGGAGGAGGGGCATAAATGGTCAACAAGCCCAGCCCGCATAACCTTTTGCGGGAGGAAAGGCTAAATGCCTCAAGGTGATATTAGGCGTAGACACTTATTTCTGGCAAGTGTTATGTCCCTGACACAGGGACACACACACCTGTTGACTGTACTGTATTTCCCGTTAAAATAGGAGGAGCCCAGTTCAGAGCCCCAGCACCGGGTTGCAGGCAGGGCAGGCAGCAGAGGTGGAGCAGAGACAGGCGATCCCAGGGCCTTGCTGGCCAGTCATTCTAGCAAAAAGGGCCAGTTGAAAGTTCAGTGAGAGACTGTTTCAAAAGGTAAGGTGGAGAAAGATAGAGGAAGACATCCAACATTGATCTCTGGTGTCCCCGTGGTCACAAGCCAGTGAACACACCCACATGCACACACCTGTGTGCACGCCTGCACAATACACACACACACGCCCATGCTCGTATGCACACACAATGAAAAATCTAGCATGCAGCCCCAATCACCAACCAGAGAAAGGAAACTGAACCGAGTTTGTCTTCAAAGCTTTGTTCATCAGCCTAAAGGGTACCAGGGACAGATGACTGTTCCCAAGCGTCCTTGGCAGGGTGGGAGTAGAGTGGCCTATGCTGGCACATCCTGTCCACCTTCCAGGAATAGGCTGCCTGCTGCCTGCAGAAAGGCCAGAGGCTGACATGGAGCAGAGGAAGAGGGTGCAGGCCTAATAATAACTTGAGGAGAAAAACCACCCAGCTGAGAACTCCAAGATGCAATGATAGGCTTTGAACACCAGATGGCGCTCAAGGATCATAGTTGCTTTTAATATCTTGGGCCACAGAAACCACTCATCACTGAGTACCTAAGCTTGTTGGCTAGGATTAGCTCCATCCTTGCAAATACCCATGAGGTATTTGGTGTTTCTATTTTACAGATGAAAACTGAAGTTTGAGATCATGCAGTGACCCTTAGCAGACGGCTCATCACCACGATGGTCACCCTGGGAACCCCAAGCCATTGTGTAGACATTCCAGAGGAAATCTTCCAAAGATGCTCTATCCACCTGTGAGCTGCTGAAAGTGTGTGCCCTAGGGTGAGCCCAAAAAGGGTCCAGCAGTGGGCGGGGGAGGGGGGTGACAGTGGGCTGCAGCGACGCCTTTATGCCTTTAATCCCAGCACTTAGACAAACGCAGAAGGATCTCTGAGTTCGAAGCCAACCTGTTCTACAAAGTGAGTTCCAGCACAGCCAGGCCCACACAGAGAAATCCTGTCTCCAAAACAAAAACAAACAAACAACAAACAAAGGGTCTGGCAAATGTGCAGGCTTTTGGCCAGACAACTGAGGCTCTGAGCCAGATCTGAAGTTTCTACAGGACCACATACTGGGATGAGGCAGTATGACACCAGAAAGAGCCCTCCTGCCTGGCTACCAGTTTTAGCTGGGGTTTTACTGCTGTGAACAGACACCATGACCAAGGCAAGTCTTATAAAGGACAACATTTAATTGGAGCTGGCTTACAGGTTCAGAGGTTCAGTCCATTATCCTCAAGGCAGGAACATGGCAGCATCCAGGCAGGCATGATACAGGCAGAGCTGAGAGTTCTACATCTCCATCTGAAGGCTGCTAGTGGAAAACTGCTTCCAATCAGCTAGGATGAGGATCTGAAAGCCCACACCCACAGTGACACACCTACCCCAACAAAGCCACACCCACTCCAACAAGGCCACACCCTCTAATAACGCCACTCCCTGGGCTGAACAAATAAAAACCACTACACTATCTAAACCCCATTACACGTGGTCCTGCACATAGGCCTGGGGACTCTGTGCAGAATTCAGGGCCACATCTATCCCTCAGCTCTGCAAAGCCCAACACTCATGGTGCTCTTTCCTGGTAGATACTTTGGGGGCAGGGGGACAAATGGAGGAGAAGGTTGGAAAGAAGGGGTGTCACAGACAGACTGCAACAGGGCACAGGGCTGTTTGGGGGACCTGTGAGAAGGTTCCAAGAAGCTGGCAGGACAAGAGGGAGGCTTGCTGAGTGGGACAAGGGTGTGTCACAAGAGGCCACCACGCGAGCTTCGGAACAGAGGTTTACCCCGCAGCTACAGAGCTCCCGAGACAGCGACGTTGTAGAGAGCGCATCTACTCAGAAGGGGCAGGAACCAGAAAATCCTCTTCCAACAAAACACTCAGGAAGATTCCAGACACTGAAGAGGTGTGGAGTAGAGCCCACGTGTAGTTATATAGCTACACCAGGAACCTGGGGGTATACTGCTTGAGAGAATGCCAGGAAGTCAATCCTTATAGCTGTGCTGGGAGACCAATATCAGTCTGCTCCGGAGAGGAAACTGGGGTTGAGAGGTCAGCTCACACACCACCGCACACAGCCAGTCGCCCTCCCTGGACCAGATCTTTGCACACTTATACTTAGACCCCATCCTTTGGCAAACCTTCTCCACCTAGAAGGATCACGGCTGATTTCACCCAGTTATTTACCTTCTTGTTTTTTGTTCTTTTTTAAGATGTATTTATTACTATAAACAGGTACACTGGAGCTCTCTTCAGACACACCAGAAGAGGGCATCAGATCTCATTATGGGTGGTTGTGAGCCACCATGTTGAACTCAGGACCTTTGGAAGAGCAGTCAGTGCTCTTATCCGCTGAGCCATCTCAACAGCCCTATTTACCTTCTTGTAAAAGTAACTTTTATCCCTCTGTACAATTGTCATCTCTGAGGCTCACCGCCTCGGTGTGCTAACTGAGACCTGGTCACGAAAGCTTCTAGTCACCGTATAATCTAATCCAAAACTAGAATGTTTTCAGCCTCTGAGACTTGCTGGAATACACTCACCCCTTCCTAGTTCTTTCTGAACACTGGCTGGCTGACTCAGCTCAGCTGTTCAGGCTCAAACTCCTCTGCACTCTGACTCAATCTGGCTTCTCTCTCAGCTTCTGACTGAATTGTTCTGCTTGGCCTCAAACTAGCTCTGGCAATCCACTCTCATCTTCAGCCTCCTCATTCTCCGGCTCATTATGTCTTCACCTGTATGTAGCCTGTCCTCTGTCTACAACCTGTCTCTGTACAACTATCCCAGAAAACTGCCTCCTCCTCCTTTCTCTCCCTCCCCCCCTCCCTCTCCCTCTCCCCCTCCCCTTTCCCCTGCCCCTCCCCATCTCTCTCTCTCTCTCTCCCCCTCTCTCTCTGCAATGCTCCCTTACCTCTCTCTTCTCGTGAGAGTTTGGCAGATCCTATTCTGTCACGTCTCTCTGATTCATCACTGTGTCTGCCACTCAATTAGACATTACATTCAAACATGAGTGCTTCCTTCTACAAATTAACTTTACCTTCATTGTTTGGTGTGTACTAAGGGCATGTCTGTATTCTGGCCAGAGGGACTAAAGGTGTGTGTGTGTGTGTGTGTGTGTGTGTGTGTGCACACGCGCACACATGTACTCACAGGCTGAGCCACACCACAACTAGAAACAGGTTTTTCAGTAGTTAGCACAATCTCAGGATCCACAGTGTGATCAAATATCCTGCAACACCTTCAATATTAGCACCTGAGAACCTGGGATGCCTACCCAAATTACTTGAAGCTATGGCCTCTACTTGGGGTGTCAAGCCTGAACACCTGAGTGGAAAGGCTCCCCTGCCTCTATCGTGGGATTTGGATTCCATATTTCCACCATGAGGGCTGTCCCTGAGCCCTATAGCGGGAGGGAACATAAAACACACACACACACACGCACACACATGTATGTGAGTCATAACAGCAACACCAGTGCTCAAAGGAGTGCGTTCTCAGCTCAATGTCCGAGGCTCCAAAATCCTGTGTTGAAATCTTTTTTTTCTTTTCTGCATGTGTGGATGTGATGTACACTGCATGTCTGTATGCATTTTTTCATGTGTGTGGGCACACATGTGGGATGCACATGCACGTGTGCAAAGGCTAACATGACCTGTCTTCCTTGATTACTCCACACACCAAACACTGAGGCAAGGTTTCTCAATTGAACCCAGAGCTCACCAATCCAGCTAATGGAGCTAGCGGGCTTGCACCAGCAATCCCGTTTTCTGCTTCCAGCCTGCTGAGATTACACATGGCCGCCATGCCCATCCAGCATCACGTGGGTGCTAGGGATCCAAACTCCAGCATCATGCTTGTATGACCGACAGGTCACCTACAGAGCCATCTCCCATCCAGGGTTGGACATGCAGGGTTGGAGTGCCGCTATAACGAATGCATAGAGACACAGAGGCAGCTTGGAGTGGTCAAAGCCTGGAAGAATTCGGGGGTGCAAAGCCAGAAAATCCTCCAGGGCCTTGCTGGACCCTAAGAGTATCCAGCAGGAGCAGGGCAAAGTGGGAGCTGTAGAAAAGGCCCCATCTTCTCATCCGGCCCCAGGTGACCTCAAACAGGCACCGCAGGCACAGCCATGCTGTGTAAGGGCCAGGAGGAGGCCCCGGCCAGAAGCAAAGATTAAGCTGGGATAGGAGATGGGCACAGCGTTCTAACCGGGTGGGCTGAATGGACTGCGTGACTGTCTCACAGCGGTGAGCCACACTAGAGGACACTTAGCTGAGACCATTCTGAACCGTGGAAGGCACTGCCTGGTCCCCTGACTGCTTCTTAGCAGGCAGCGTTCAGCACAGGGAAGCAGAAGTTACAGGGTTGGTAAGTCCTCAGCGTTAGAATGAGAGGGTTTCCAGAGAGAACCCAGGTATGCTCAAGTGACCCTCTGAGGAGATTCACTCTCAAGCAGAAGCCAGGAACTAGTTATGTTCAAGACAATGAAGGTCCCACTGGTCTTGTCTTCTCCATCCCAGACAGATGCCTCAGAGAGCAGACATGATGGTGCATAGCTCTAATCCCAGCATTCGGGAGGCTGAGACAGGGCCTGGACTACACAGCAAAATCCTGTCTCCAAAAGAGAAAAGACAGAGACAGCCTGTGGGCACACCAGAGGGAGCCTCTCGTAGGGTAATACCCAGTGAGGCTTTGCCTCATAACCCAGGAGCACCTTGGATGTATGGTGAGGTGTAGAGTGTACTGAGAATTTGTTACCATTAAAACCCTGGTTATGTGGAACAACAATATGAACTAAGCCGGGCGTGGTGGCGCATGCCTTTAATCCCAGCACTCGGGAGGCAGAGGCAGGCGGATTTCTGAGTTCGAGGCCAGCCTGGTCTACAAAGTGAGTGCCAGGACAGCCAGGGCTACACAGAGAAACCCTGTCTCGAAAAACCAAAAAAAAAAAAAAAACAATATGAACTAACCAGTACCCCCAGAGCTCGTGTCTCTAGCTGCATATGTAGCAGAAGATGGCCTAGTCAGCCATCATTGGGAAGAGAGGCCCCTTGGTCTTGCAAACTTTATATGCCCCAGTACAGGGGAACGCCAGGGCCAAGGAGTGGGAGTGGGTGGGTAGGGGAGCAGGGCAGGGGGAAGATACAAGGAACTTTCGGAATAGCATTTGAAATGTAAATAAAGAAAATATCTAGCCGGGCGTGGTGGCGCACGCCTTTAATCCCAGCACTTGGGAGGCAGAGGCAGGCGGATTTCTGAGTTCGAGGCCAGCCTGGTCTACAAAGTGAGTGCCAGGATAGCCAAGGCTACACAGAGAAACCCTGTCTCGAAAAACCAAAAAAAAAAAAAAAGAAAAAAAAAGAAAATATCTAATTAAAAAAAAAAAACAGGTTATGTTATGTGAATGTGTTTTGTTTGTTTGCTTTAATCCCAGGCATGGGCTGTGTGGCTGCTTCAGATTGTCCACAGCTGCTATGATTTGTCTCATGCTCTAGAAGGGGTGTGATTTTTGCCCCCTGTAGATAGCTTATGTTTAGAATTCTGGGGACTCTTGAAAGGAGCCCAGAGAGTGCCTGTGATGGTGGCTACCCCTGCTGCTCCTGGTTGCTGAGTAAAGAGACATGAAGAAGAAACCATATATCCTGACAGTGAAGACTGGACTTGCCCCCCAAGGTACCCGACACCCCTGATCAGCAGGAGGCAGTCTAAGGAGATGGCACGCCCTTCCCCCTCTAGCCTTCTTCTCCTCCTGGCTTGTGTTGGGGCTTGGACAGGATTGGGATGGAGAAGGGTGGTAGGTATAAGAACCCAGTAAAGTATGCCTACAACAGTCACCACCAGAGGCATGGTCCCAGAGAACTGCCACTGCGCCAGAGCCTGGAGCAGACTTGCTCTGAACCCTTTGTCCCTGCCTGGCAAACTGCAGAGCCTTCTGCCTGGGTAAAGGTGTGGCCGCTACCCCAGCAGATTTAAAGAATAAAACACACCCTCGTGTATCCAGAAGGGCCCTGTCCCATGGGCCTAGAGGGCAAGAGCTTGGTGCCAGAAAGTTCCTGCTGTATGACAAAATATTTCCTGGAAAACGCACATCTACTCACCCCAGATAGGGAACTCGTGACAGACCAAAGTATGAATACGACCAAAGTCCAAGTTAGTTTTAGCCAATGAGTTTTATTGGGGTGACTTACAGGAATCTGGGTGAGGGGTCACTTACAGGAGCAGAAATGACTCAAAGATAGCTGTGTCATCAAAGTCCACCTCAGCATGGGTGACAGCTCACAAGGCAGGGAGGGAATCTGGAGCACACTGTCTGCACAGCCTGCAGACATCTCAACAGGTTGGGGTGTTCTTCCCAAGTGACTCTGGTCTAAACCATTTCCCCGGAGCAGCTGGTCTGACCTAAGTCTCCTTGTAGCTTTTCTCCTCTGGGAATCTTCTGTGCTGCTCACCACACTGTCTGAGAGGGTCTCTCAGCCTTTACTGTTTACTCCAAGAGGGAGGGGCTAAGTAAATCTGCTTAGTTTCAGGGACTTCCTGAAGTTAGAGTTGTTTATCATACTATTTAAGGAGCTTCCCTTCGGGATGGAAAAACTTACTCAGCGGCCACCCTCAGACCTCCCTGCCTGGTGGAATTTGCCCTGCTGGGTTTGGGCTCAGCTGGGTCCTATAAGTCCTTCCTTTCCTAGTTCTCATTGTCGGGTAGAGTGTCTGTCCTGTACCTAACCCACCACTGTATTCTGAAACACAGCAGTGCCTGGATCTTATAGGTTCAAGGGTGGAGAGCAGCATTGAGATGGACCCTGAGTCTCACCCACATCCAATACAGCTGACTTTGAACTTCAGATGTCTGACATGATATCAGAGCTGTTAAGACACTGGGGTGATTGGCTGGCATTGAGGTGATTGGCTGGCATGATTGTGTCGGAACAGAGAATATAAATTTGGAGAGTCCAGGCACAATGTGCTCTGGGCTGGAGAGCCATGTCCTGCAAAATTTTTATGTAAAAATCCTTTAGAATCTAGACCAGACTATGCCACAGGCCACAATGCCTGCAGCAGCTCCCCAGCCTCAGATCCTAGTGGGCACCTTCTGAGACATGAGATTACTCTACCTGTGGAAAGTGCAGGGATCTTTGAGTAAATGTTTAAGAAGTGAATAAATTAGTGCGTGGGTGTGTCTTAGTTTGGGTTTCCATCACTGTGAAGAGACACCATGACCAAGGCAACTCTTATAAGGACAACATTTAATTGGGGCTGGCTTACAGGTTCAGAGGTTCAGTCCTTTATCATCTTAGCAGGAAGCATGGCAGCATCCAGGCAGACATGGTGCCGGAGAAGCTGAGAGTTCTCCATCTTGATTCAAAAGCAACCAGGAAAGACTGGCATTTTCAGACAGCTAGGAGGAAGCTCTCTTCCGCGATGGGAGGAACTGAAGTGAGAACCTCAAAGCCCACCCCACAGTGACACACCTACTACAATAAGACCACATCTCCCAATAGTGCCACTCCCTGGGCCAAGGGTATTCAAACCACTACAGGGTGTGTATTCTTGACAAGGAGGAATGCCTTAGACCCATGGGAAGTGGCAAAACAGTTCTCGGCTCAGATTCGGGAATGGCAAGGCCTCAGTCTGGTCTACGTGTAGTGTTGGCGGTGTGTGCAAAGACTAGCAGCCATAGCATCCTCTTCCAGATAACTTCAGTTTTTCTGTGCGTGTGTTCGTGTGTCTGTCCTCCCTTTATTCCCTTATCATCCTGTCTTCAGAGTTCTCCTGTTCTGCTGTGAAGAGAAGCCATGACCAGGGAAACTCATACATAGCATTGACCTCTGGTTTCCACAACACTCCTTCACGCACACATGCTCACACACATATGAATGTGTGCATACACCACATACACACACACACTGTTTAAATAAACATGAAAAGGGAATCCAATCAGGTCTCTACAGTGATGTCACATGATCAAGTAATATGTTCTTATACAACCTTGAACTTCAAAAGGCATTCCGGAATCCAGATGGTTGTAAGATTCAAATACACATTCTGTTCTTCTTAAAAGTAGACTAAGAACACAATGGTGGTACATATTTACATACACTTGAAAGAAATCAGCATCACTCCAACATCGAAACTGCAAGAGACGGCTTTGGCCACCCAAGACGCAATATTCTGTGTGGCCAACAGGAAAAACACCACAACCTCTAACAAAAATCAGCCCGCCTCCTGCTCCCTGGGTTCCAGGCCCTACACAGCACATTAAATTAACTCACTGAATCTCCAGAAGGAGCCTACACGTGGCTGTGCTGTCCCCAGTTAGAGATGACAAATGAAGGTCTGCCAGGGGAAAGACAGCTGTGTAGCGAGGCAGTGACAGGGACAATGAACATCTGTTTCTAGTTCACACCGGCAGCAGACACACCGCAGACCAGGAGAGCAATCGTGGTTCAGTATCCTTTACAACAGTGGGGTATACACTCCCTCCAACAAGAAGGCAATGGACTCCTCCACAGACAGGCAAAGACCATCCCTGTGAGACACACAACTCACTTGGTCACGCCTCCGAAGCAGTGCCACCTCTCCAGCTACCCGAGCAAAACCAGGTCCATGCTTGCCTGTCAATCTGGCTGACATTCAAGGGATCTGGTCCCCAGTGGGTGCGCTTGTAAGCTGGCATCTTCAGGAAGCAGGTCCAGGGTGAGGTTCAAAACCCAGGATACTTATCTGTCTCCACCGTCACCAGCTGTGGAAGGGGGAGGAGCAGAGGATGGAGAAGAGAAATGTCACTCCAGACCCCAGGAAAGCCCTGCTGCGTGCGTCCACATGAGTGGCGAGCTCCTCTGCCCAAATAGCCAGGTCCCGTTGTTTTGTGATGTTTTGTTTTGTGGACACAGGGTCTCCTTACGTGGCCTGGCTGTCCTTGAACTCAATGTGTAGGCCAGGCTGGCTTTGAACTCACAAAAATTCACCCACCTCTGTCCCCTGAACGCTGGCGTTAAAGGCATGTTCTGTCTACCACACTCAGTTCCTCCCATTTTTGATGTTTTTTAGTCATAGACTAGTGGTTCACAAACATTGATGCCTGTCATTATGGAGGAGGGGTGGGGGCGGGGCTTAAAAATATGCTGAGTCACATGGCCCACCTGTCCACCGACTTTAAAAAAATAATTTATGCCGGGCGTGGTGGCGCAGGCCTTTAATCCCAGCACTCGGGAGGCAGAGGCAGGCGGATTTCTGAGTTCGAGGCCAGCCTGGTCTACAAAGTGAGTGCCAGGACAGCCAGGGCTACACAGAGAAACCCTGTCTCGAAAAACCAAAAAAAAATAAAATAAAATAAAATAAATAATAATTTATTTATTTTATATTTTATAAATATATTTTATGCACATTGGTATGGTTTTGCCCGCACCTATGTCTGTGTGAGGTGTCAGATATTGGAATTACAGACAGTTGCGAGCTGCCATGTGGGTGCTGGGAACTGACTAGAAGTGGAGTCAGCCAGCACTCTTAACTAGTGAGCCATCCCTCCAGCTCCGCGCCCACGGACTTTTTAAAGTTCTTTAGTAAACTCAATCCTCTGAAGAGATTCTAAATGCTTGTTTGTTTGTTTGTTTGTTTGATTGATTGATTGATTGATTGAAATGTGTATTGGGATTGTGTGACCAAAATCGTAGTCACAAGGCTGTTCCTGGTCCCACTGTTTTTACTCTTCATCCTATCTGAGAGGAGCCATAAGAGGCCAATGCTCAGGTGCCGCTTTAATGGAAGCAGGTGGCCAGAGTCATGGACAGCAGGTGACAGACGGAGTAGGGGTGCAGAGGAGCAATGCCTCATCACCTTCCGTGTGCGTGCGTGCGTGCGTGCGTGCGTGCGTGCGTGGTAAGGATGAGACGCACCACAGGGATGCTCGGCTTCAGCCTGACCACCCGCAGATGGTAGAAGCATCTACCACTTCCCTGCTTAGCTTTCAGGGGTGAGAGGAGGGAATTAGAGGCTGGAATGAAGACTGCCCCCTCCGAAAGCAAAGGCTAGCGTTGCAGCTGCCTTGAAGGAACTTGCTGCCTTTTGGCGTCGAGCCCCTGAGGAGGAGCTGTGAGCCGCAGCAGCCAGGACCCGGCAGCAAGCCTGTGAGAGGAAGACCACCTCCCACTTTA
Organism: Mus caroli; assembly: GCF_978045245.1. Classification (NCBI taxonomy): domain Eukaryota; kingdom Metazoa; phylum Chordata; class Mammalia; order Rodentia; family Muridae; genus Mus; species Mus caroli. The sequence goes on from NW_028227269.1 coordinate 108,432,539, forward strand.
GTCCTCCATACCCGCTTTGTAGGAGTTTGACTTAGCTGGGGTGTCTATTGCTTCAACGAAACACCACAACCAAAAAGCAAGTTGGGGAGGAAAGAGTTTATTTGGTTTACACTTCCATATCGCTGTTCCTCAGGAAGATGGGTGTCAGGACAGGAAAAGAAGTCAGAGCAGGAACGCAGAGCAGGAACCTGGAGGCAGAGCTGATGCAGAGGCCATGGAGCCATGCTGCTTACTGGCTTGCTCCCCATGGTTCGCTCAGCCTGCTTTCTTATAGAACCCAGGACCACCAGCCCAGGGATGGCACCACCTACAATGGGCTGGGCCCTCTCCCATCAATCACTAATTGAGAAAATAGCCTATAGGCATATTTTATGAAGGCATTTTCTCATGGGGTGTTCTCTCCTTTCAGACGACTAGCTTGGGTTAGTTAAGTTGATGTAAACCCACCGGCACAGAGGCAGATGCTAGGCGTGTCCACAGGCCCTGGCAGCTCGGTGGCTTGTCCTTGATGTCTGCACAGCAGAGAGAACTTGGACTTTGCATCATGAGACAAGGCGCCCAGCTCCAGCATCACCGACCCCTCCCATCTTAGTCTGTACTAAGTTGTGTAGAAGCACCCCAAAATTAATAGCATTAAGCCCTGCAGACAATAGTTCCACCCCAAAGTGGTGAGGGTCCCCTACCTCGGGAGGACACGAGTTACCATGTGGCTGAGTTGTCTCAGGGAATAACAGGTCACCCCCACACAGGCACCCAGGTCTCTGGACCTTGCCTGGTTTCTGGAAATCTGCTGTAACACTGGGGACCCTGTCGCTGCATTTCTCACTAAAGCTGTGACTTCGGATGAAATCACCACGTTGCCATCCCATCTCTGCCTGCACAGCTGTGTGGCTTCCAATCAGATCACTCAACTATTTAGACACACTACCCTTTTCTGGCTGGTGCTGGGATCAAAATAAAAATAAAAACTTCAGTCTGCAAGGGGCGGAAGGAGAGAAACTGGCAGGTTTGTTATCGCAGCCCTCCTCCCAGGTAAACAAAACTAATAATATCTGCTTAATTAACAAGCGCCAACCTGCCCGTGAGGCCTCACCTCCAAGGGTTTCTAAGCAGCCTACACCCACCCACCCTTCTCAGAGAGCCCTGCCAATAAGCAGGAGAGGCAGATGGAACTGGGCATCTAAGATGCAGTTACTACAGGTGCACACAAAAGCCAGACTCTCCTTCAGTCATCCCTCTCCCAGCTCCCCGTATCCTCTATGCCGGCTCCTTTTGGCTGCTTTATGAGTCACCCCCAAAGCAAAGTAGCTTAAAATGGTAAAGTCACCCATCTCCAATACAGTTAGTCAGTGTCTCAGGGTCGTCACCCACTGGTGTCGACCTGTCCTGGTGTTGCCTGTAACTGGGGACTGTGGCTGGGTTGTTGGCCTAGTACCCACTCAAGGCCAACTCTTCCTCCTGGGGGCGGGGCTTGGCTGTAAACCCTCCCGGGGCGGGGCCACTCTGTAAACCCTCCTGGGGGCGGGGCCACGCTGTAAACCCAGGTTGAGACTGTTGGAAGCTCCTCCCCATTTTGTACACAGCTCAGTGCCAGTGAGGTTACTAGTCTCAGGACCTGTCCAGGTCAGGAGAGGGGTGCAGACACCTCACCTCTAGACACAGTGAAAAGAGCTAGAGCTCTTTCCTATCCCTTGTGTAGCTTTTTCGGCTTCGAAGACTGAGCAGGCATGAGCCCACGCCTCTACCCAGGAAAGCACCCCCAGACACTAGGCTTATTTCTGCCCTTCTCTCTTTCCCCAGGGGAACAGACGGAGGCTGAGATCCGCAGGCAGCAGCCTTGGGCCGCAGAGGAAGTGGATCAGTGGAGATGTGGTCTTAGAGGAAGAAGGAACATGACGCTCAGCTTCCAGCTTCCAGCCCTCGCCTCGGGAGCCGCACCAGATACAAAGGAAAGCAAAGGCTTTGTCTGGTTGTGTCCACAGCAGTGCTGCGGCTGGGCCCAGTGAGCTCCTTTCTTAAGGGTTTTCCTTTCGCAGCTGGGCCTGTTTTGGGGTCCCTGGCCTCATTTGTATCCAAAGGGCAGCTTTGGGTCGGTTCTGAGCTGAGCCCGGACAAAGTGATGAATGCAATACTGGTCCGATAGCTCAAGGGAGAGTACAAATCTCAGTGCAGGCGCAACAGGCAGAACAGGGTCTTCCCCCTGGACCTGGACACAGCAGCAGCTATGAAAGGGACTTCCCAATAGGAAAGCAACACAGCCAGGTTTGGAGTCAGTGGGTGGCTCTGGCTGCTGAGGAGAGGATATTTCCCACCATGCTGGAGCTGGAACCCAAGCCCGGTGCATGTTAGACAAGCACTGAAGCACTTGGCTGCATCCTTGGCTCAAAAGCCCTGTACCCTGAGGACAGTACGGTCCAAGAAACCCCTCCCTCCAGGGCACCAGATTCAAGGATTTTTTTTTTTTTAAGATGTATTTATTTTATATATGTGAGTACTCTGTTGCTGTCTTCAGACGCACCAGGGGAGGGCGTCAGATCTCACTCTAGATGGTTGTGAGCCACCATGTGGTTGCTGGGAATTGAACTCAGGACCTGTGGAAGAGCAGTCAGTGTTCTTAACCTCTGAGCCATCTCTCCAGCCTCCCCCACCCCTTTTAAAGATTGATTTATTTATTTTATGTATATGACCCAGATTCAAGGCTTTAAAGGCTCTCGACATCCACACTTGAAATGTAATTCTTTTTTTGTTTGTTTGTTTTGTTTTGTTTTTATTGTTGTTTTTTTGGTTTTTCCAGACAGGGTTTCTCTGTGTAGCCCTGGCTGTCCTGGAACTCACTCTGTAGACAAGGCTAGCCTCGAACTCAGAAATCTGCCTGCCTCTGCCTCCCGAGTGCTTGAAATGTAATTCTTTTGTGCTAGGAGACTAAGATTTGGAAGGGTTTTATTTTGTGTCTGCAATTCTTCAGCTGCAAAGCCTGTCATTGAGTCTCTACTGCAATTTAGTGACAGTTGCTGAGCATGGCGGGGGACTCACTCCTTGCCATCATGCTGCGGAGCCAGGGTCCAGCTGGAACCCCCTGCCACACCTAGAAGGATCCCAGGCTATGGGCATCCCAGACCTGCATCCAACCTCCCTCCATCCACGATGTTCTTTAACAGCCTAGTGACCCAGCCCTATACTCTGCCCTGGCCACCCAGGAACGGGGTCAGCCTGGACCCTGAAGAGGGACTTGGGGTTTGGGATGGAGGAATTCCAGGGTCCTAGATCTGAGTCAGGTAGCAGGATTCTGCTTAAGGTGGTGACGCAGAGTGAAACCCTGCCGTAGCCCCTGGAAACGTCAGGCTTAAGGGCACAGAGTGAGAGGACGGTTTTAAAGGTAAAGACTGCTTTACACTGTTGCTTTGAATGGCTAATGCAGCAGACCTAACACCAGCTCACCTATCTACCTGTCTTCTTCTGGCTCCTGCTTTCTGCAAAGGCCCCTGAGATGCTCACTCACCCTTGCCTGATGGATCTGGTGGCTTTGCTGGGACACCAGCAGGGACACTGCTTTCCTGGTGAGGGTTGGGAGCTAAAGGCTGAACCAGTGCCACGAGGGCTTTGCCAAATGCTGTCCAGAACACTCCTGCATCCAAACTGTCTGTCATCCTGATCGGGCACAAGGCGTTCAAGAGAATATGTGAGCTGTCATCTCCTTCTGCTCCTGGTCCCCTGCTGTCAGGCAAAGGGAGAGGCCGGCTCTGAGCCATCCTAGCAGGAGTGTTCTGGGCTGACTGCCAAGCTGGACAATAGGGACACACACTCCTGACTGCCCTTCAGCTCCTTACCTTCCTAGATGGGCAGCCTCTGATTCACTGCCTCTCTGGCTGCCATTACGCTTCAGACATCCTTTCTGCCTCCAATTTTCTCTGGAAACCTCTCAGCAACCCAGATTCACGACTTTGAACTTTTCTGAGACTCTGGCTCCAGAGCTTTGGGACCGACCTATTTTCTTACCGTACTGGTCCCCTGCTGCAATTGGGATGCAGCTCCATCCCTCAGGCTCCCCCCTAGACTTCCCCCCCACACACACTTTAACTGCCCAGATTTTCTCTCTCAATCCCCACAGAGTATAGGATCTGACCTGAGATGTCTCCGTCAGTAAAGCACCCACTGTGAAGAGCCAGGCCCTAAATTTCTATCCCCAGTAACCAGATGAAAACCGAATGCCGCTGTGGCACATGCCTGTAGCTCCAGCATGGACTCGGTGCATGGAGAAGCTGGGGAGCTCTGACCTCAATGAGAGACCTCGTCGGAAGGAACAAGATGAGAAGCAAACAAGAAAGGTACAGGATGTCCAGGTCGGCCTCCACACCCATGCACATATGCACGCTCCAGGGTACGAGTGCGTATACACAAAGAATGCATGCACAAAGCACGCATACACATACAAATAGACACATAGAACTGAACAATAAAGAAATGCATCACGGAAAGAACCTGCCAAAAATCTCCATTTCTACAGAGGCTCATCTGAAAGCATCTTTGAACCTCTCTCCTCTGGCAGCTACCTCTCCCACACTCAGCAGGTACCGCCTTCTCCCCACTCTGCCTCTTCCACTCACTCCTCACTGTCCTGCAATCCGGTGGCACTCGCTGCCTCTCGTGGATGTAAAGAAGCCCCTTTGTAGGACTGGTGCTGATGCTAATGTTCCCCAATTGGTTCATGACCGATCAATAAAGATGCTAAGGGCCAATTGCTGGGTCTGAAAAAGAGAAATGGGACTTCCAGGTCCCCAGAGACAGGCTAAGAGACACAGGGGAGGGAGGGAGATTTTGGAGGGAGAAAAGGTGACCGGCTATATAAGATCTTGGGTGGAGCCACCATAACAAAGCAGAAGGCAGATTAAGAGGTGCTGAACTAAGAGAACCTAGGAAGGGCACGCTAGCCGTAGGAGATTAAAAGTGCTCAGCAATTGAGCCAATAAGGCAGGTTGAAAATAAGTTAATGTGTGTATGTATGTTTCATACGAGGATCCGAGGGAACCTGGGCAGGGTTGGTAGAGTGGTCTGCCTGGAGCTTAAAGCTGGGTAGCAAAAACTACACACAACACCCCTTGGGACAAAGGAAATCACGGACTCCTCAAACAAAAGATTCATGGTAGGCTTATCCTGGTCATGTGACTTTGAACCCGCTCTTATCTCACAGTCTCCTGAAGGGGAGACCCTGCCAAGTGAAGGAAGACCATCACTTCAGAGCTCCTGGTACAAGGTAGCCTCCCCTGCTGTGGTACATACTGTTTGGCTTTTCCTGGGGAGACAAAGAAATGCCTTTTACCCCAGATGGAGCCAGTCACAACAGACCAAAGAACTCCCCATCCAAGTCGATCTCCATGAACCTTTAGGGTTACTTATGGGAACATGGGTGACCTTCAGGCAGTTGTATCACACTAGCATGGGTGATGACTCAGGAGAGATGTGTCCTGGAATTCACGGCGTATCTTGCAAGCCACTCCACCACTGAAACGTCCACCCTCCCCAGCACGTATTCTTTATGGAACCTTAGGGAGGGGTTGTGTGAGTCTCTACATTTCTTGGTCATGAGTCGTCCCTCTCTCTCCCTGAGGATTGTTTCAGCACAGAGGGAAAAACGTCACATAACAGAACGAAACCGTTTCCATCCCAAGTCCCAGTGCCTCAAACAGTGGCTTCATTTGGATAACGACTCATCTTGTTAATTAAGGCAAAGCATGGTTGTGGGGGTCGGGAAAAGCTGTGTGGTTAATATGCTTGTATGAAGAACAGACAGGAGACCACAGGGGGGCGCTGATGAGAGCCACCTAGGGAAATGACCATTAGGAGTCTGAGAGGGGGGCTTGGCTCTCAGCCTCCAGAAGGAGTAAGTCTGGCTCTTGGAATCCCCTTCCCTCCCGAGCCATTGCATATTGAGATTCTGCTATGGCAGCCCAGGGACCAAAGCCACACGTCCTGCTACATTCTCTAATGGAAATTCACATGGAGCATTGGGTGGAGGACCGGACCAGTGCTCTTGAGTCCTCGCTTCCATGGGAAGACACTAGGCACTGACTGCATCTGTCCCATGCTTGCAGGCTAGACTAGATGCCAGGGCACTGACTTCTATGGACCCTCACCCATGCCAGTGCAATCCACTTTAGATAGTAAGCACACAGTAGGTCTAACAAATGCCTAATGAATGGACTTCATATGAGACTTTGATAGCTGCAAGTTTTCCCATGTACAAGTCTGTGCATGGGTGGGGGCAACAAATATTTTGGTTTTCAGCAATACCCCCCCTCCAAAAAAAACCCCTAATCATTATTTGGGTCCAAAATACATTTTCCACTGTGAAGGGTTGCCCTGGTCTGTAGGGCACAGAACCATGAGCCCGGGTGGAAGCATCAACTTTCACAGGTTTGGCCCACCTTCCATGGATCCAGATCATGGCTCTGAATTACAGTTTGGGGTGAGGTAAAACTTTCTGAGTGTAGCCAACTGCATCTATTTAGGGATTTGTCATGCAGATTAGCCAGGCTAACACAGGCCGGTGCACCTGTTACATCGTTCCACACTGGACTTCTAGAAGCACTCTTGTGAGATAGAAAGGGGAAGGGAAAGGAAAGGGAGGGAGGAAAGATGGAGAGAGAAGGGGGAGGGAAGGAGGAAAAGGAGTGAGGAGAAGAGGGAGGCTGAGAGGGAGGAAAGGGGAACAGACACCATGCTGAGGTAAAATGAGTCTCAATGGTGTGTGGACCGCGTGACGCTCCTGAGAAGGACTGTAGCACAAGACGTCACAAATGACAACGCTGCTTTGCCCTTGGCCACGACGAATGATTTCGGAGGCCAAGCGTCTCCGTAAAAGTCCCCTGGGCATATGCTCCCTTCGTCTTCATGCTACTGTGCGTCTCCAGGAGCTGAAGAAACTGGAATGAAGTCGTCGCTGGCTGAAGCATCCCTACCTTTGAGAGGAGAGGAGGGGCACGCTTTTAGGTGCCAGGGAGACACAGAACACACTTGCTAAGCAGCCCAGATCTTATGGGCATATAGGAAGGAGCTCTTCTGTGCATGTAAGGCGCCATCCTGACATTCCAGTCCCACCATTATCTAATGGGTGACCACAGCAGACTCGGTGCTAGGCTGGGTAAAGCTGAAGGTCCCCATGAGGGTGAGAGATTGATGGCGGACTGAGACTCATCAAGAGCCACCTTTGCTCTTTCATCCTCACAGCTACCTGTAAAGAAGTTGCTTAAGAGGTTTACTTGGCACCCAAGAAGTTTACTTGGTATCTTAGTTGGGGTTTTACTGCTGTGAACAGACACCATGACCAAGGCAACTCTTATAAGGACATTTAATTGGGGCTGGCTTATAGGTTCAGCGCCATTACCATCAAGGCAGGAACATGGCAGCGTCCAGGCAGGCATGGTACAGGAGGAGCTGAGAGTTCTACATCTTCATCTGAAGTCTACTGGCAGATAGATACTGGCTTCCAGGCAGCTAGGATGAGGGTCTTATAGACCACACCCACAGTGACACACCTACTCCATCAGGGCCACACCGTCTAATTGTGCCACTCCCTGGGCCGAGCATATACAAACCATCACACTCGGGTACCAGGATTACAGCTGCGGGATACTGTGCCCGGTCCCTAACTTCTTGTTGGTGACCTCTGAGAGCCTGCCCTTAGTGCATCTTCCTGTACCTTTCCAACACTGACTGCCTTGGGAACTGATGAGGCTTCTGAGCCCCAAGGGCATTAAGCAAACAAGACCCAGCTACGGCTTCAGTCAAAACAGGAGTGGGAAGGACTGGGGAGATGGCTCAGTGGTTAAAGCACTTGCCACAAGGACCAGATTCAAATCCCTGGAACCCACATAATTGCTGGGGGATGGAGGTGGGGCCATGACAGCTGCCTATAAGTAGTTCCAGCTTTGGGAAGCAAAGATGGGATCCTTGTAATCCCCTCTGACCAGCAAGACAAGCTGAACCAGTGAGTTCTGAGTTCAACGGAGAGATCCCAAGTGAATGAGTAAGATGGAAGAGCGATGGGGGTGATTTCTGATATCAGTCTTGCACCTCGGTGTGCAGGAGCATGCACATGCACACTTGTGCAAACACGTGTAAATATACACACACTGAAGATACAAGGAATGGCCGAGTGAGTGAAAGCGGCTCTAGTGTCAACAGCACTGAGGGACACTCCAAGGAGTCCATGGTCACTTACCAGAGCTAGTGGAATGTCCTACCTAGAATTTTATCTGGAATAGCACAGCTAGGGGAAGCCACAAAAACTTAGCCTGAACAACGTCCATCTACAGTAAAATTGAAAGAGAAAGTTACAATGGCACGTGTTCCATCTTGAACATTTTCCTAGATGGAGACAATGGAAAGGCCCACTCAGTACCTCTCCACCACCACCCCCCCCCCAACTGGGATGCTGGAGCATACTCAAGGCAGTCTCTCTGTGGCTCCCCAGACCAGGAGGGGACAGGAAGGCCGGTGTGAAGCACGTGCAGCCAGCTTCAAGTCCACCCAGGTGGAGAATTTCCTCCTAAAGTCCGTGGCCAAGGTTCTGACTTCTGCATCACTGCTGTCTTGACACTCAGTGACCACAGGAGACGTCAGGACGAGTCACATCACTTCCCTTCTGCCTGAGTGTAGAGCAGGGTTTCTACACTGCAGTACAGCTGACTTTGGGGCTGGGAGGACACTTCCTGGTGGGGCCATCCTGCAGACTGTGGGAAGCTGCAGGGTGACGCTGGCCTCTATCCACGGGAGGGTAACAGCAACTCACATGCCCAGCTGTGACAACCTGAAATGTCTCCAGACATTGCCCAATGGACCCCAGGGGGCAAAGGTGTCCATCCTAAGAGCCATTCCTTTAAAGAGTTTGAGACTGAGTCCACACATAAACCGGAGCCTGCCAGTTTGCCACAGCCTCCCCACTGGCCCCAGACTACTCTCTACCCAAAGGCCCCCCTTGAGGCCCAGTTCCAGTCTTTTAGCCATGCTTTAAGCCCTGAACAAGAAGCTACAGGAAACGCCCTCCTGGGCTCTCTCTGGCTCAGGCTAGCTTAGGACCAAGGGATACCCTGGGAAGGGAGAAGACAGGGGAAGCAAGGGCTACTGTAGGGCCATTTGCCTGGACTGCCCACCACACTTGATTCTGACTGCCCTACTTGCCAAGCCCGGCAGCCCTCACTGCCCAGCAGGTGGCACCTGTGACCGGCAGCACTGCACACTCCTCCATCCCCCGATGCAGTTGACCCATGCAGGCCTGTATCCACCGACCCTTCATTAGCTTATTCCCAATTAAACCCATGGGACTGTGCCATCTGTTTCCTGCCTGTTAAAACCAGTAACGGCAAACTTGGGGTGAGCAGTGAAATCTCCCCTTCCCTGAAGGGGAGCCCTTGAACGTGGCTCTATCTCATGGCTTCCCATCAGGCAAGCTTTCTGCTACCCTCACTTCAGCTGCACCCCACTTCTGCAGCCTTCTAATCTGGGGTGCTAATGCGCTTAAGGTGTCCTTTCTCCACCTCAGGTTATTTCTGTCCACTTCATCTTCTCCGCTGGACTTAGGGATTTGGGAGGAGACCAGGAAGGGATTGTATGTATCTCACCCTGTTTACCTGAAAACTTTTTTTTTTTTGTGGTTTTTCGAGACAGGGTTTCTCTGTGTAGTCCTGGCTGTCCTGGAACTCACTTTGTAGACCAGGCTGGCCTCGAACTCAGAAATCCGCCTGCCTCTGCCTCCTGAGTGCTGGGATTAAAGGCGTGCGCCACCACGCCTGGCTTGAAAACATTTTTTTTTGTTTGTTTCCCATTTTTTTTCATCAACACCCAAACACACATCTTTATTATGGTAGTTCTGGGAACAGTCTATGAGACCCCCCAGCTTTTAGGAGTCCCTGGGCTTTATCCTTTTGGTTTTCAGAGTCTGTCCCCGAAGCCCGTACCTGCATCTCTGAGTGCTGTGAATCCCTGTCCATTCCAGACAACCCCTGGCCTGGGAGGACCTGATAGTGTGGAGAGGGAGGCCTACAGGTCCCTTCGGGGGTAGCGGGGGGGCTAGAGTGCCCTTGCAGGCTGGAGAAGACAATTCCCAATAGGAGGAGCCTGGGAAGCAGGGCAAACCCTCACTGAAGGTGGCATTTTCTTTTCTTTTCTTTCTTTCTTCCTTTTTTTTTTTTTTTTTTTGGTTTTCGAGACAGGGTTTCTCTGAACTCACTCTGTAGACCAGGCTGGCCTTGAACTCAGAAATCCACCTGCCTCTGCCTCCCGAGTGCTGGGATTAAAGGCGTGCGCCACCACTGCCAGGCTTTGAAGGTGGTGTTTTCATAAACTCTTCTCTGCACAGCCTGACCGGGTTCTCTGGGTACCCTGGTCTCTTACACGTTTAACTAAGGTTTAACTTGGATTGCTCAGAGTTGAACAGGACTTCCGTCCAATCACTGTCATCTTGTTGAAGAGTAAATTTACTGAGCAGGTGTCTGTGCCAGCCCCTGGGGTCAGTGTTCCCCACGAGTGGGTACTTGAGTCAATATGACCTCAAATCCCCCAAACTCGTAGGCAATTCCAGAGCAGAGGGAACTAGAGATCTGCTGTCTCACCCGCCCACCACACGTGGGTTCTCACCGCCCTAGCTGCCGAGCCAGGGAGCCCCCACTGCCCAGCAGGTAGCACCCATGGTTATCAGTCTTGCACACTTTTCTCCCTCATTCCTGCTTGACCCTAGCAGGCATGGAACCACAGACTCTAACTTATTACCAATTAAACCCTTGTTTAAGTAGATATAAATCCAATTAAAAATTATCGTAAGTAGTTTCAGAGGAAACAAGGTGAGCTGATCTGGTTGTGACTGTCCAATCTAGACACCCACCAGCCAGTGTTGGGAGGCTAGATGCCTGGGTGTTGCTGATAATATGGAGAGAGGGGGGCCTAGAGCTCCCTCACAGGGTGGAGAAAACAATTCCTGATAGGAGGAGCCTGGGAAGCAAGGCAAACCCACACTGAAGGTGGCATCCACTTCTTCCAAAGCTCCGCACTAGGAAACTGAATGCCTAGCTGGAACCACTGTCCCTCCAGATGCTCAGCCCCAAACTCAAACAAAACAGCTTGCCCCACCACTCAGAGGACCTAGCTGTGCTTGGTGGGCATGATAGAAGCTGAGCCCTCCAGCTGGTGGCCCTGGAGCTGAAGACTTACTGGGCAATGAAACCCACATGTAGTGTGTCAGGGTACACATCTTCACAGCTGCCCCAGGAAGCAGGACAAACGGTGGCTGTCACAGGCATCTGAAAGGGGGCATCGGGAAGGGCTGACTCCAGAAGCTGGATTTAGGTGAGGGCAACTTCTTTCATGACCAGCATGAGACAAGAGTCTGGGCCAGTCTGTAGCTGGCAGGTCCTCGTCGAGCCTCACTGAACCTCTAGTGAGACATCAGGGGCATCCTCTGCTTTGGTACTTCAGAACTGGGCATGGAGAGGATATAGCCTTCTTGAAGAAGTATCCCCGGAAGAGCCAGGGCCTGAAGAAAAAGTGTTTGTGTGATGTGAATGGTAATTTTATGAATTGGAAGCCTAGGCCACCCCAGAAGAGGTATCCCTTAGAAAGGGGTGCACACACACACACACACTGTATCCTTCCTTGATAGCACAGTCCAAACCCTCTATGTATGTGGTATGTAAGGAACATATGGCCCCAGAAGGCATTTTTCCCAATGCTGTAAAGTCCTGAGCCCGCCACAGCGGCTGCACTCGCCATATGGACCGTGACCGCAGCCCCAGATGACTATGAAAACCAAGCCATAGAGAGCGTGTGTGCGTGCAGATGATATGGCAAGCCCACAAAGTAATGTATGAAACATGCTAGTTGTAATTGGCTGAATTTAGTTTAAAACCCCCGGTCTGGGACGGCAGCTTGCTCAATTTCCGGGGCCCAACGGAGAAGCATCGTGCAGTGAGACAATCCATGCAGACTCCACGCGGATGCTCAAGGGGCGACCTGACGCCCAGAGGACAAGCCTACACCCTGGGGTTGAGCTCCAGCGATCTGAAAAGCAGGGAAGGAGTGTCCGATTACCTGAGCACCGCCCCCGAGCTAGGCTATGACCAGCCAGACCTGAAGATTAGTGAATGGTTATTGCTGTGTATGAATAAAAAGCTGCTAGAACCTTTCCACGGAGTTCAAGGATTTACTTTCCGCCGTGGTCATTATCCCCGATTCACAATTCGAGACAAGTATGTACGTTGATGTGTGTGCCTGTGTGCGTGCATATGTACATACACACGTATGTACAGGTGTTAGGTGTCTTCCTCTATCATTCTCTTATCTATCTTATTTATTGTTATTGTGTGTGTGCATGCCACGTGCGTAGAGGCTTGAGCGGGTGCCATGGTATGCATATGGAGGTCAGAGGAAAACCTTTGGGACCAATTCTTCCTCGTGTATGTGAGTCCCAGCGATCAAAGTAGGGTTGTCGGGCTTTTGGGGCAAGCATTTTACAGGCTGAGGCCACCTTGCTGGTCCTCCACTTGATGTTTAAAGACAAAGTCTCTCACTGAACTTGGAGGTCAATGATTCCTCTAGGATGGCTGACCAATGAGCTTCAAGGATCCACCTGTCTCTGCCTTCCCAGTGCCAGCCAGGATTTCAGGTGGGTGCCACCATGGCTGACTTGTATCTGGGTAAAGGGGATCTTCACCCAGATCCTCAAGTGTGGCGAGCACATTCCTGAGTTATCTTTCCAGTCCCCCAATCTCTCCCCTTAAACCTGTGTTTGATCTGATAAACTCCAGCATGAGATGCGACTGGACACGTCTATTCACTATTTCCGACCTCCAGCTTAGATGCAGTTCACACTCAGCACCTCCCCAGCTGACATCATCCTGTACCTTGAAAAGTTCTTTTCTGCTCTGTCCATCTCCTGCCCACCGAGGTTTACAGAAGGCACACAGGAACACTGCCCCCTTTCCTCCTGGGTTCTGCCTCTCTGCTGCCTAAGCAAGACCACAGGGAGGCGTCTGTGACCAAAGGTGTTGCTCTAATTACATGCCAGCCTTCCTTTCTGGACCAGCCTTGACCTTAGCCCACACCCCTTTCCACACCCTTGCTTCAGGTATCTTCTAAGATGCAAAAGAGTGGTGTGTGACAAAACTTTTCCTGGGGAAACAGCAGACACACATACTCACCCCAGATAGGGAGCCTGTCACAGACCAAAGGACAGATACTCCAAAGTCCTACCTGGTGAGCTAGTGAGTTTTATTGGGGTTACTTACAAGAATATGGGTGAGAGGTCACTTATAGGATCAGGAATGACTCAAAGACAGCTGATCACCAAAGCTCACCCCAGCATGGGTGACAGCTCACAAGGCTAGGAACCTGGAGCCCACTGCACAGCCTGCAGGCAGCTCAGCTGCTTGGAAGGTGTCCTGTCCAGGTGCCACCGTTGGTCCAAACCTCTTCTAGGCAGCTTAGGTGGTTTCTGCTTCTTTCAAGTCTGACATCAGAATCTTCTTTGCATCTCAGCTTCCTTCCCTCTGGGATGGGAGGGGGGGAAGCGGGTTGCTGCTTTTATTGCTTAAATTGGCAGGGAGGGACCTAGTGAATCTGGTCAGTTTCAGGAACTTCCTGAAGATGTTTTGAGTTGTTTACCTTCCTGTTTAAGAGATGGAATGTTTCAATCTGGAAGAAACACAGCACTCTATCCCTTCCTCCAACTCTTACCCTCTTTGCATCTCCATCCCTCTTTAGCAAGGACCCCTGAGCCTTGAAGGGGTGACTACAGATATCTGCCTATGACTAAGAAGTAGGCCACTGGGGCTGGAGAGATGGCTCAGCAGTTAAGAACATTGAATGCTCTTCCAGGGGTCCTGAGTTCAAATCCCAGCAACCACATTGTGGCTCACAACCATCTTCAATGACATTGGATGGCCTCTTCTGATGTCTGAAAACAGCTATAGTGTACTTACATATAATAGATAAATAAATAAATAAATCCTTAAAAAAAAAAGGAAAGTAGGCCACCGCTGCACAGTAACAGTTACCAGTGGTTATTAATTGAGCCTGATAACCACAATGACCTATAGGCATAAACACATATTCAGAAGGCAGTTAGGCACATCACATCCATGAAAGTTGCTTCCCCAGTAGCACCTAAGACCTCCCTAGCCACGGGTTTTTGTCCTGACTTACAGATGTGAAGAAGAGGGCCTTAAATCCAACTGGAAGGCTGTGGTGGTTTGAATATGATTGGTCCAGGGAGTGGCATTATTTGGAGGTGTGACCTTGTTGGAGGAAGTGTGTCACTGTAGGCATGGGCTTTAAGACTCTCATCCTAGCTGCCAGAAAGCCATTTTTCTCCCAGTGGCCTTCAGATGAGGTTGAAGAACTCTCAGCTCCTCCTGCACCAGGCCTGCCTGGATGCTGCCATGCTCCCACCTTGATGGTAATGGACTGAACCTCTGAACCTGTAAGCCAGCCCCAATTAAATGTTGTTCTTTATAAGAGTTGCCTTGGTCATGGTGTCTGCTCACAGCAGTAAGACCCTAATTAAGACAGAAGTTGGCACCAGAAGTGGGGTATTGCTGTGATAGGCCTGACCATGTTTTTATTTGGAGGAATGTGGATTTGGGGACTTGGGGGTTTGGAAAGCAGCAAAATTCTTTAAGTGGGGCTTAATGGGCTATCCTAGTAGGTATATGGAAGACTTTATTGCTGAGAGTGATATGAACTGTCCAGACCTGGCCCAAGAAGTTTCAGTGGAGAAGATTTCAGTATGTAGTTGGTCTAGAGACCGTTCTTGTGATATTTTGGTAAAGAATATAGCTGTTTTTTGCCCATGTCTGATGAATCTACCTGAGGCTAAGATAAAGAGATTTATATTAATTGCATTGATAAAGGAAGTCTCAAAAAAAAAAAAAAAAGCCCAACAGAGACCTTTCTCTGGTTAAGTCTCATGAAGAGCATTTTGAACAAGCATAAGAAGCTTAGAAAGGAAAAAATATATATAAAATGTTTGGTTCAAGTAATAAAGGGGTAAGAGGAAGTCAAAACAGCTGAAGCCACGTTCAAGGAGATAAACAGATTAAGGGAGTGGTGACCGAGGGGCAGGATCCCACCCAGCTAAGATTATTGTTTGTGCATCTGTCTTTGAACAGGGAATAGTTATATAATACCAGGTGTTGTTACTTGGTCATTGTTTTCACTTGGACTTTTAATCTGGAATGAACTACAATCCAGAAATGGAGGACATACACTTTTGATCCGGATCTTGAGGCAGAATGGCCATGAAAAGCTTAGGCCTGGTCAAGGTGGTTCAGACCTTTAATTGCAGGAGACAGAGGCAAGCAGATCTCTGAGTTCAAGGCCAGCCAGGTACAGAATAAGTTCTAAGTAGAGAAGTGCTTAAGTGAACTACACCTTTAATCCTAGCACTTAGGAGACAGAGCCTCAAGGTCAGAGATCCTCAAGACAAGAGTCCAAGGTCAATCTACAAAGCAAGTTCCAGGACAGCCAAGCTTAGGCAATGAAGGAGTTGAAAAACAGAAAGCTGCTAATAATGTAATAGAACAAGGTGGCCATGTTCCAGCAAGCAGCAGAACTCGACAGCTTTGGCCATGTGGCTCTGGCTTTAGAATCAAGAACAGAGGGGACTATTGGGACAATTGATGCTGGTTAGCTGGAGCTAAGAAATTAGCAATGATTAAGAAGAGACCAGCATCACCAAGGTGAAATCTGAGAAGTGTTTTCAGAGAGCACAAAGAAGCTGTGTTCCAGAGATAGCCAAGGTTGTACCTCGCGCTTCAGCTGCACTTGGTAATGTGTCAGTCACCCAGGTGGTACTGGTTTTGAAGCATAAAGGGGTCATGGAGAGTAGCTGAGGCTTGGCATTGTGAGAGGCTGTGGAAGCCCATTGGGGAAGGTTGAGGCTTAGCACCATGAAGAGAGCCTATGAGAGGCTACTGGCAAAGCCTAGTTGCAGCAGAAGACTCTAGTGAATTAGAGATGCCAGTACTGTGGGATGATCACCAAGCACAGCAGCAGAAGTGGAGTGGAGTCTACCAAAGCCTAGAGTGCTACACAGTGCAGAGCTGGAGAAGTGACCCAAGCCCTTTGGAGGGGCCTAGAAGACATGTGTGGCTCCCAAACACTGGAATAAGAAACTGTAATGTTGAAGCTGGCTTGGATACCCCAGATGTTAGAGATGCCAGAGCCATAGGATAACTGCTAAGGAAAGCTCCTAATAGGGAGTGGCACCTGCCTAAGAGAATGAAGTTTGTTGCTGTTGAATGCCAGATTCAACAAAGATGAAAGAAGTTAGAGATCTGAAGAGTGTTATTTTTTTTAAAGATTTATTTATTTACTTTATGTATATGACTACACTGTACCTGTCCTCAGACACCCCAGAAGAGGGCCTCCTATCCCATAACAGATGGTTGTGAGCCACCATGTGGTTGCTGGGAATTGAACTCAGGACCTCTGGAAGAGAGTCAGTGC
The DNA here is from genome assembly GCF_978045245.1 of Mus caroli. NCBI lineage: Eukaryota > Metazoa > Chordata > Mammalia > Rodentia > Muridae > Mus > Mus caroli. The sequence continues at coordinate 108,449,033 of NW_028227269.1, forward strand.
TCTTAACCGCTGAGCCATCTCTCCAGCCCCTGAGGAGCACTTTGATAAATATGGAGACATGGAGTTTGGAGTTTGCCCAGCTGTTTTTCTATCTTGCTTTGGTCCAGTGTTTTTTGTTTGTTTGTTTGTTTGTTTGTTTTACTTTATATGGGATTACAGTTAAGAGACTGCATGAATCTCAGAAGAGACTTTGAACTTTGGACTTTAAACAGTGTTGAGACTGCTACAGACTGTGGGGGACTTTTGAAGTTGGATTAAATGTATTTTACATCAGGCTATGTTTAGGTACGCCCCCCCCCCCACACACACAATAGACTCATATGTTTGAATAAGCCTAGGGAGTGGAATATGGTGGCCTGAATATGCTTGGTCCAGGGAGTAGCACTATTTGGAAGTGTGTCTTTGTTGGAGGAGGCATGTCACTGTGGGCATGGGCTTTAAGACCCTCATCCTAGCTGCCTGGAAACCAGTCTTCTCCTAGTGGCCTTCAGATGAGGTTGTAGACCTCTCAGCTCCTCCTGCACCATGCCTGCCTGGATGCTGCCATGCTTCCACCTCAATGACAATGGACTGAACCTCTGAACCTGTAAGCCAGCCCCAATTAAATGTTGTTCTTATAAGAGTTACCTTGGTCGTGCTCACAGCAATAAAACACTAAGACAAAAGCTGCCGGTCTTACCCACAGCAGCTGAGCCACTATTGCATAAGCAGGTACATCGTGCCTAGCCTGTCAGTGTTTCTGCGTGCAGGGTCCATAGCCAAGCAGGTATGTTAGTGACAGCAGCCTGCATGGTCCCCTCTGGCACTATGAAAGCCAGCCAGTGGGGTGAGAGTTCACGGTTTAATCTCAGAGTAACTTCTCCGTGTCCTGGAGTCAAAGCGTGCATATGCAATGTCTACAGCAGCAGGCATACTACAGTTGTTGGACTTAAGTCCTTCCAATTGGACTTAAGGCCCCCTCTACAAGAGTTCACATCTGTAAGCCAGGACAAAACTCTGTGGCTGGTGAGGTCATAGGTGCCAACAGGGAAGTTATGGTATACAACCAATAGCAGTAGCAATAGCCCTGATGGTTTGTGCTGAGCCATCATCTCTCCAGCCCCAGCCTTTCCTCTTCTGTGAACAAGTTCTATCTGGACCAACGCACTGTGGTCCACACCCAGCTCCTCTTATTCTTAGTTCCCTCAATAGCATCTTCCCCTCCTTTATGGTCCTCCTGCCCTGAATATTTGTGGGAACCTCAGACAGAGATGACCAAGTGTTCCTAATGGCTTTGCTAAGCCAGCCCATTTGGGGACTGGTTTCTGTCACACTGTCTCGGATGATGCAGCCTTTGCCTTACAGAGGGATGGGATGTTACAATGCTCAGCTTTCCTGCCTCCATAGCTGTCAGACTGATCCCATCTCCTTCCACGTCCCCAGCCTCACAAATCAGGCTGTGACAGGCTCTTCCACTGCTTCTTTAGAAGTCTCTCCTAACCTCAGAAGTTCAAGCACTGAGTATTTGTTTTTTACCTTAGTTCTTGGCCCTGGATCATTATAAAGCCTACCCTCCCTTCCCTGCCATCTCAGTTGGATCACAGATCTCCCCTACTTTTCTATGTAAGCTATGACTTGATGGGTGTCCTCTATTGATTTTACCACAAGAGAGTGAGAGATCCTCTCATGTATCTAGTATCTAGTTTACTTGCTAAATCAGATGACAGCATGAAGGATGCTACCACACCTCCCTTTCCTGTTGCGATTGCTCCTGTACACACACAAGTTCCTGCTTTACACAAGCAAGTTCCAGCCTGGCTGCCATCTCAGCCCCAGGTGCATTCTCGATGCCACCCAACAGTGGCCAGGAAACCTTTACCACTGCTTGTCAACAGTCTCAACTCTTCCGTGCTAATCTCAAAGACTGCAAAATTCCCTCCAAACTTTTAACTGTTTCAGGGAATCTCTGTATTCACATGGTGCCCCCTGCACTTCATCAGACAGGCGATATGCCACTCCACATCACACAGGTGAAGACTGACATCGTGGGATTCCTCCCACAGACTCTCCTAATCCTGATGGCTCAGCCTCAGTTGCCCATCTCACTACCTATAGCAAGAACCATGAAACTGCCGTCATAGCACAGAGGCACATTAACACACACCATACAGGAAAGGACGCTGTATTGAGATCTCCTCTGTGGATGCTTCCCCTCTGTTTCTTGCCTCAGCTGCATGCCCTGCTACCCAGCATGCCTTGCTGCCCATAGCCAGGACGAAGCCCTCAGTCCTCCCCAACTTATTTTTATTTCTGCCATGTCCCTGTTCAAATGCCAATTATGTTGTGTGACAAGCTCTCCTGGGGAGATGTTTCACACACACACACACACACACACACACCTTCTTAACCAAGACCAAAACTCATAACAGACCAAAGTACAGATACCACCAAAGTCCAACTTGGTGAACTCGTATAAGTTTTATTGGGGTTACACACAGGAGCAGAAATGACTCAAAGGTAGCTCCACCCGCCAAACCCCATCCCAGCACTGGTGATGGCTCACAAAGCTAGAGTACACCACACAGCCTGCAGGTAGCTCAACTCATGAGAGGGTGTCCTTCCCAGGTGCCTCAGTTGGTCTAAACCTCTTCCCGGCAACTGGTCTGGTGTGAGTCTTCTTCCCGGCTTCCCACCTCTGAAAGTCTTTATATCTTGGCTTCCTCACCTCTGAGGGAGGCTCTCAGCCTTTATTGGCTATCCAGCAGGGAGGGGCTAGAGGATCTGGTCAGCTTCGGCCACTTTCTGAAGCTATGGTGCTGTTTCCTTTCCTGTTTAAGGAGCTTCCCTGAAGGACAGAATGTTTGCATCTCATGGAAACTGTTGTACAACAGCCAGGACATGTCATCATCCAGCTAAACATACTCCTGCCGTCCTCACTGTGCTGGGAGACCAGCCCAGCTCCCCGTCAAGCCATTTGCCTTAGTTCAGGAACTGTCCTTCCCCTCTCTTCTCCAGCCACAAGGAAACATCTTGCACCTCCCGTTATCCTGTCCCTGAGTTAGACCATCTCCACCCCTTTCCTTCGGACTTGCCACCCATCCTGCAGGATGGCACAGGGCTTCTTGTTTCCATCCAGGCATGTGACTTCTCAGGGAACAAGGGAGACAGACACCTTGCTCACCAAGGGGTTCTTTGTGCTGTACTGTACGTCATGGATGTCCAGCAAATGTCTGTCAAATGGACCAAGGATGTGCAATCCTGGGTCATGTGCCATGATACCGGGATGTTAGCAGCATCAGCGTATTTCCTTGAAGCCCAGACTCCTCCTTGTTCCATGGCCAAAAGGCAGTAACTTCAGGTCTACTCTTTCCTGATTTAAATTTGTACCATGCTTACTACATTGATAGCGCTTAATTTTAAAATTTCAAATTAACTCGTGGCATTGTTTTGTTTTTTGTTTTTAACTATTTGTTTCAGGGAAAGTATCAATCCACTTAAGATTCTGTCATATACCCAGTCTGTAAAAATACCCATTCCAGTCTGTCACGATTACCTGCAGATTAGTTTTATTTTGGTGAACATTCAGACACAACTTACTCTCAGAACCTCCTACAGCACCTCTAGCTTTTGATAAATCTCTTTTTTTTAACCCCCACAGAGCTTGGGTGAGAACAACCAAAAATGCTTTGCTTGGCATTTACAAGAATTAAAACAAAAACAAACAAAAACCAAGGGTAAAATACATCGATTTTTCAGTGCCTTGGCCTGGGCACATAGCTGAAGTCTCCAGCGTTTGTCTAGCAGGCTCAAAGCTAATGACGAAGGCAGCTCCTAAATCACGAGTGAGTGCCTGAAGTCTCCCGCACTCGAAACAGTTCACTCTTACAGTCTTCCTTCGGAGTGCTCCCCCTCAGTATAGGATGTCAGACACTGACAACTCCAAAAACAGGACTGTGTAAGTAGCGAATTAGCTTCTTCCCTCATAAAGAGCTATCAGAGAAGTGAGAGACTCAAATGATCCCTGGTCTTCATGCAGTTTTCTCACAGGCTAACGACCACTGGTAATTAAAGAATAACAGTCTCAAAGTCGCAGGGCTGCTCAGACGTAATGGGCGCGGAAAAAAGCCTACACTGATCTGACTACCTCCCTGGTGGGCCGGGGCGAAGGGTGGCAGTGTGCAGGTAGAGTCTCAGAGAGAGCAGCTGATGGGCTCCGCCTAGGTGGATCCAATCCTTAAGACGTAAGGTGGGCGGTGCCTACATTGGAGAAGCCGGTTGCCTTGCGGGTGGGTCTGGAACAGAGAAATTTCGGCGTGCAGGACCATAGGGGAACTGGGCAGAGCCTACTCTTGGACCTCCGTGGGTAGAGTTCCCTTGCTCGCGTGGGCGGGGACGAAGGGAGAGGCGTGGATTCTATAGGCGGGGTTGAGGCGAGCCCCGCCTCTGAGGCGTGCGGTGGGCGGAGCGTACCCCGGAGCCAGCAGCATTGCCTTCGTGGGCGGGGCCTAGCGGCCCAAGGAAACCGCCGCTCGCGCGGTCCCGGGTCTCCTCCGCTCTGCACGAGCGTCACCGCTACCAGGCTTATGGGGCAGAGCTTTTCGTGCCTGGAAGGCTACAGAATAGTCGCCATACACCTCACATGTGCATTTCCGCTCCTCACTGTCCTCTGCTCTCCTCTCCGTCCCGGCTCAGCGGCCGTGACTTTATCACCTCCGTCGTCCGCACACGCCTCCCTCTCCCCAGTAGCTCCCTCCCTGATGGCTCTACCAAAACCTTCAGACCCCGGCACACGAGCCGGTCCGCACCGAGGGGGTGGGGACAGGCCGCGCAGTAGGCGGGACGACGCTGCGGAGCGTTAGGGCACGTGGGGCCGTGTCGGCCAATGGCGTGGCGTCGTTGAGGGCGGCGAGGCGGGGAGAGGGCAGCGTGGGGCCGGCGCGGGGCGGGGCCTGGGGCGGGGGCGGGGCCTGCCGGGAGAGGGGCGGAGAGACGCCGCCGCCGCTGCCGCCGCCGCCGCCGCCGCCGCGGCTGCCGCAGCCTCTGGGAGCCTGGAAAAGGGGAAGCGAGAGCGGACGAGCGACTCAGTCCCCGGGCGGCGGCTGCAGCGGCGGCGGCGGCGGCCGGGGCGGCGCGACGGCCGGGCCGGGGGCGCTTCTGCTGCTGCAGCGGCAGTGGCGGCGGGCGGAGGCAGGGGCGGCGGCGGCGGCGGCCCGCACCAGCCATGCCGAATAAAAACAAGAAGGAGAAAGTGAGTCGGGGTGGGGGGCTCCGGGACGGGGTCTGGGGTCCCCGCGTCGGCGGGTAGGGGCGGGGCGGCAGGTCGTCCAGGCTCGCGGGCGGGCCCAGGGCGCTGGCAGGATTGCATGGAGCTGGGGAGGCCGCTCAGGCTCTGAGGTGGCGCTGAGGTGCCGCGGTCGCTCTGGGTGGCGGCTGATGCGCCGTGCAGTGCTCTGCGTGGCGGGGGCTGGGGTGCTGGAGCGTTCCGGACTCGCCCCAGAAACCCTCACTTGTGAGGTTTAAGGGTGGGAGGGGAGAAAGGGATGGGCCGAGAGCTGGGGTTATGTGTCCCTACCTGGAGTTTTCACCTCCCTCCCCCGCCCCCCAACACAGACATGAAGAGAAACGGAATTTGAAGGCTGCTGGTACTGTGAATATACTCAATATGATGTAGTTTGCTGCTGACATATTAAAGCCATCTGAAGCTCTCAGTGATATGTATCAATTTAGAAACTGCGTTTGAGCGGATGCTTAGCGGTCCAAATATTGAGAACACTAATGGTTTTTTGTTGTTTGTTTGTTTTTTGTTTTCTTGTTTTTGTTTTGTGATGATTCCCAGGAACCACCAAAACCGGTGAAAAGTGGAAAAGGTCCAAAAGAAGGACAAGATACAGCAGAAGCAGAGGTAACCTCTGGACATGCTCATTGTTATTCTTGATCAGCCTTTAATCTAGGGTCTAACACGGAGGCTATACAAACCAAAGTGTTTCTGAAGTCTTCATATGAGTTACTTATTCCCCCCCACACACACTTTTATTAGAGTGTGCACAGCGAAACTGACATTTTAAAAACAGTTTTGTGGCTTCTAACAGAGCTCAAGCCCTCCCAGTGAACTGGTCTTAAATGGAGTCTCTAGCTTTAGGGTTTGCCCCTCGTTCCTTTTCTGTGTCTCTGGCTCTCTCAGTGACTTCCATGGTCCTTGCTTTCCTTGCTGCAGCCTTGAACTGGTGTCCTGGGCAAGCTTCTCTTCTGCTGATGTCTGGTCCTTTTCAACTAACTGTGGATGTGTTTTGGTGGCTCTAATTTGGGTACTTTTTTTTTTTTTTTTAAACAGTCTTCTATTTCCTTTCCCACAAGCTCCCCCATCCTCATTGGTGAATCTTGACTTTTCTTGCTTCCTGGCTTTGGCTTATTTCAAGAATATCTGGAATGATCCCTTGGGTCATTTGGTGGAATCTGTGATCCTTAATAGAGTTGTGCCCTTGGGGGATTTGCAGGGCAGGCCCCTTGCCCCCCTTTTTTTTTGGTTTTGTTTTGTATCTCATTGTCTTGGAACTAGAGTGCCCAAGCCAAGAGGCTCAGGCTTTAATTTCAGGGCACCTGGAAGCTGCTCCTTAAGTCTCCCCTCTCCAGAGCTGGATCATTGAGATTTTACCACAGACATTTCTAATTTGTGGCTGTTAGGCCTCTTCTTCCTGAAAGCCTCATTAGAATGAGTTAAATTCTGCCCTGACGATAATCTGCAGGGGTTATTTTAGCTCCAGGTTGTCTCCCCCCCCCCCCCCCCCAATTTGGTGTGTTCTGTGCCTCCCTCCTCTGCAGCAGGTGGTTCATCCCAGCAAATCTGTTGCCCTCCCTAGAGCTGAAAGCAGAAATCCAAAAGGTTCCTGAAATACCAGTAGATAGGATCGTCTGTGCCAGTCTTTGCCTGCCCTTTCTGAACAGCGGATCGTGACGCCTTTCCTGGGGCCCACTTGTGTCTGACTGCCTTCCACAGCCAGCCCTTCAGCAATTTTTACAGGACGTGTAGTTGCTTTGCAGGGCATACACCGTGTGCTTCCTTGTCTTGTCATTAGGACTGCTAAAACTTCTTACCGTTCCCCAAGGCTTTCTCGCTCAAACATACCTGTGTCCCGTTGCTGTTGGGGGGGGGGGCGGTCACAGAGAAATATCAGTATGTGTATTCATTTCTCCCTAGTTTAGCAAAAGAACCTTGCTGTAAGGGTAGGATGGATGTTAGGTTTGAACCCCCACCCCACCCCCCAAAAAAAAACCCCACCCCATCCCAGTTGAAAGATACCTTTACCACTGTTGTGTAACTGTATGTGGGGATTTTACTGTCAGTCATGTAGGGCTCTGGAGTGTGGCCTGCAGTGTCCCATGTGATGCCCCAGTTGTCTTTTTGTATCTTTTCTAGTGCTACTGTCTAAGAGCTGGAGTCACAGAGCTTGAAATGGCCACTGAAAAGCACTGAGATGTTGGGCCCTTCACCCCTATCTCAGAAGGATGCACGAGGCAACATGGCATGCTAAGCTTGACCCTTGGCAGATCACTGTTGAAACTATTTCCCAGGAATACAGATCCTGGAAGTGCAGTAGTTCCTGTGACCTCTGAGTTACTCTTTCTGATAGCTGTCTCCTCCCCTCAGCCTTGGGCTCTGTTCTTCCCTGCTTTTCCCACCCACTTAGCAAGTGTGATTGACTCAGCGAGTGAATTAAGTCTTGACTGCACTCGCTCCTCTCCTCCTATTACTCTGGCTTTGAATATTTTAGCCTGAAGAGTGTAAATGGGTTTGGTATTCATGGTTGCTCTTGGAGCCCTTCTAATGTCACGTCCCCTCAGCAGCAGCGGTGGTCCATGCTGTCCCGTGAAGGCTCAGAGCCTAGACAGTTCCCACATTCCAGTTTTACAGCCTGGGGAGTTAAACAGGGCAGGTGTGCAGCCATGGGTGAGCTGCGAAAAGGCCTGGGAAGTAATCCCAGTGAGATTCGAGAAGTTAGCCTGTGATTGGCTTAGCACACCACTAAGTGAAGAGTCCTTACGCTGGACATTCGTCTGGCCTCACGAGAGACAAGGCATCAAGTGGTTTACATCGAAGAACACTTTTTGGCTAGCCCGTGGCTTTTTAGATAGGAAGGAAAAGAACTGGAGTGGAAGACAGCATGAGACACACTGGAAGGTCCTCCAGGCTGGGAGTGAGAGCAAACGGGGATTCAGGCCTGTCAGGAGTGATGCACGCCCTTGCCTTGTGAAACGTGTTTCCTCGTCTCTTGAGACAATTTAGTGAGCTGAAGATGTTGGGGGCCCATTTTTACTGTGCGGGATAGATTGGGCCCTGCTTTGCCTAAGAAGTTTTTCCCTGTAAGATGCACAGCAGCGTAGATCCAGTAGTGTAGTTGTGGGGCCTGTTAAAGGTTGTTACTGCTGCTGGACATTAGTACATTTCTCTTTCCTTTTCTTCTCTGTCAAGTAGAGTATGGTAAAGTTTGACTTGTTGCATATTCCTGTGTGTCCTGAAAATAAACATTTCTGTCCAGTGCCAGATACAGGTTTGTTTGGTAGTGTCTTTAACTGACAGGCCACAGCTGACCCACGGGCTACTTGAAGTTAGAAAACGTGGAGATGGACGGAGAGAACAAATTATCACTTGGATACAGAGGAACATGACTAGGCACATTTTTATGAATATTTAAAATCCTAAATTACACTGAGATCTAGACATTCATTTTGCAGGATCAGGCTATTGGATGGTGTTGCTGTATTGTCTTATCGTGTTTTTAAAATCTGTGTACTTTGTCCAAAGTTGAGATTTTTTTTTTTAAATATGTTGATGATTTTTATAAAGTGATTTGTTTTGGGCACATTAAAGGTTGTTTGAGTCTCGTTGAGTCTGTGCATTTTGCATGCTGGGCTCAGTTTTGTTTGAAAGTCTTTTCAGCATCTCTTATGTAACATGCAGTGCTTGGAAGGAAGCCGGAGCCGTCTTCGCTCAGACTTGGTCTCTCACGTTGACCCTGTTTACCTTTATGAATCTCCTGTCCCTTTGCACTGCCATAGCCCTCGGAGGAAGGGATAGTAAGGCGGAGGCTTGCCAGGGGTCACGTTACACTGGGAGCCAAATAATGTTTTTCTGTAAGTTAAACTAAAATTTATAAAAGTTATTAATCTAATAACAGCCATTACGTGGGAACATAGGTAAAAATTCTATGAAAATATCTTTCAAAATTATTTCAGGGCTTTCTGTTCACTGTCTGTGGATTCTTGAATAAGTTGGAAGGTGACTGTGGGAGTAGTTTGGAAAGAGCCACATGGTCACTTATCTGACATCCTTTGTGGAAGGGCCAAAGCCTCCATCCATTGGCTGGCTCTTTTCAGACCTTAGGTCGGTGCCCAATGCTCAGGTGCATAGAAAGATGGTGCAGCCTCAGATGGGAGAGCTTGGGAGTTGTTGGGAAATGGCTACTCCGGGTTGGCTGCCTTCGGGCCTCAGAAGCACCTGGGTCTTCCGTAAGCTGCTTTCCCCCACCTCCCACTCCTCATCCACGTGTAAGCTGATGGGTGGGAGACCTGGTGCCTACGCTGGTATGGAGGCAGGGGCTTTGCGAGAGGCTGTTCCCAGCTGCATTTATCCTTGACCTTACCTACTAAATGCCAGTAGCAGGCATTGCTGAGTGTCTCCAGAGGACAGACTCACCCCTGCTGAGCCCTGCACTGAAAAGACGCTCTACAGAGTGTGCACATTTGCTTCCAGAGTGCGTCTGGCGTCCCCCGGTATGCTTCCATGTTGAACAGCAGTGCTCAGACAAAAGGGAAGGGCCCTTTACATGCCTCAAAGGCATTGAGAACCCAAACAGATTTTATGTAGGTGGTTACAGCTCTCTTACCCATATTTTTCATATTAGAAATTAAAACAGAAAAAAATTCAAGTATTCATCAATTCAGCTAATAATAGCAGTAATACTCATTACATATTAACAAAAATAGCATTTGTGTGAAAATAATTTTTTTTAAGAAAATTCCCTGAAAAGAGGGGCATTGTTAGGGAGCTGGAGAGATGGCTCAGCGGTTAAGAGCACTGACTGCTCTTCCAGAGGTCCTGAGTTCAATTCCCAGCAACCACATGGTGGCTCTCAACCATCTGTAATGGGATCTCATGCTCTCTTCTGGTGTGTCTGAAGAGAGCAACAGTGTACTCATATAAGTAGATAGATAGATTGATTGATTTTTGAGAAAAAGGGGGGGCATGGCTTTAGGTCTTTTGGACTTCTTTAGCTGCGTGGTCCATTTTGGTAGCACATATATAACTCACACAAATCTTGCTGGCGTGAGACTGAAGTGAACTCACGCAATCCCATCGAAGTTGCTGTGAAGACAGTCTGGCTTCCTGGAGCACCAGCTCAGGCTCGTCTATCTGAAATTTAAGATGTATATATTTTTAACAATTTATATTTGTTTATGTGCATGAGTGTTTGTGTGTCCTGTGTGTGTCTAGTGCCCACAGAGGCCAGAAGAGGGTGGCCCAAACTGGCTTTCCAGGTGGTTATGAGCTGCCGTGTGGGTGCTAGGACTAAAACCAAGGTCCTCTACAAGCATGGCAGGTGCTCTTAACTCTTAGGAGCCACCTGTCCAGTTCAGGGGAAGGCTTTCCTTCCTTAAGCCATATTTCTTTTGTCTAATATAAACGTGGGAAATAATTTGCCATCACTTATCCACGGCACAGTGCTTTGGGCCTGTGGCTCGCCTGCCTTATTAGATGAGTCCTCTGGGGCCAGCTACTTAACAAGATCCGTGCTTGTTTGCACTCTCCATGTGTTAGTCCGGCCCTACAGTGGAGAAATACAGTGGTCAGTGGATTTAAAAAGTGCTTAGAAGGTTGGGAATTTTGCCCAACCGTGGAGCGTGTACCTAGGGAGTGCAGTGCAAAGGCCTTGTGGTTAGTCCTCCGCACTTGATAAATAGTGCCAAGAAAGGGAGAGCTTCAGGTCAGCCCGCTTACTGTTCCATTATTGTAAGTTATAAATAACCTTTAATTATTATTTGTTTTATGATTTCTAATCCCGAAAGGAATTTCAGGGCAGAGCTTTCATTCAATATTATTGATTTTAAGTAAATGATGTCATACTAGCTCAGATGATACGGCAGTTAGGACTTTTCTCTTTGTTTATATCTGAGTCAGGGTCTTATTACCATGTAGCCCAGGCTAGCTAGCCTCTTACCTCAGCTACTCAGATGTTGAGATTGTAGGCATGTGCCCACACCTGAACTTCCTCTGCTGTTTTGGGAAAGTCCTAAGCAATAGAAAACTCTTAGTTGGCAAAAGAATAACTGTCTCACAGACCTTGCTAGAGAAGATGGGTGGTAAATGTATCCATCTCTTCAGTCTGGGCCCAGTTAACGCATTTCAGAATGGGCTTTCCACTGAAGCGTGGTTCTCCTTCCTAATACGTTCATTTGGACACTGCTTCTTGGAAGAAGATATTTTTGCTGTATTTTGCAAGGCAGTACACTTCATGGTGATAAACAGATAGATGATAGGTGGGTGGGTGGGTGGATGGGTTTCTGGCCTGGGCATCGTTGGCCCTTTTGGCACCTGTGAGCATGGTGCTGAGGATTGTGGGGATAAGAAAGCCAGTGCAGTCCTGACCTGCTTAGAACGTAAGCATTGGCTGAGGTGTGACGTATGCTCCCGTTGCCTCTGGACAGGTCTGTGTGCGTGGGAGTTTCTTGCCAGTTCCCCTTAGTCGGTGTTGAATGGAGGGGCCTAGGTAGGGCCCATCTCCTAGAAAGAGCCAGATGCTGCTTTGGGTCAGGACGCCAACGCTTTTAGCACCTAAGCGGACAGGACCAGGTCTGTGGGGGACAGGCAGGGGAAGAGATGGGAGAGGTAACCTAAACATGGAGGCACAGATAGCTGCAGGGGGAGCACAGGCTTGTGGACAGCCACAGGACAGAGCAGAAGTTTCCCTGCCCTTGTAAAGGAGCTAGCTGTTCACCATGGTCACCAGCTAACTACCCAGCCACTGGCATGGCTCACAGGACGTCTTCTTGAGGCACAAGACAACTGCCCTGAAAGCTTCAGTGATGGGAAGAGCCTGCAGTGTTTCCCAGATGGTGGGTGCACCCTGGTCCAGGCTGAGCAGCACTGTCTCGGTTCCTCTACTTTCCCCTGGCTGGGAGCAGTACTTAGTAGTTGTGCTGCTTCCCAGGCCGCAGCATCCCTGTTTCTCCACCTGGGGGAGTCAGAGAACAAGCCTAGAATTTAAACTCCAGGGAGAGGCTAAAAGCCTTCACTCAGGGTGCACAGAGCTGCCCTTTATCTTTGTGTGTGTGTGGTTTTTTGTTGAGAAGCGTGACATTGATAGATGAGTTCCCCACACTGTACAGCCTGCAGGCGTTGGTGTAGCCACAAATGTTAGCTTTGTCCAGGGAGGAGCTCAGAAGTTGGCCACATCAAGCGATTTCATTTCAACCTAAAGTCATGAGAATTAAAGTCAAGTTCCTTGGGTTAGCCGCATTTCAAGTGCGCAGTAGCCCCGTGTGGCTCGGACCTACCAGATGTGGAGTGTATATAGTGTCTGAGAGAGTCCCTCGAGGGAGAGCTGACAAGTAGCCAGACAGTATTTTACACAACCACTTCTAACATGAGCGAACAGATTGTAGTTTAGCTCCACTGGCTCTCTTTAATAATACAAATTATCAAAGTTCCGATTAAACATTTAAACAAAAAGAAGAAACAAATAGGCAGGAGAAGAGAATAGCTAAACTTAAAGAAAAGAAGACACAAGAGAGAGTACTTTGGTAAGGTGGGAAGGCGCTGTGTTTACCTCTTGGTCCATGACAGGCCTCCCCAAGTTCCACATGTGAGGAGACTCCATTTTCTTAGGTGAGGGACCTTGAGAGACCCAAGAGAAGGCACATGGCGTCACAGTCATTCTTGCAGACAGTATCTTGTATGTCTACATTTTTATAGGTGAAAACATCCATGGTTAAAATGCAGTATGAAGGCTGGGGTGTTGTCAGTGTGGAGCGCATGAGTGCCTACTGTGCATTAGACCCTGGGTCTATTTTATTAAATCATACGGGAATCTATCCTCACTGCACACACAGCCTGCTTTCAGTGTTCAGGGACAGTCTTGCCAAGGATTTGACATTCAGATGGGACTCTCTTCCCAAAGGGGTGATAGGCAGGTGTTGGGGCATTTGGAGCCAGAGAATGAGGGCAGATAACTGGTGGGTGAGTGGGTTTGCAGAGTAGGAGAAGGTGGCTATTCATAGCATGGTACCCTGCCTCTGTGGGTCCCTGGAGCCAGGTCACATCCCCTCCTCTGAGATTCCCCTTTGAAGATTCATCTTAGAGAACTCTGCCCAGAGACAACTATGGCACATGACCCCCAGTATTCTTGCTACCAAAGGTCACAGCTCTGTGAGTCTTTTCCTACCACTGGGAACCAGGCTGGCAGGTTTTCTCACATCCATGGTCAATGATCAGAAAACTCTCATTCCTCTCTGTTTCTACCTCTCAGCAGGAAGTGTTGGCCTAGAAAAATAAGCTTTCCATGAAGGGCTAGATATAACTGTCGTAGGCCTTTCGGGCCTAAAATATTTGTATGGTTTGTCCCAGCTGCTGACTGTGCTATTGTAGGAGAGAGCAGCCTTAGACAATGGCCAGCAAACAGGTACCACCTTCTCACAAAACTGCCTCTCATGGAGTCGGTGGAAGCAGGGCAGTGTGGCCCAGGGATTTGGCTTTCTGGCCCTGGTCCAGGGTGCATTCATGCAACTGGCCACTCAGAGAAAGTGGTGGGGTGGTTGGTTATCAACAGGCTTGGACCCCCATCTGAAACCAGCCCTGGTTAGCTCATGGCAAGGAGCATCCTTCGTGCTTGCCTCCATTCACCATCGTGAACCCCTTGTGATCCCAGTGGCTTGGCCCTGCTCTATGGCACAGTAGGCATCTCACATGTACTGGTGAATTCTCAGAGCTGCAGAGTTTGAATGAAGGAAACATGCTGTTTGTTCCGTGTAGTAATCCCTTATATGGTAAGACGCTTAGAAGTGAGGCTCTGTCACCAAGCCAGTTGCTTATTTTGCTGGTTGAATGAATAATTCTGAAGCACCGAGACTAACAAGCACCCATGTCTCTGTTGCCCAGAATTCTCTCACTCCACGTTTAGGAGGAGGAGGAGGATGGCTGCTCTACAGGAGGTGGTGGGGAACACAAGTGACATTTGGACTTTGGAGGAGGCATTGCCTGTTAGAAAGTCCTCACCCTTTCTTGATATCTATATTGTTTCTCTGGGGTAGCCTCTGCCACCATGCCCAGTAGCTGTTGGGAAGACTTGGAGAGTGGCCCATACCCACTGTGGCAATAACACAAGTCAGCAGGGGCGTGCCTGGGTGGCTTGCTGCCCCAGCTCCTCATGGCAACTGGTAGATAGTTCTACTTTCCCTCCTCTCAAGAGCTTCTCCTGGAAGGATCCAGAATCCAAGTGCTCGGGCCCTGTAAAGGACAGAAAGATCGCTGCCCTGTGCCCCAGAATACCGTAGATCACCCTGCAGCTGCCTGAGGTTCCCCAGGGATGCGGGTGATGAGGCCAGAGTCTGCACTCAGAGCTCTCAAGAGGAAAGTCATCTATCTTGCTCTGAGTTTGATGAGCAACACTGCGTTTGAGATTAGTATGTCAAACACAAGAGCACCGACTGCTCTTCCAGAGGTCCTGAGTTCAATTCCCAGCAACCACATGGTGGCTCACAACCATCTGTAATGGGGTCTGATGCCCTCTTCTAGTGTGTCTGAAGAGAACAATAGTATACTCATATACATAAAACAAATAAATCTTTTAAAAATAAGAAGAAGGCTAAGGGAAACCCTGGGGTCTCTTATTAGACCAAAGCACGCCTGCCGTGGTCTCCAATCCAGGACAGCGGCCAGAGGGAAGAATCAGGGGTGGGATTGCTGGGTCACCTGATGGTTGTTCAGTTCACCTACTGAGGAATTATAGCTCTTCCCCAACTCGAAACACACACACACACACACACACATACACACATACACACACAGTACACACACAGTTGCCAGGCATTGCTATCTTCCATTTGTTTGAACCCGCTGCTGATGCTGAGGCTGTTGGCTGGTCCGGTGGAGCACCTTTCTGTGCGCCTGTAGCCTTCCTCTTGTTGAGTTACCGGGAGAAGTTTTTGTATTTTGGCTACTAGTAGACTGTCATCAGATATGTAATCCACAAGTATTTTGTCTTTATCAGTTGCATTTTACTTTTTATAATGCTTTTTATGTATAAAAAGTATATATATATATTTTTTGTTTTGTTTTGTTTTGTTTTGTTTTTTGTTTTTCGAGACAGGGTTTCTCTGTATAGCCCTGGCTGTCCTGGAACTCACTCTGTAGACCAGGCTGGCCTCGAACTCAGAAATCCACCTGCCTCTGCCTCCCGAGTGCTGGGATTAAAGGCGTGCGCCACCACGCCCGGCTAAAAAGTATATTTTTATTTTTCAGGTTTTGTTGTTTTCATTGTAGTTAGCAACTTGCTGTCAAATCCAAGGCAGTGAGATTTGTTTTTGTGCTTCTAAGAGTTTTATGGTTTTTCCTGTTGTATCTTAGGTCTTTAGTACATCTTGAATTAGTTTTTACATATTTTCCCTTGTGTCTGTCCCAACTCTGTCCGTTGTCTGCCTGTATTTGTCTGTGGGGTAGTCTCGCTCATTAGTTCTGTCTGACCTACCACTATGTCAGTCAGATCACACTATTTTGATTAAAATTGTATCTTAAAAGATGTTAACAGTCACACAAAAATAGCTTGGGTCTTGGAAAACAAACTGCTTGACATTGCTGGAACACTGTGTGTGTGTTCGTGAGTGCAGGCATGTGCAGTGTGTGCATACAAGCAGTTGCATGGAGGTGGGCATGGGAGTTGAGTAGGAAGAGTCTGCAAGTAGAGTGGAGACAGATGAGAGCATGATGAGGCCGGCATCCTGATGCTTAGAGATTCAGCATCTCTGTAGACGGCCGATCCAGGAAGGGAGGCACCAAAGCTACCAAGGGTGTGGCAGCCTGGCTGCAGGGAGTGAGGAGGTGGAGAAAATGGCCAGCAGTCCTGAGCCAGAACCCAAGGTCAGGTCTTTGAAAAGCTTTGGTTAGGGGAGGAAGTGGGAATGGAAGATACAGCATTTCACATACAGAGAGCAGGCACTGACACAGCACCCCATTCCAGGGACAGTTGAGAATCTAAGAGTACCCTGGTGTGCCTGAATGAAGTAAGGGTTGTGTGTTGGGACTAAGGTTCAGAAAGGGACGTCTGGTCGCAAGATACAGAGAGGGAAGAGGGGTGTTCTACTCTAGTCTAGAGTACTGGAATTAAACCAGAGAGGTACTTAACATTTCGGTTATGAATTACTTTCCTATACACAGGAATGAAGGGGAGACTTTGGTGACTAGCCGAGCCCATCCTGTCACCTGGCTTTAACATCAGCAGAGTGCTGCCAGTCTGTTCATCTGGTGTCTTCCTTCCTCTCCTCAGGTCGTTCTGAAGCCAGTCAGAGCCAAATGTGTGTTTAGCAATAAGAACCCTTTGCGCTAACATGCATGAACAGAACATGTTAACAGGGCTCAGCCCCTTGATCACGGTATGTGCATACAGTGACCGCGGAGATGAGGTCCTGCTTCCCTCCTCCACTTCTGGTGACCAGTCGTCTCCTCCACTCAGGGCCACACGCCACAGAGAGTGTGCGGGCCTCTTTCTCCGTGCCTGCCTTAGCTCACATGGCCTGGTGTCCCCCAGCTCCCTCCCTGTTGTGTAAATGGTGGGATTTTATTTATTTATGGCTGAATAATATTCCAGTGTGCATCTGCTGCCGAGCACCTAGACAGACCCTGGGTTGTCGCGAGCTCTGCAGGAAGCCTGTGCTGTGCTTGTTTGGCTTCCTTTGGATATAGAACCAGAAGTGAGATAGCTGAATCATACGGTCGAGCTATTTTTAGTTTAGTGAGAAACCACAGTTTGGTTCTACATAATGGTGCTAACTTACATCCTCACCAGCAGTGTGCAGCTCCTTCTCCAGAGCCTCGCTAGCTATGGTGGGCCATGTGTATATTTTTGTGTGTGTATATATGTGTGTGTGTGTGTGTGTGTATATTTGTATGTGTATACACATATATATGTGAGTATGTGTTCACAATTCTGAGGTGAAGCAGCAGCTTATAATTTTGATCAACATTTTTTAAGATTATTAATAATGCCAGGTATTTTCACATATGTGTTGGCCATTTGTGTTTTGAAGTGAGTCTGTTCAGATCACCTGCCCATTCCTAATTGGAATATCTGCTTTTGCTTTTGTGTTCCCCCTGTATTGTGGATATTAACCATCTATCAGATGACCGCCTGGCAGGCCTAGCCTCTTTTCCAATGGGGCATCTCTTCTCTGTGTTGACCGTTTCCTTCACTCTGTAGAAACTTTATTTCATGCAGTCTCATTCTCCAGTTTTTGCATTTTTCCCGTGGTTGGAGACTCTCCAACCAAACTGCTGTCAGTGCCCCCTGAGAGTGGGCAGGAGACAGCCACTCAGGTTGCTGGCTTCAGTCTGGAGCGGCCGAGCTCCTGGCTACCCTTGGTTCTCACTGCACCTACTTCTCCTCCTGGGAGCTGTCTTTCTTTTTCCCTTATAATTTGGCTATTCATTAAATCAAATTAGTCACGTATTTTTTGAAAGATGTGATTCTCAGCCACAGGTGATTTTACCCTGCTACATGACTCGAGACATTCAGTAATGCTGGTGACATTCTTGTCTCAATCCAAGACAGGGCAAAGTCAGGATGCTGTAAACTTCCTACAGTGCACAGCCCCGCCCCAACAGCAAAGCTTTCCTGGCTGCCTCTTGTGCTGCAGTGGCAACCCTCGGTGGCCAAGCCCTCGGCGGCCACACCCCTCAGTGACCAAGCTCCACTTTTGCAGTTCGCTCTGCTGATTGCAGCTCTGTTGCTTGTTATCTGGGTCCTTTCCAGTTTGTCTCTATGGGGCTGATGGTTAGGCTGGTAATTTGACTGGCTTCAGGCTGGCCCTTTTGGGGAGGCAAAAAGCGCTTCTTCAACTATGTGTCATGTGATAATAGTTCGTCTCTGGCACCTTGGGTGATAGCAGTCTATACTGTGTTGGAAGGCAGAATTGCTCAGTGTAGAGTGTAAGGATGAAGGCTCCAGGCAGTGTTGGTATCACCCAGAAGTGGGAAATCTGACTGGGTGTGGCTAAAGCCCGGCTCCACTATTGCTGCGGGATGTTGGGTTCACCCACATCTGAACCTTTCACTTGTGGGCCCCGGAGGAGAGGCCCCAGCTGTGTTATTCTCAGTGCACATAGGGACTGTGAGAGAGCTTGCAGGAGAGGAATGGGCTATCTGGCTGGAGGCTACAGGGAAACTCTGTGGGCAGCACTTGTTCCAGGACTGACTGTGAGCGAGGTGGCTTGGCCATTAAGGAGGAATATTCGCCCTGAGTCACTCATTTCTCAGGGCTCCTTGCTCTAGCCTTTCATGTGGTGGCCTTTTGGCCTCCTCCATCCCTGTAGACCTTGATTCTGGCTTCATCTCCACTTGCAAGTGGCTCTTGGCAGACCTTACACTGCTTACCCACATGGACTCACATTGTCTTGTTGGCATTGTGTCTCAGCCCATCCTCTCCCTCCTGTGCAGCTCCAGGTCTAGGCCCACTTCAGCTGACCTCTGGCTTCCTTCCTGTGGGCCCTGTCCTCACAGCACCAGGCAGTTGGCCTTTCCATACCAGAAGTGGCTATCCCTGTCTCCCGTGCCCCTTCTCCTTACTCTCCTCCAGCCGGACATCAGCATACTGCGGCTGCCCATGGCCCCTGCTCCTTCTGGGCTCTGGTTCACTTCCTCCATGCTGCTCAAGACGACCCGCTTCACCCAGCCATGACTGCTGTGCTGCAGCTGTTGGCACTGTAGCCGTCCATCTGTCCTGGAAGACACAGTCTGTAAGGCCACACCCCCCTTCGCCACTGTGCCCAGCCCCCTTGTACCCTCCTTGTCTGTTGTCTTCATCAGCCAGGTGATCATTCCCATGGCTTGAGCAACTCACTTAGATATTGTCGACTTCCAGTGTCGCAGGACTAGTCCCAGTGCACTTGCCAAGTGTCTAGTGGGTGTCTGGTAGGATTATCCTGAGCATCGGAACACAGAGAGGAAGGTGACTGAGATTTTGATTCATGGGCAGGGTAGGATGGATAGCCAATAGCCAAGATTACAAAAAAAAAAAAAAAAAGACAATCTAGCTGCTGAGTCTTATTCTTTTTTAATTTATTTAATTATGTATATGAGTATTATATTTACATGCATGCCTACATGACAGAAGAGGGCATCAGATCCCACTACAGATGGTTGTGAGTACCAGGTGGTTGCTGGGATTTGAACTCAGGCCCTCTGGAAGAGCAGTCTGTGCTCTTAACCGCTGAGCTATCTCTCCAGCACCCCTGAGTCTTATTCTTACAAAAAGAAAATAGAATACATTCTGGAAGAGGCGGGGAGAGGGGGCTTTGGCCTCTTCTTCCCAAATGTAATGGGATCACCACATCGGCCCGCAGACAGTGCTGTCACGTTGAACTTCCTGCTTTGCCTTACAGGCCAATTGCCAATTGCCACTCACTTCACCTGTCCCCCTCAGCCAGAAGGGAGGCATTCTCTCTCCTCTGGACTCTTCTACACACACACACACACACACACACACACACACACACACACTCCTGCCTCAACCTCCAGCCTTTGTGGTTTTGCCGACAGTCTGACACTGTTTTCCACACTTAGCTGCTGCCTCCTGCCCAAGCTAGTCTCTGAATTTCTTCTTTATAGTTGAAGCCAAAGCCTTCTCAGAGCTGGAGCCCACAGAGCCAGAGTGTCTCTTAGAGAGAGACCTGCCCCATCACTGCCACACCACGCCACTCCACCTCATTTGGAGCTCTCTTCCATGTAAGGTCCATTTCTCACCCAAGCTTGGAAGGCCCCCGCGCCTTTCCACTCTTCTGTCTACCTGCCCCCTCTCCGGGTGAATGACCCAGAGCCACACCAAAGTTGTGGCAGAGGGTGTGGAAGGGAGGTGAGCGCCTTTCCTCAGAAAAGCTCTTCCTGGCTGGCAGCTCCTGAGATCCTCACAAAACTGACCAATGGCTGAACAGGCCCCTGTCCTCCAGGGAGAAAGATGTGCCCTTACCATTGACAGGGTGTAGGATCCTAGCTAGCTTCCTGGGCCAGAAGTGCTCAGGCATAACGTGCGGTGGGTGACGTGGGAAGGCTGTGGAGGTGCTAGAGGGAGTAAATAGCCTTTCAGACGAGGGCCTGGAGGGGCTGCAGGAGGAGACATGGTGGGCCAGGCTGGGAAGCAGACATGTCGCCACCATGAAACTAGAAGAAACTCACCCTGGCCAACATGAAGCAGTGGGCAGGTTTTCTCTCTGGAAGCTTTCTGCCTCCTAGTAGGCAAAGGCTCTGGAGAGGTCCAGAGGAGAGCAGACTCGGCAGGGTCCAAGGGTAGCTGGTGGCTTGGTGTCTGCAGAGATGCAACACCTTCCTCTCCTTAGACATTGAAAACCTTAGCTCAGCTTGTTTCCCAGCAGGGTGGCTGGCCAGTGTCTGGATTTGATTTAATTCTGTTCTGTGGGCTAACCGGATCATCCCCAGTCTTAGCCTTGCTTACATGGGATGCAGTTTGTCTCCCCTGCTCGGTATGAAACGGCCTCAGAGTGGCTTCTGGTTGCTTTCTACTGTTGTTCTTCAAGGTCTTTGTCTGTGAGGTCCTGGGTTGGGCACTGTAGACCGTGGGAGGTGGAGGTCGGAGCAGGCTGCAGTACACGCATGGGAGCCAGGAACACTCTGTGGGCCTGTCCCTGAGGCTGTGCAGTAAATCTTGTGTGTGGCTGCGTGTGCGCAGGTGTATGTACATGTACTTGTGCATGCATGAGGGTAGGTGCTCTTAGAGGCCAAAGGCATGGATCCTCTGACATCGTTGGACTTCCAGGCCATGTGACCTGCCCAGTGTGGGTGCTGGGAACCGAACCCATGTCCTCTGTAGGAGCAGCATGCTCTTTTCCCTGTGGAGCCATCTCTCCAGCTCTTGAAGGAGCAGCCCAGGAAGGCCAACACATAAGCTTTTGATTTGGGAGCAGGGCTTCATGGAAGAGGTGAGTTATAGACAGAGCTTTCTTTTTAAACTACATACTTTATTCATTTATTTGTATGTGTGTGTGTACACATGTGTACATGTATGTTCCAGTGCATATGTGGAGTTCGTAGGACAACTTGTGGAAGTCCTCTTCTTCCATCATGTGAGTCCCAGGGATTAAACTCGCTTGGTGGCCAGGCTTGGTGGCCAGGCTTGGTGGCCAGCATCTTTACCCACTGATCACTCTCACCAGCCCATGGGTGAGCTCTTTATTTATAGTTATTTATTTTGTTCCAGATGTAAGAGTGAGCGATCCTTTATTAGTTGTCTGTCACAATACTACATGCCAAGTGTAGCTGCATATAAAGGACAGTGTTGTTTAGCTCACAGCTCTGGAGGTGACTCAGTTCTGGTGAGGACAGAAGGGCAGGTGGCAGCTGGACAGTGGTGGCACACGCCTTTAATCCCAGCACTTGGGAGGCAGAGGCAGGAGGATTTCTGAGTTCAAGGCCAGCCTGGTCTACAGAGTGAGTTCCAGGACAGCCAGGACTACACAGAGAGACCCTGTCTCGAAAAACAAAACAAAACAAAACAAACAAACAAACAAACAAAGAAGGGCAGGTGGCAGTGGTGGCACTGTGTATCACTTACTACATTTCAGTCCAGGAACACAAGGAGTCCCGTGTGCACAGGGTCTTCCTGCCAGGCCCCAGCTGTTAAAGGTTCACACCGCTTCCGTTCCAGCATCCTAGGGATCAAGATCAGACCATGCCAGACACTGAGATCAGAGAGAAAGTCCACACTACAGACTGTGTGGGAAGAGTACCAACCCCGACTCTCAGGTCAGAACTCCAGCTGCTGCTGGGGCAGCCACATCTGGAACGACCTATCCAAGTGTTCTTAGGCGGCATATTAAAAATAAAGCAGGCCTTTACTGCTTAGCAAACAGGCATTCCAAGGATAGCAGTCGATAAGTCCGCGGCTCGTGTTGCTGTGGCCCTGTGTGATGATGGGAGGGGGCCAAGGGGGGTTGTATCTTCAGGTTGGAGCTGTTGGCCTTTCAGTATATGTGGGTGTTTGGGGGGTGGTGAGGATGTGCACATGTATGTACAGATGTGCATGTCTGTGCATGTGGGTGTATGGAGGCCATGTCTTCCTCCTCCTCTGTCACTTTCTACCCATTTCAGCCCCACTGATGGCCATGAAAGAACATGTGTACAGACACAAGTTCCACTTTTTGGGGAAGACAGGGTACAGCGAACATGCTGTGTCCATCTTGCATTCACTGGTGTAGATGGTGGCTGTCATTTATGGACAGTGGTAGCAGGAAACCAGTGTCTCATGTCAGCTGATCATACTTAGAAACCCCACCAAGCGGGGGCCCTGAGCCCGTATGAGCTCTGAGGCTGAGACTGGAATCAGGGCCCAAGGGAGGCCCAGGGTGGTGTCTGCTCACAGCCCCTCCTCTGTCTAAGCCACAGTGAGCTTCACGTTTCCCTGACTCTGGACCTGAGGTTCCATTATCTTACTACCTTCCGCATTCTACCGTCCTCCTTCCTCCATGAGGAGTGCTCTGCTGACTCGGGCTGTCTCCAGAGTAAGGGGTCCTCCCCTCTCTGCAGACACTGGCCATCTCCAGAGTGAGGGGTCTTTCCCATCTCTGCTGACCTTGACTTATTCACATCTGCAAAGTTCTTTTGCCAAGCAAGGTGACATATTCACATGTCCCGGGGATTAGGATGTGACCATTTTTGTGGCAGTCATTACCTAGCCTACCACATTATGGTGACATTTTAGAAGTCAGCCAGGCAGAGGATGGCTTGCACTTGCAATCAGCACTCAAGAGGCTGAGGCAGAAGGATTACCACTAGTTAGAGATTAGCCTGTGTTATGCAGTGCATTCAAGGTCAGCCTGAGCTACCAAGTAAGACTGTCCCCAAAGAAAAAAAACTCAAAGGTCTTCAGGGGACATAAGTAGTCAGGTGCCTGACTCTTATAGTCCAGAGTTGCTGAGGGTGGGACTTAAGCCTCAGCCTCCCGCAGCTCCAGTGAAAGGGTGAGAAGAACACTGCCCCAGAGGAGTAGTGTGTGTGTGTGTGTGTGTGTGTGTGTGTGTGTGTGTGTGTGTATTTTCTACATTTCAGTTGTGCTGTATTAGCAGTTATTTTAAATAATCCATTTTACATATTTATTTCTTTTTCTTTTGAAAACAGATAGCCAGCAGGAAAAACAGCCTCACGGCTGTCCAGTCTTCAACATCTACTAAAATAAAAGTACCAATCCCTCAACCCGTCGTC
The DNA here is from genome assembly GCF_978045245.1 of Mus caroli. Classification (NCBI taxonomy): domain Eukaryota; kingdom Metazoa; phylum Chordata; class Mammalia; order Rodentia; family Muridae; genus Mus; species Mus caroli. The sequence goes on from NW_028227269.1 coordinate 108,472,482, forward strand.
GTTCCTGTGAAGAAAGACAAACGGCAGAATTCTTCACGGTTTAATGCCAGCAATAATAGAGAACTACAAAAACTCCCATCTTTAAAAGGTAATTGTGGCTTGTGGCCGGCGGGAGCAAGGCAGTCTCCAGCCCTGCGGGCTGCTTGCTTTGCTGATTGGGTTTGGTTTTGTTTTCTCCTGATTCGGTTTCTCATTGGATTGGGTGCTGCTTGCTTTACTGCGCTAACAGCTTTAATTCCCAAGCTCTGGAGGATAAATGTCTACTCGCTCCATACACCACAAGTGCCCTACAGTAAGACAACTGAAAATCTTTCAAAGCCGTAAGGAAGCAGCCGTTTCTTTTTCTCGTGATCCTCTGGCTTGTCTCCCAACGCTGGCCTTTAGAAGGGGTTACTCCAGGTCATCACCAGCGTCCAGGCAGGGCTTGCTCCTTTAACCATGGCCAGCCAGATCAGTCCCTCACCTGTGACCAGCCGTGGCCTAGGGCTCCTCACTTGGAGCTGCTCCCATTGGCACAGCTGCCTCTTTCCACTGGAGGATGGTTAAAGCCTTAAGTTTCCTCCAGGAGGCTTCAAGGTTGAGGTGCGTAAGACTTTGACAAGGAGAATGGTTCAAGGACCATGGTCAGATGGGAATGTCTGATGAGCGCTATGTATTCTGAGACCTAAAACTGATACACAGAGTAGCTGTCAGAGTCTGTCATACCTGAAGTTTGTAATGACAGATGGTTTTATAATTAATCTTGGCCTTCTTTAGAGTTGTATTCCCAGGGCCACCCACAGGGCCAGGGCGTAGCAGAACTCCATGCAGATGTGCCTGGGTGAGGGGCAGTAAAGGCTCTCTGTCCTTCATTTGCCAGCAGGTGGGCGGCCGTTCTCTGGATGCAGGTGTTCTAGCTAAGGGGCGCGGCACCAACCAGGCGTGAATCCTGGTGCATGTCACAGGGCATGTTAGGGTGTGTCCTGTCCACCTCACACAGGTCAGAGCCCAGGAAGAGCTAGCTCAGCACAGGCTGGAGTGTGACTTCTATCTTGGGAGTGTATCCAGTGAAGGAGTCTATGAGAGTCTGCTCGTAGCCACTGCTCTGCCTCCGCCTGCTTGCTCTCTGTGTCTGCCTCCGCCTTTTCTCCGTATACCAGTTCTTCTTCTACAGCATCCTCTCTCTCAGCAGACCCAAGGTGCATTGGTGCAAGCACTCAGTGCTCTTTCCTGAAGGGGTCCATGGGTGTCTCCTGCCGTCATACTGTGACAAGGATTGATACCTGGATCTCAGATAATCAAATAGGGTGACCTGTGTGACCAGGAAGTGGGCTCAGCTGGGCCAAGCATTTTGTGATGTACTTTTGTAAAGAGAAGAACCTTAGCTCTCAGGTTTCCAACTTCAAGTTAGATAGTTTCCCTTTTTTTAGAGTTTCATTGAGACGCAATTTATTTACCCTGAGGTCATCTATCATTAATGGAAGTTTTAATCAATGGGTAATAAATGTGTACAGTAATACAACCATTTCGCTCTCGCGTGTTCACAACCATTTCGCTCTCGTGTGTTCAGACGGTTCCATCGTCTTGCAGTTACTTTGTGCCTATTACTGTCGGGTCCTACTCCTGCCCCATGTACAGGGTACTGCTGATCTGCATTCTGGCTGTATTTGAAACTGTAGATGAGGGTTGGAGAGATGGCTCAGTGGGTAAGAGCACTGACTGCTCTTCCAAAGGTCCTGAGTTCAAATCCCAGCAACCGCATGGTGGCTCACAACCATCTGTAATGGGATCTGATACCCTCTTCTGGTTTGGATATAATAATAAATCTTTTAAAAAAAAAAGAAACTGTAGATGATCTTTTTACACACACACACACAAAATCTTACTTTATATGTACGGGTGTTGTCTGTGCACCACTTGTGTGTTGTATCTGAAGAGGCCAAAAGAGGGAATCAGATTCCCCCAAACTGGACTTACAGGTGGCTGGGAGTTACTGTGTGGGAGCAGGGAGTCTGACTCAGGGCCTTTGGAAGAGCAGTCAGTGCTCTTATCCACTGAGCCATCTCTCCAGCCCCATGTGTATTTTTTAAAAAGATTTATTTAGGGGCTGGTGAGATGGCTCAGTGGGTAAGAGCACCCGACTGCTCTTCCAAAGGTCCAGAGATCAAATCCCAGCAACCACATGGTGGCTCACAACCATCCGTAACGAGATCTGACTCCCTCTTCTGGTGTGTCTGAAGACAGCTACAGTGTACTTACACATAATCAATAAATAAATCTTTAAAAAAAAAAAAGATTTATTTATTCATTTAATGTATATGCAAACACTGTTGCTGTCTTCAGACACACCAGAAGAGGGCATCAGATCTCATTACAGATAGATGGTTGTGAGCCACCATGTGGTTGCTGGGAATTGAACTCAGGTCCTCTGGAAGAACAGTCAGCACTCTTAACTGCTGAGCCATCTCTCCAACCCCCGTGTGGATTTTTTTTTAAAGTGATCCTTTTATTTGCTAAAGCAGTTTCTAAAGCAATAAGAAGCCTTAGCCCCTCTCAAGGATTAAGAGTATTTTGGTCTGCTTACTTTGTTTTGTTTTTAATTGACGCATAATAATTATAGCATTTATTGAGTACAGTGTGATAGTTGGATGTATGTATACAATGTGTAGCAACCCAGTCAAGGCAATTAGTGTTCCATCCCCTAAACATTTATCATTTTGTCTTGGTAGGTATTTTGAAATCTATAACAATTGTGAACTGACCACGCTGAGGCTACAGAACTTTGGGACTTAGCTCTTATCTAACTGCCTGGCAACTGTCACCCTTCCAAACCGGCTTCCTCCTTACCATCTCCATCCTTTCCTGACTGTTAGTTTTCCACTGTGCTCTGTGGGGCCAGCTGTTTGGGCACCATGCTGTTGGCCTCAGAACACGCAGCCTTTGTGATCCTTGGCTCCGTTTACTTAACATAGCATCCTTCAGTTATCCTGTGTTTTCACAAATGACTTTATCATTTTATGGGTCACTAACAGAGACTAATAATTGGGTGCCACATTGCCTGTGTCCATTCTTTTTCAGTGGATACCACAGTTGATATCCTGTCTTGCCTGTTGAAACAGTGTTGCAGTAAACACAGGCATGTGCATGGCTCCTGTGGGTACGTCACAGAGTGGACCTTGCTGGGTCGGATGGTGGTTCTGTCTCAGTTTGCTGAGGGAACCCCACAACGCCTATGCTAATTTATATTCCCAACCATCTTTCACATCTTGTGAACCTTTGCTGGGGTTTGTCCTTGAACCACAGGCCATGGAAGAATGGTACCTCCCTGTGGTTTGACTCATATCCCCTAGATTTGGGTCACTTACTTGTCTGAAGGTCAGGTGCCTCACGATGTTAGGGGCTGAGTTGCACCTGTGTCTGAACTCTGTCCCATCGGAGGACTTGCTTTTGCACTATTCTATCTACATGTTCTCTGTGTACTTCTTACTTTGCTGTGTGTGACGGTTTGTATATGCTCAGTCCAAGGAGTGGCACTATTAGATGGTGTGGCCCTGATGGAGTAGGTGTGTCACTGTGGGTGTGGGCTTTAAGACCCTCATCCTAGCTGCCTGGAAGTGAGTATTCTGCTGGCAGCCTTCAGATGAAGATGGAGAACTCTCAGCTCCTCCTGCACCATGCCTGCCTGGATGCTGCCATGCTCCCACCGTGATGATGATAACTGAACCTCTGGACCTGTAAGCCAGCCCCAATTAAATGCTGTCCTTAGCCCGGTAGTGGTGGTGCATGTCTTTAATCCCAGCACTTGGGAGGCAGAGGCAAGCGGATCTCTGAGTTCAAGGTCAGCCTGGTCTACGGAGTGAGTACACAGAGAAACCCTGTCTTGGAAAACCAAGGGAAAAAAAAAAAAAGTTGTCCTTATAAGAGTTGCTTTGGTCATGGTGTCAGTTCACAGCAGCAAAACCCTAACTAAGCCACTGTGACTCCATTTGTGTGTTTCTTCTTTGATTACTTCTGCTCCTAGGGAGTCATTAGAGAGAGTCATGTCTACCCTGCATTTTCTTCTACTAGTTTCCTGGTTTCACAACCTAGATTTAAATATTTGATCCATTTCAAGTTAATCTTTATATGTTGAGGAGAATAGAAGTCTGGTGTCACACTTCTACATGTGGCTGTCCAGTTTTGCTGGCACCATTTAGCAGAGTGCTCTTCTCCATGGCATATATTTCAGGTGACTGTCCGTGGATTGATTTATTGGTTTTCAATTCAGTCTCATTAGTCTGTATCAGTTTTACGCCAGTGCTACAGCTTTGTAGACACTATTTGAGGTCGAGTTCTTTGATTCTCCGAGTTTTTTGTTCCTTTTGCTCACAGTTGCTGGGGTATGTCTGAGAGCAGGTTTCCTCCATCGATCCCCGGCACCACAAGGTCAGTCTGGGGATCCACACAGATCCTGGTGCTTGTTTTTATTTCTAGTTTGGTGAAGAATGGCATTTAGGATTTTGATAGAAATTATATTGAATTGGTCGGGTTACCTTAGGTAGTATAGGCGTTTATATAATGTCCCTCCAGTCAACCCCTGGACATGGCTCATAGTCTTCCATCTTGGTGTGTCCCCTTCCATCTGTCCCCTTCCATCTGTCCCCTTCCATCTGTCCCGTCAGTGCTTTGGGATTTCCTTCCCAGAGACGCATCACTCTTCTCCTTCAGTGTATTCCTGAGCCCATTACTGTTTATGTTCATTATGGCTGGGAATGTTTCCTTTATTTTTCTGCAAATTTGTTGTCTATGCATACTAATGATCCTAGAATTTTTCTTTGAATTTGCTTTTGTCTTTTGGAATAGTCTTGGTATGTTCCCCAGGTTTGAACTTGTGAGCCCAAGTGATGGCTGCAAGTAGTTGGGTCACCACGGTGCCCAGCCTAGCTGGGTCTACAGGCACACACCACGGTGCCCAGCCTAGCTGGGTCTGCAGGTGCACAGCACAGTGCCCAGCCTAGCTGGGTCTACAGGCACACACCACGGTGCCCACACAGCACAGTGCCCAGCCTAGCTGGGTCTGCAGGTGCACAGCACAGTGCCCAGCCTAGCTGGGTCTACAGGCACACAGCACGGTGCCCAGCCTAGCTGGGTCTACAGGCACACACCACGGTGCCCAGCCTAGCTGGGTCTGCAGGCGCACAGCACAGTGCCCAGCCTAGCTGGGTCTACAGGCACACAGCACGGTGCCCAGCCTAGCTGGGTCTACAGGTGCACAGCACAGTGCCCAGCCTAGCTGGGTCTACAGGCACACACCACGGTGCCCACACAGCACAGTGCCCAGCCTAGCTGGGTCTACAGGCACACAGCACGGTGCCCAGCCTAGCTGGGTCTACAGGCACACAGCACGGTGCCCAGCCTAGCTGGGTCTACAGGCACACACCACGGTGCCCACACAGCACAGTGCCCAGCCTAGCTGGGTCTACAGGCACACAGCACGGTGCCCAGCCTAGCTGGGTCTACAGGCACACACCACGGTGCCCAGCCTAGCTGGGTCTACAGGTGCACAGCACAGTGCCCAGCCTAGCTGGGTCTACAGGCACACACCACGGTGCCCACACAGCACAGTGCCCAGCCTAGCTGGGTCTACAGGCACACAGCACGGTGCCCAGCCTAGCTGGGTCTACAGGCACACAGCACGGTGCCCAGCCTAGCTGGGTCTACAGGCACACACCACGGTGCCCACACAGCACAGTGCCCAGCCTAGCTGGGTCTACAGGCACACAGCACGGTGCCCAGCCTAGCTGGGTCTACAGGCACACAGCACGGTGCCCAGCCTAGCTGGGTCTACAGGCACACACCACGGTGCCCACACAGCACAGTGCCCAGCCTAGCTGGGTCTGCAGGTGCACAGCACAGTGCCCAGCCTAGCTGGGTCTACAGGCACACAGCACAGTTCCCAGCCTAGCTGGGTCTACAGGCACACAGCACAGTGCCCAGCCTAGCTGGGTCTACAGGCACACAGCACAGTTCCCAGCCTAGCTGGGTCTGCAGGCGCACAGCACAGTGCCCAGCCTAGCTGGGTCTACAGGCACACAGCACGGTGCCCAGCCTAGCTGGGTCTACAGGCACACAGCACGGTGCCCAGCCTAGCTGGGTCTGTAGGCGCATACCACGGTGCACAGCCTAGCTGGGTCTGCAGGCACACAGCACAGTGCCTAGCCTACTCTGGCTGTCCTTTTTCTTCTTACTGTACCACTGATTGACCCAAGGATCTTATTCATCGTAGGAAAGTGCTCAACCACTGAGCTATACCACCAGCCTTGTTTTGACTTTATTATTTTGCAGCATAAACTCACTAATTTGGCCAGACTATTCTTAAACTTACCCTCTAGTTCAATCAGGCTCTGAATTTGTTAGCATCCTACCTTAGCCTCCTAAACCTGGGATTGTGGTTTGCAGTGCCAGGTCTACTTAACACTCATTTTTTTTTTTTTTAATGTTGATTTTTGTGCTTGGCAGCATTACAAAATTCTTACATCATTTTTTTCTTTTATCAGTTTTGGTAGGTATTTATTTATTAATGAAACCCTTAAGCTTTCTTATATAGGGACTGGAGAGATGACTCAGTGATTAAGAGCACTGGCTGCTCTTCCAGAGGACCCAGATTCAAGCCCCAGCCCTCACGTGACAGCTCACCCCGGTTGCAGGTGACCGGCCTTAGTCATTGATCTAGTGCTATGAGGAGACACCACGCCCAAGGCAGCTCTTAGGAAGGAAAACCTTAGGTTAGGGCTGCCTTATAGCTTCAGAGTCTTAGTGCATTATCACCTGGGCAGAGAACAAGGCCACACATAAGGAGTCAAGGCTCTATCTACATCCAGATCCACAGGCAGGAAGAGAGGAATGGCTTGGGCTTCTGAAACCCAGGAGCCCACCCCCAGTGACACACTTCCACCAACAAGGCCACCCCTGCTAAACCTTTCAAATACCACCACTCCCTATGAGCCTACCGGGGTGAGGTGGGTGTGGGGTGGGTGTGGGGGGCGTCTTCATTCAAACCACTACGTAATTCTGGCTTCTCCCGGAACCAGGCACACTTCTGGTGCACAGACATACAAACAGACCAAATAGCCATACACATAAAAATAGAAATGACCTTGTTTTAAAGTTAAGGCTATCCGCTGAGGGTGGTGACACACACCTTAAGATCCAGCACTCAGGGAATCAGGAAGGTGGATCTCTGTGAGTTCAAGACCAGTCTGGTCCACAGAATGAGTTCTGTGACAGCCAGGGCTATACAGAGAAACCCTGTCTTGAAAACAACAAAGCAAACATAAAAGCCCTCTATATGGTAAGGCCATGCTATCTGCCATAGCTTCAGTTTGGTTGCCCTTGATGTCCTTCTGGAAATCTGTCTAGGACTATAGCATGCTTTGAGTAAGTGTGTGAAGATGGCGTCCTCCTGTTGCTCCTGACCTCAAGGAATGCTTTCAGCTCTTCCCACTCAGTACACACAGCCTTTGTTGTGAAATGTGTCCCTCTGTGCCTGTCCTTTCTTCCCTCTGTCTCTCTGTTTTCCCTTCCTTCCTCCCTCCCTCCCTCCCCCCCCCCTTTTTTTTTACTGGAACCTGTAAGGGTCTATCATTCACGGAAGAATGATACCCTGGACTCAAACAGTATGTAAACACAATGAGTGTTTTATTCTGCAGAAGTCCAGCATGCTGGGGTCTCCCATTACCAGAATAGAGAGACACCCAGGTGAGTTTGCAGGCCTGATTTAAAGCACATTAGGGAATTTCAGGGTAGGTGACCTCTGTGTTAATCTGTTGGGTCTATCTCTGTGCAGATTCCTGTACCTGGGTGCAAGGGCTGGGGACCTGCTGGGGAAGGTCTGGAAACTGCTGCTGACCCATTGTCCTTGCCTCAGGCCACATGATGGGCGGGGCAGCTTCGGAGGACTTGCCTGGAATTGCCCAATTTGAAGCCTATCAAAGAATCAGCCTAGCCTTCTCAGAACCCGCTAAATTAGAAATTAAAAGTATGTTGAACAGGCTAGCCTCAAACTCACAGAGACCTACCTGCCTCAGCCTCCTGAGGGCTGGGATGACAGACATGTTCCGTCACAGAATACCATGTATCCTTCCTGTGTCTGATGTCACGACGGTCATACAGCCTCTCTGTCTGTCATTCTGTTATTGTGGTCTGATGTCACGACGGTCATACAGCCTCTCTGTCTGTCATTCTGTTATTGTGGTCTGATGTCACGACGGTCGTACAGCCTCTCTGTCTGTCATTCTGTTATTGTGATCTGATGTCACGACGGTCATACAGCCTCTCTGTCTGTCATTCTGTTATTGTGATCTGATGTCACGACGGTCATACAGCCTCTCTGTCATTCTGTTATTGTGATCTGATGTCACGACGGTCATACAGCCTCTCTGTCTGTCATTCTGTTAATGTGATAGGTTTATTGGTTGCATGTGTCAAATCATTCTTGCCTCTCTGTTGTTATGACTCATAGATTTTGGCCTCCCTCTCTCTGTTTGTTTGTTTGTTTCTTTCTTTCTTTCTTTTTTTTTTTTTTTTTTTTTTTTTTTTTTTGGTTTTTCGAGACAGGGTTTCTCTGTGTAGCCCTGGCTGTCCTGGCACTCACTTTGTAGACCAGGCTGGCCTCGAACTCAGAAATCCGCCTGCCTCTGCCTCCCGAGTGCTGGGATTAAAGGCGTGCGCCACCACGCCCGGCTTGTTTCTTTCTTTCTTGATTCATTTATTTATATGAATGCTGTCTGCATGTACACCTGGATGCCAGAAGAGAGCATCAGATCACATTATAGATGATTATGAGCCACCATGTGGTTGCTGGGAACTGAACTCAGGACCTTCAGAAGAGAAGCCAGAGATCTTAACGTCTGAGCCGAGTCTCTTGCTTCCTCCGTTTTCTTTCTTTCTTTCTTTCTTTTTTAAATTTATTATATCTAAGTACACTGTAGCTGTCCTCAGATACTCCAGAAGAGGGCATTAGATTTCGTTACGAAATGATGGTTGTGAGCCACCATGTGGTTGCTGGGATTTGAACTCAGGACCTTCGGAAGAGCAGTTGGCGCTCTTAACCACTGAGCCATCTCGCCAGCCCTTTTTTTTGTTTTTTTGAGACAGGGTTTCTCTGTGTAGCTCTGGCTGTCCTGGAACTCACTCTGTAGACCAGGCTGACCTCAAACTCAGAAATCCACCTGCCTCTGCCTCCCGAGTGCTGGGATTAAAGGCGTGCGCCACCACACCCGGCTCATTTTCATTTTTTAAGATGTATTTATTTTTATTTTGTGTGTCTGAGTGTTTACCTGCATGTATCTAAATGTACCAGGTGTATTGCTAATTGATACCAGGCTGACCTCAAAATTTTGAGAGAGCTAGCCGTCTGCCTCTGCCTCCCAAGTGCTGGGATCAAAGGTGTGGGCATGCCCATGCCCAGCCACGCCCAGCAGCTCTAGATGTCTTTAACTTGACTTTCTTATTGAAATATTGTTTTTTTGTGTGTTTGGATGTGAGTCCTCTTATTTTATCATACAATACACTCATCAGTATTATAAAAACTAAATACAAGGCTCGGCTGTGGTGGCGCATGCCTAATCCCAGCACTTGGGAGGCAGAGGCAGCGGATTTCTGAGTTCGAGGCCAGCCTGATCTACAGAGTGAGTTCCAGGACAGCCAGGGCTACGCAGAGAGACCCTGACTCATGTACCCCTAATTCTCAGTAGCAGGCACAGAATCACCCTGGTTTTTTGCAGTACGAGTTTCTGAATACCCGTTCCCTGAGACTCTCCTGGTGTGTCTCCTCCGCAGCCCATCTGTCTACCTTTTAATCTCACATGGTTGTCTTTTTCATTTCTGGATGTTGTAGTTAATTTTTTTTTTTTTTTTTTAATTTTCCTTGTGGGCTTGGGAGATAGCTTGGTAGGTTGTAGTGCAGGAAACACAAGTTTGGGGACCCAAGTTCAGGCCTCCAACATCCATGTAAAATTCTGGGTGTGGCTGTACCTGCCTGTAAGACCAGCCTCTAGGGTCAGAGTTGGGAGTGGCTAGTGATGTGACAGAATCCCTGGGCATCTGGCTGTCTACCTAGATGAAAACCAGCAAGGTCTAGGTTCCAAGAGAGACTCTGTGCTGAAGGAATAAAGCAGAGAACAATATAGGAGTACACCTGACATCTCAGCTGGCCTTAGTACGGGTACACACGCACACACGCACACACATGCACCACATATGTGTACACATATACACATACGTGTATACACATGCATACATGCACACATGCTTACAGCACATATATACACACATGCTTACAACACATGTGTACATACACACACACTGGGTATACATGTACACACATCCACACCCTGCGCACAAGTATGTGTGTGCACATACATGTATTGCACACACACACATACACACGTGTGTGTGTGTGTGTGTGTGTGCTTACACCTCTAATACCCACATCCAAAAGAAATGTCTTACCTCTTGAAAATATTCTGCTATCCTGTTGCGTGTACTGTCAAACTCGTTTTCTTTAAATAGAGCAAACACCGGTGTTTTCCAGCCTCTGTCAGAAAGACTAACACCGGCAGTTGTGACATCGAGCTCATAATGTCTTCTTTCTGCGTGCCTCGTTATTTTTATGATGTGCTAATCACCATCCTCAAATATTTTTAACAAATTGAGGCCTTAGAATGAAAGTCCTCCAGCAGGCTTTGTTTGTTTTTTTTGGGCCAGAATCCTTTTGCCAAATACTTGCAGTTTGGGAATTCCTTAAACCGTGACACTTGACTAATAAATAGTCCGCCGAGCCAGCTGCTACTCAGCGCCCCACTCCCCCTTGTAGGTGCTCTAAGTGGAGGCTGTCTTGGCTGGAGTACATCAACGGTGAGGCTGTGTAACTCAGGCGATGACATCTTTCTTCACTGTGGAAGCAACATCATCTGTGGTGGCTTAGCAGAAGTGATGGTGCTGGCCGACCGCTCTCTGTCACGCAGTCATATCCCCCCTATGCAATGCAGAAAGCACAGGAATAGCTTGTGAGGTCCACTCTGTTGTCCTGACCATGAATCCCGCATCAGCCAGCCATACAGGAATGCTTGGTGGCCTTGCTAATCCCTTCAGAGTCAGGGGTGGAGTGGGCTAACAGACATTATTTACATTATTTTCTTACCAACTAGATATATGAAAACTAGGTTAGGCATTATTCTGACTTTGGATTACCAGTTTCCTCTGACCCTTTTATGCATGACTATTTTTTTTTTTTAAAGATTTATTTATTTATTATATGTAAGTACACTGTAGCTGTCTTCAGACACTCCAGAAGAGGGCACCAGATCTCGTTAAGGATGGTTGTGAGCCACCATGTGGTTGCTGGGATTTGAACTCTGGACCTTCGGAAGAGCAGTCGGGTGCTCTTACCCACTGAGCCATCTCACCAGCCCGCATGACTATTTTATTATCATTGATTTCATCTTTCTTTCTTCTTCTTTTTTTTTTTTTTTTTTTGGTTTTTCGAGACAGGGTTTCTCTGTATAGCTCTGGCTGTCCTGGAACTCACTTTGTAGACCAGGCTGACCTCGAACTCAGAAATCTGCCTGCCTCTGCCTCCCGAGTGCTGGGATTAAAGGCGTGCGCCACCACGCCCGGCTCATCTTTCTTTCTAATGTTAAAATGCAGGATTTCAACCCTAACCATGCCTTTAAAAAAATTTTTTTTAGCTTAGTGTTGTTATTCATTTTATGTGCATGGATGATTTGTCTGAATATATACACGTGTGCCATGTCTGTGTCTAGTGGCTGTGGAGGTCAGAAAAAGGCATCAGATCTCCTAAAACTGGAGTTACAGATGATAGGAGCCCACCTGTGTCAGGCCTCCAGACCACGTTGGCCTGCCAGTTCCCATTGTAGCCCACAAAGGCCTTCAGCCACAGCTGCTCCCTGCCAATGGGAGGGAAAGAGACACCCTACAAGGAAGCAGACTCAGAAAGCTGGCAACCAGCATAGCTGTCCCCAAACTACACAGATAAGCTGATAGGAGCTATACATAGAAAGAGTGGTCAGGTAAGGGACCTGGGGTATGACTAGGGAGGCTCAAATCCCGGTCCTCTGCAAGAGCAGGGAGTGCTTCCAACCACCGAGCTAGCTCTCCAGCCTAGCCTATGTAATTTTGGATGTGTGTGTGTGTGTGTGTGTGTGTTTGCATATGTACATTTATGTGTAGAACATTGGTGTGACTGACCGTGGTATGTGTTTGGAAGTCATAGGATAACTTAGGTGTCAGCCTTCGACTTCCACCTTCCTTGAATGAGGGTCTTTTGTTTGATGACACACACAGTAAGCTAGCTGGCCCAAGGGCTTCCTGTCTCCCATCTCACCATAGAACCACTGGAATTACATGGATCCCAGCGATTTGAACTCAGTCTCTCATACTAGCATGGCAAGGCCTTTACCCATTGAGCCAGACCCCTGCCTCCTACCTATTTTTGCTACCTTGATTTCTGGCATAGTGAGACACCTCCCAGGCTGGTTATCTTCCTCCCTCTCTCAGGCCTGCTTGTGGAGGGTGCTTTGAAGACCAGAGTCTGGGGTGAGGTGGGGGAGGGGTGCTCATTGTCACTGGGACACAGTACTTTCAAGGAAGGGAACTCAAGTGTACAGTGTTACATTGTCATTCATTTGTTGTTTCTATTTAGATTTTATAATGTTTTCTTAGATTTTCATTTTTATCTCTTACTAAATGGGTCTTGATTCCTCCCATCCTGGATATAATTGTGGCTGTGTGCCCTACTAAAGCAATTGCAACATCAAAAATGCTGACATTGTAGACCAGCACTTTGAGTTGGTTCATCTTATTGTAGAAGAACTGTTGACATTTGAATTGGGTCCCACTAAAATGTTAAAAATCTAGTGAATGGGGTAGGGATACGACTCAGAGGAGGGGTACCTGCCTCCCATCTGTAAGAGCCGGAGTTCCAGTCTCAGCACACATGGTGGGAGGAGGCAGTGGAGAGAGTTGGCCTTGTAGGATACTTACGCACTTATTGAGGAGTATACCAAGCCTCTCCGCTTGCTGAGACCACTGTCACCTCCTTGCCGGTCTCAGCACTGCTGACTTCTCTGTTCCGGGTCCTTGTGCCTCCCAGGCGTCACAGGCAGACTCATCGGTGAGCTTATTTGTAACATTTGCTGTCGCTGTTCGTGTCTTGGAACCACTCCTTACATGACCCATGGCAGATTGTGTCCACATAACTCCCAGATTAGTGATGTCCCCCTTGTGTGGGAGATGCCTGTCCCTCTGTGCTTGTTCAATGCTGGGTCATACAAAAGCCTCAGTCATTGCGGTGTGAAGGGTGCTTTGTAGTTTAACCTCAGAGGTTGGTTACAGTCTCAGGCCTGCTCAGTGAAACAGTAGTCCGAGTCAGTCCCTTCACTGGGTGTTTTGGGGTCTGGAAGATACAAGTGCCAAATGTTAAATGAAACACAACTTGTTTGTTTGTTTTTTTAAAGAAACTTATGAAAGTAGAAAATTAATTACGACTTATTTCTTGAGTCTGTTTTCTGTGTTGGGTATGGTGATGCAAACTTGTAGTCCCAGAAGTCTGGAGGGAGAGGCAGGCAGATCTGTATGAGTTTGAGGCTAGCCTGAGCTACATAGTGAGACCGTATCTCAAAACGGTAACAACAACAACAACAAAAAACCAAAACTTGGCAAAGCCAGGAGGAGGCCAGTGTGGGCCCTGTCATGAGCTAGAAGCCCTGCAGGCAGGTCACTGAGTATAGGGTCTCTCTCCTTCCTTGACCTGACTGGCAGGATCCCTCAGTCTGGCTTTTCAGAAGGGGTCAGTCCTGCCCTCCTCTGTGGAAACGCTGTGGTCCACCTTCTTTCACAGACTTTACATCGGCCATCGTTGGAAGTTTCCATAAAGTGTATGTTCTTACTGCTTAACAGTGTCTTCTGCTTCTGCTGCCCGGAGAGGTCTGGCTTCTCGCCTGTAAAATGGGTGTGAACTTGTCTCCAGGGTACCTGCCCTTGGCACGGCAGCAGACAGGTGGCCAGGGAGTGAACCCTGGGCTCCCAAGGCCCCTCTGCCCAGGCTTTTATCTCCTCCCTTCTCTTGATTACCTGTGTGCCCTGTGAGCTGGTGCCAGGCCACAGTGAGTTCTTAACTACCGTGGGTGACCACAGGTGACCCCTGGCCGACACCATAAGTAATAGCCAGCAGTTTGTCAGACGGCTGGACCTGCAGCCAGGCCCTCCCCGTAAAACCTGACCAGCATCTCACATCTCACGTTGTGAGCGTGTGCGTGCGTGCGTGCGTGTGTGTGTGCCTGTACTTTATTCCTTAGACATTCACCCTCTGTCCTCTCCTTCCACCTTAAGACCTGGTTCCCAGACAACCTGCTCTCCCCTGTGGTACCCCATGGCCCACTGCTCCTACTGCCCAGTGTCTCCTGAACTTCCCTGGCTCAGGCCTTACTTTACCTCCTCTTAGAGCTGTGGTAAGATGCACACAGTGAGCCCATCATGTGACCTACACACCACAGGTGTGCCTTCTGCAGCCTACGGGGTCCCAACCTGACCCTCCAGGCCCATGCATACCTCCCCAGACTGAATCCCCCTCGCAGAAGCTTTGCCCTGCAGCAGCCCCCTGGCCTCCTGCAGCTCTGCTGTCTCTGGGTTCGATGACTAGGGGTCTCCTCCTGCATTGTCCTCCATCTGGTTCCGTTTGCTTTAGCAGGAGGCCCTCAAGGCTCTCCAGCACAGGACTCCTTTCTGAGGCTCAGTGATGTCGAATTGCTTGTGCTGACACTTCCTTACGCGACAGCGGCGGGAGAAAGTGCTCAAACATGCTACCCCTTACCGCGTGCCGGCCATCTTCCCGAGGCTGTCTGTGAGGGAGGGCGGGCCTGTGTGTCTGTTATAGCTCCAGGAAACACTTGTTGCATTTGCTGGAGGAGGGAAGAACACTGCAGCTCTGGTCTGTCCTCCCCTGTCCTCTCAGGGACTGCTGTGACTGCTGTGGTACCACCTCTCAGGATGCTCAGGATACCCAGGGTGCCCAAGATGCCCAGGCATAGGCTCTCTCATGGCTCCCTTCTCCTTGCTCTGCCTTGGGGTTCTTGAAAAGGAGGTCAGCAGCTCAGCTGACCTGCTGTCGGGATGCTAAGGGTGGAAGCAGACCGTATAAAACAGTTGGTGTGGAAACTCTGAGACGCTTGAATCCTTTCTGTAGAGTTCATGGGTTTCCTGTCTTCTCAGAGCAAAAAAAAGCTGTGAGCACCTGCTCTGGTCTGAAAGGCATCCCAGCCCAGCTGCAAGGATTTAAAGTGAGCCCAGGTCTGCGTGCAGGAGCTGGAGTAGGCCAGCTTTGTTAGGTAAGCTTTGTGAGCTAAGCTCTGGTGGCTCTGCTCAGTCACTGGAGACTTGCTCGAATCAACAGGGCCACCCGAGCCTGTCCCTTTGTCCTTGATGCTGGCAACGGACTTTTCCTGGCAGCCTTTGAGTAGAGCTGCGCACTGGGGAGCTTTGATCTGTCTAAGGAACGTCTATTTTGAACTACAAGTGAAGGCAGAGGTTTTAGGTTAGACTTCTTCCCCAACAGGACCCATAACAGCTACATTCACACAGGTGCCAACACTGGCCAGCCTGATGCCACACACACACTGCCACTGCAGTACCACACACAGACTTGCTGATAAATGCCCGATTGGGGTGGACCAGAAAGGAGAAACAAACAAAACCTTTGGCTGGATTTAGAAATCGAGATTTGAAGGTTTTGTTCAGAAATACTTCGTAAAATTAAAATCAGTGGGATGTATTTACAGGCAGGTGTTTTGTTTGTTTGTTTGTTTTTAGTAGAAAACAAAACAGCAACAGAAGAGCAGAGGATGCAGGCTGAGTTCTGGTCTCTTCCGCAGTTGGACGCTGCCAGAGCCTTCATGGACCGCTCCAGCTCCCCTGGCACTTGTCCTGTAGAGGCCTGTCAGTACCAGCCCTGGATAGTGTAGCCGTAGCAACTGAGAATCAGTGTAGACAGTTGTAGCACTGGGCGGGTTGATGGCTGAAGGCCCAGGCCACGGCCTCGCCAGTGGTACGGGAATCTTCTTCACGACCATGGGTGGTGCTCTGACTGCTGGGATGCGGCAGCATGTCCTCCCTCTTAGTCGTGCACTGCCAGGAAGAGATGTGAGTGTAGTCAAGGCACTCTGACCAGAGGGGGGGCTGCTGAGTGCTCAACCTGTTCTTGCCATACACTGACAGAGCACCCTCCAGGCACTACACACTGTCTGAGGGCTCGCCTGCGGGTGGGGGTGGGGGTGGGGAGTCACGCCCCCAGAGTGGTCAAACCTGGTGGCCACTCCAGGGTTAGTCTCCATATAGGTTCTATAACTGGCTCTGCTGTGTCCCCAGTCATCACGTGGGGTCCTTCTGGTATTCAGTTGGTGGACAGAGGCATGTTCTGAGGAGAGCAATGGCTGCACTTGCCTTCTGCTGACCTTGTTGGGACTGGGCTTAGTGGCATCCTGCCTGGGTCCTGCACTTTGGGTTTGAACTCAGCAAGGGGATCATTATGGTGTATCGGAACTCCTAATAGCATTCTGTTAACTGATGGATCAGTGCCTTGTTCAGCCATCATCAGGGAAACTTCCTCCTGCAGCAGACAGGCGTGGCTGCAGAGACCTACAGTCATATATGGCACACACAGGATCACACAGGCATGCTGCCTCATTCCCAGCCAAAGAAGGAAGCTTCATGGGCCATTGACGGCTCCCTCTTTTCAGTGCCCCCGCCCCCCCCCCCCTTCAGCTCTTTTGGAGCAGACGACTTTAGCAACGCTGACAACAGTGAGAGCTCTAAAGAGCGGCCAGTGCATCCGTGCCACCCTCGGTGGCCTCCCAGACACTGAGAAGTTATGTCACCTTTTCCACTCATATTTCTAATTCTTACATATGTATGGCTGTATAAACTTTCACAACCTTTCTCAGTCCCTTTGACATTAAATTAGTTTACAGTGTCTTTTGAATCATAAATGTCATATTCTCAAAGAAATTTCTTATTAAGGAGTTGAGAAACTCCTCACTAAAAACTCTAAGACACCCAGAACAGAGATAGAAGACAGCGCTGAAGAGAGGAGGGTGTCTTAGTCAGGGTTTTATTTCGGAGACACCTCGACCACAGCAACTCTTATAGAGGAAAACATTTCATTGGGGCTGCCTTACAGTTTCAGAGGTTTAGTTCATTATCAATATGTCAGGAAGCATGGTGGCATGCAGCCGATGGAAACTGAAATTTCACACTGGGTGGGGCTTGAACATAGGAAACCTCATAGCTCACTTCAACAGTAATGCACTTCCTCTAGCAAGGCCACACCTACTCCAACAGGGCCACACCCACCTCAACAGGGCCACACCTATTCCAACAAGGCCACACCTACTCCAACAAGGCCACACCTCCTAACAGTGCCACTCCCTATGGGACTAGCGTTCAAATGCATGAGTCTATGGGAGCCAGACATTAAGTCAAACCACCACAGCGGAGCAGCCAATGCTCTTGGATTGGAAGCCTAGGGTTGTTAAGGGATCAGTGCCAGCCTAGGGACCTACAGATGCAGGCAGTCCTACTGAGAGATGAATGGTGTTTCATCTAGAAACAGAAAAAGTCATCTTAAAATCTACTGGGAAGACCAAGACATCCCAAATCTTGAAAAAGGAAAGGGCTGGCACCTTATGCATCTTGATTTTAAAGCAACAAAGTTACAGTAAACAGGATGACTGTGGGTTTCCATAACAACACCCAAGGCTAAACCAGCGTAGAGAGCCAGGAGTAAAGCCAGCTCAGAGCGGGAAAGTACTGGAAACTGGAAGTCCACAAACATAATTACCTCAAAAGGCATCAAAATCCTAAGTGCTGTCAACCAAAAGTATAAAAAGTCTTTGAAGGAACTGGTGGTGGGGAGTTCATGGTATTAGATTCCAGTGAATTTTTGGACACGTTGTTAAATATTATAGATAATAAAAGACAAACTAGGTAAACTGTGCTATATCACACTTAAAACCTCAGTGTGTGTAAGGGGACACCGTCGGCAGAATGGGCAACCTACAGAGGAGAGGGAAATATTTGCAAATGACAAGCCTGATAACAGATTGATATCTTGACCATATGAACTCCTACACGTGGACAACAGCAAAACAACTTCATTTAAATATATAGAAGACTCAAGTGGACATTTCTCAGAATATACACTAATGACCCATAGGCCCAAGCATACAAGCTCAGCATCACTAATCATTAATGATGCAAATGAAAACTACCTCGAGATTACACACAAACCAGTGTTGCTGACGGTAGAGGACTGGGCCCTTGTGTGCTGTTGGTAGAAACATCAAATGGTACAAGAACTGTAAAAACCGTATGGAGATACCTCACAGAATTTAGAGTGGAATTACTCCATTCCACGTCAGGGCACACATCTGAAAGATTCTAGACCACTGAGGTGTACATGTAAAAATGGTTAGTTAGGATGGGGCTGGCATGGTGGCTCAGGAGATGACACGTGGTAGAAGAAAAGGTCTGGTTCCTGTAGGTGGTCCTCCGTTTCATGGCGTGGTGTGGGTGGGTGCACACACCCAGTTAAATGTAATAAAGAATAGATTTTGTGTTACGTGTCATATTTCAGCCCAGTTGTAAAATATGTTCTTAGTGAACTGTTTCATCCATGGTTATTTTATTTCTAGAATGGGTTCTTATAGCCCTGGCTGTCCTGGAACTCACTCTGTAGACCAGGCTGGCCTCGAACTCAGAAATCCGCCTGCCTCTGCCTCCCGAGTGCTGGGATTAAAGGCGTGCGCCACCACACCTGGCTTAGAATGGATTCTTAAAGTAAAATTACTAAGCAAAGCCTCTTGGTGTCTGTTGCCTGACTGTTTTCTAAGCCAGTGAGCAGTCGACAGCTCTGTTGTCAAAGCTCCGGCACAGCGTAGTTACTGTTCTCTGTATCATTAGAGTTGGGTGGATAAGATGGCTCAGCGGGCAGAAGTGCTGCTGTCACCCCTGGGCTCTGACCCCTGGGACCGACATAGCAGGAAAGGGGAACTGACTCTTGAGCTGTTCTCTGACCCTCACATTTGTCCCTTGACATGTGTGCACTAAATAAATACAGATATTTGTAAAAAAAAATTATCATTGCCCTAATAGATAAACACACTCTGCCATGCAGTTTCTGATTGTTCATAGTTTTGGTTTTTACACAAACTTGATCATTTAAATCCTAAGGGCTTAATGTTTTTCTAATAAATTTTATTAATCTGTATTTATAATATTTTCTTTGGTTGGAGGGAGATGTGAAAAAGGTCAGGGTTATTTGAATTGGTCTTAATTCTGGTGAGTGGGTATTGGTGGCACACGCCTTTAATCCCAGCACTCAGGAGGCAGAAGCAGGCAGATCTCTTGAGACCAGGCCAGTCTGGTCCACAGAGTGAGTTTCAGGACAGCCAGGTCTACACAAAGAAAGCCTACCGGGAAAAACAAAAACCAACAGAATAGATTCTTGTAAAACACAGAGTAACTGTTTTCAGATCTGCTCAGCGTCTGTCGGTGCTTTTAAGAGTCCTGGCCTATAGCTGTAGGGTTGATCCCTCATCTTGTCTGAAGATCCCTCTTGTAAAAGCTGTGGGGTTGGAGAAGTTGTGACTTGTCTTGGTTTGCTTGTCTCATTCCCAGCGGATTTCTTTTGGTGCGAGGAAGGGCTTGAGTTAACTGCGAATCATTTACTTGCTGTCTTCTGGGGGCTGTTTATATGATTCCCCCCATCCGTCGACTTGGTTTATTCTTCATGGTCTGAGAGCATTTGTTGGTGTTGGGTCACTGCTCCTGTCCCCTGCTCTCCTGTGATGTATGTCTAGTCATACTCTTGTTAGTCTGTTGACTTAGGTTGGTGGCACTAGCCTCTCTCTTCAGAATTGTCCTTGCTGTTGTCATTTCGTTTTCCGGGTGAATTTTAGGGTAATCTCATCATTTATCTTGAAAAACTGAAGAGGCCCACCTGGAGTTTGAGAGGAAAAGAGCTGGAGGCCTTTAGTCAGCCACTGGCCCAAGCCCTTCCCTTTACAGTTGGAGGCCCCCCCCCCCACCTCAGTCCAGCTCAGGAGCACACCTCCTGCCTTAGGGCTGTTTGTTTATGGTTCTCTCTCTCTCTCTCTCTCTCTCTCTCTCTCTCTCTCTCTCTCTCTCTCTCTCTCTCTCTCTCTCTCTCGGTTTTTCGAGACAGGGTTTTCTGTGTAGCCTTGGCTGTCCTGGAACTCACTCTGTAGACCAGGCTGGCCTCGAACTCAAAAATCCTCCTGCCTCTGCCTCCCGAGTGCTGGGATTAAAGGAGTACACCATAATGCCTGGCGGTTTTCTCTTTTTATATATGCTTACTGTGTATTCTGTCCTGAGTTCCTCCTGCCTCAGCTGGATGCTGAGAGTATGGTGTGCCCGCCTTATATCTAGTGTGGCATGTTTTATAGTCTTAGAATTCTTTAAAAACTACTTTATATGCCTAAGGTTTCCAAGAGTATGGGAGAAATCACTAATAAGGTTTGAAATCCTTTGATGTAAGATCATTAGGAAAAATACATCAAAAAGTGTCTTTGCTCTTTTGCCTTTGAATTTGTCTATGTTATATAAAGCTGTTAGGCATCTCCTCTCCTGCCTGTCTGTATTCCAGTTCATGAGCATAGCTCTAGGGTGTGCTAGCCCCCATCTCACCTCGGATGACATAGGAAATTATTGGCAGGCAGAAGTGTCTGTTTGTGGCCCCTTAGCCCCTTCCCACATTGCTGTTTGTGTCTGCCTGAGTCCCTCTGGATCACTCCTTACTCAGGAGGTGACATGAGGGAAGTGACGTTTGCCCTCAGCACCACCTGCAGGTCTTGAGAGGCAGTGGGGGCGGGGAGGTTGTAGGGATGGAGTTAGTTGAGAAACTCCTGGAGACAAGTGGGCAGGCAGAACCTCATTTACATTACCTTGCTATCCAAGCAGAGGCTGCTCCTGTCGCCCACAACTACAGTGCAGAGAACACCATCAGGTGGCTTCCACTTGAGGAGTGTTAGAGATAGTACACTAGGACTGAGGTCACTCGCCTGGCAGGCCTGAGGCCCCAGGGCCATCCCAGCCCTGCAAGCTCAGCCCTGCCCCCATGCTCTGCTGAGCTGTAGAATCCCGCAGCATCTTTGGCTCTGAAGGAAAGAGGATAGGGATTCAGATAGATTTTTTTTCTTCCTGTTGACCTTAGCGGCTACTGAGAAGGTAAAATCTGTTCTTGTTGGTGAATGGCTGTAAGGGTTCGTTCATTCACTGCAGTGTATCAGGCTAGACCCACAGAAGTCACGGAGCCATGTGTCAGGCGTGTTTGGGAGTTAAAGGCGTTTATTTGTCCTGTTCTTGAATTGAGCATTATAAAGTGGCACAGCATAATTCCAGAGATGTTTCTCCGAAGTGAAGACTTTTCAGTCCTGAAAGCGGCCTCCTCACACTCTCTCTGCCTCCCTGCAGACCCGCAGCAGGCATTGTCTCGCCAGCATCCTGACAGTGCTCTGACTCCGAAGGGCTCTCTTCTCTGAGAATAGTTTTTTTATGGTAATTCTTTTTTGTTTTTAAGATATGAATAGTAGTATAATAAATGAATAGAAAAATCTCTTAATTAATTTAAAGAAAGCATAACTTAAGGAATCTAACATAATAACATTTTTAAACTACAAAAAATAGAATGGGCCAGACAGACAGCTTAGTGAGTAAAGGCATTTGCCGCCAATTCTGAAGATCCAAGTTTGATTCCTGGGACCACATGGTGGAAAGAAAGAACTGATTTCCCACAAGTTGTCCTCTGACCTCCACATGAGCTGTGAAAACACACACACACACACACACACACACACACACACACGATGAATAAATAAATAAATTTATTTAAATGTAAAATAACCAAACCTGACCTTGCGTTCTTATTCTTATGCCCCCGCCTCTGTTTTGTGCCTTTTAAAGGTTTTCATAGCTGTGGAGTAGACACACCTTCGTCTGTGGCACTTCCTGACTATTAACTATTAAGCAGCTCCTCCACAGATTTTTAACCCTCATTTTTCTGGGCTGGGGGCGGAAACAAGGTCTCAGGAAGAAGCGAGTGTCTGATTATAAATCCCTCAGTTGCCCTGGTGATAGTAAGGAGGCTGAGCACAAGGCAGAGCCCAGACCCGTCGGGGTCGGTCGGAGCTTTTAGTATTTAAATAGATAGCCCCTTGCTTCCTGGAAACTGGGGTGCCAGCATGCTCTGCTCAGGCTGAAGGTCTAGCTTAATGGCAGAGGTTTGCTTAACGAGTACCAGGCCCTAGGCTTATCCCCTAGTTCTGTTTAAAAAAAAAAAAAAAAGGAGGAAAAAAACCCTAAATGAATAAAATAAGAGCTGAGAGGTAGAGGGCACAGGACAGGTTGGTGTAAGGCACCACTGAACTGGGGGGAACCGGTTTGGGGAACGATAGATCTTGGAGACCTAGCGTGCCTGTGTTCCTTTCTTCTGGCTGCTCTCGGCGTCATTTATATGCTCTCTGATAGGACTGCGGCCCCTGGTGCCACCCTCTGAGAGCTCAGATTCTTACCTAAAAGTTAGTGAGAAATGAAGACTGTGGAAAGCCGGAAAATGCCCAGGTTTTTAATGCACACACACTGACAGCCAAACAGAACGCTCTTTCCGCTTGCAGGCTTTTTTTTTTTCCAGTGTCATTTTAAGTTGCAGCTTCTGGCCAATCAGCGAGCTCCATGCCTAGTGACATCACGAAGCAGCCAGTTCCCTCCAGCTGCAGAGAGCTTCAGTTTGTCTTTTTTTTTTTTTAAACTAAAATGGAGGCTGGTTTCTTGCCTTAAGGAGTACAGCGCCCTTCCCGCTGGAGCCTAGATGTTGACATGTAATAAAGCGGGCAGCGGGATGGTGGTGGATGCGGCCAACTCCAACGGGCCTTTCCAGCCCGTGGCCCTTCTCCACATTCGAGGTGAGTTATTGTGTGTGCTACTGACCGGAACCTTCCGTGGGTAGTTAATAAATGGCTATTGTGCTTTGGATAGGAAAAGCAGGAAGTCTAACCAGCAGAGTCCCCTTCACGTTGACGGGACTGCGCCTGGGCAGGCCAGGGGTGTCACCTCCGATCGGTGGGCATTTTACACATTACTTACGGGGCCTGAGGCTCAGGAGGCCTTGCACGCAGAGTTCAAAGCTGGTTTTTCTGCTTTCTCGCTGCTCTCCCATCCCCCTTTCGAGGCTGTGCTGATGTCAAAGGATGTGAAGTCACTGCCCGGGGAAGGTCTTGGGTGGGGGAAGGAAAGAGGCGGGCCAGGCGGGCCTGGCTAAGTTGTCTGTTCAGGGAGTTTGAGTTACCTTGGTGTTGGTGTTTGGTAATACTGCAAGGGTTTTGCCTCGGTCACAGCTCTGAATTAAGGATGAACTGCAGGCACAGAATGTGCAGAATTGATGAGAGGAGAACTTCATTTTGGAGGATGTGTGCTCTAGCCATGCAGCCTGAAGGGAGCTAGGCTCCTGCGTGAACCCCTCAGATCTGCCGAGATCTGCCGGGGTTCTAGTTGTTAACTGCTAGGCTCTTAGCTTTACAGCGGTGCCTGTGCTTTGCATTGACAAAGGCGTTGTTAAGATTTAAAAGGGCAACAAGTTTTCAGTGTGTATGTAGGTCACGGAATGGCCGGCCTGTAGGAAGCAAATGTGTAGCTTTCTCTCCATCCTCCTTGAACTGCTGTAGAAGTTGGCTTCCACAGTGGTTAAATGTAAGATGGCCAGGAAGAAGCAAAGGGTGACCACAGGTGCCTCGGCTGTACAGGTGCCTCGGCTGCAGAACCCAGGCAGCAGTATGTCTGTTGATTCTGAGCCATTGGCTAATGAGCAGTAACTTGACTGGATTGCAGGTACAAGTCCTATATTAATACATGTAAGGAGGTCCCTTATGGGTAATTTTTTTTAATTTTTAAGTTTTTATGTATGTGTACATTTTGCTTGTGTGTATGTATGTATGTGGACCACATGCATGTCTGCTGGTGCCCAGAGAGTCAGAAGAAGGCTTCCTGTTCTCCAGAAGTGGACTCAGGGATGCTTGTGAACCACCACGCAGGTGCTCGTAACTGAGGCCAGCTCCTCCCCAACAGCAACAAGTGCCCCTCACCACTGAGCCCGGTCGGCAACCTCAACAACCCCTTTGGTTTGTGAGCCTTCTGGTGCTTATTAGACACCTGATACTCTAGTTCTTCTTGGAATTATGAATTTGTTCAAAAATAGAATCATTTGGTTTTACATTTTATAAATAGAATGATTAATTTATGGGAGGCCCTGTTCCACACTTTCCTGTGCCCATCACAGAGTGTCCTCCTCGAGCTGCTCAGTGTCTAACTGTCAAGGAAGGTGATGCGCCTGGTCCTGAAAGGGACTCAAGGTTTTCAGAAAGAAACCTGTAGCCACCTAAAAATGGCTTGTAATGCAAACGGCTGGAATAGCTCCTAATTTTAAGTCTGAAGGCATACTTGATTTCCTCATAAAGACTTCTTAAAGCAGGCATAAAATGACCTGGCTATGTGAGCCAAGTGCTGAAGCTCATTGAAAAGGACTACAATACAGCCCCTTCCCCCAGAGTCCCCTGCTGGAGAAGGACAGAGGACAGACAGGAAGAGACACCTGTGGGCAGGGAGCCCTGGGGAGCACAGGAACTGGGGTGCTGGGAAGGAAGGAAGAAGACACAGGAGAGGGTGGCCTCCACCCCACGCCTCCTTGAGGCAGAGGGATCTTTCACTCCAAAGGGAATACAGCCTGCCCAAGACCACATAGCCCTCAAATGGTAGGACTAGAGTCCAAATCTAGGCAGCTGTTTTTTATCTTGTTTGCAATCTTTATAAGTCACTTTTGGAGAGAAATTGTGGCTGTTGGCCGAGTGTCTTGCAAGAGGATTACAGTTTGCTGCCCAGGGCCTGGCCGGGGCTCAGTTCAATGGCCCTGTTTTGCATGACAGTCGTATACCGAGAGTTCATTTCTTATTCATTTTGCATACCTTCTGTTTGGCAAGTTTGACAACCACACTCTAGGCTGATCCTGACTTGGTCCTTGAGCAGATGCAGTGGCCTGCTTTCCCTGTGGGTGGGGGCACTGGGGTAGGGGCAGTCAAGTCGCAGTGAGTGCTGCTGCTCACCTGACGTATGCTCCCAGTTAGTTCGGTAGCTGGTGATGCTGACAGTGATTAATGTGGCAAATTCACCATTCCCAAAAGTTCAAGTGTCAAAGGGAAGACGGTTTAACCACTGCAGGCCTGACTGCCTTTGGGGGAGAGCGATGGCTGTAAATTTAGCTTGATGACACAGCTCCTGCACTCACAGGCTGTCCAAGAGAGCAGTCTCCCGAGATGGAAACACACTTTGTGATGTCCACTCTACTAGCCTGTGGCCACATGTGACCATCTAGCACTTAAAACTCTTTTATCTTAGATAAGTGTCAGCCAGGGTTGTCAAATTGGACAGCAAAGGTCTAGTCTGGAATTGGCACTCTTTCAACTAAAGTCCAGACTAAATATTTTTGGCCCTGAGCAAAAGCAGCTACAGCGGTAAATGAAGAGGCCTGCCTGTCGACCCACAAAGTCTTATTTACACACGCAGGGAGCAGACTGGGTCTGCTCATGGGTTCTTGCCTCCAGACCTGTTCTTGCTACTCCTGCTTGTCTGAGCTTGTGTGAAGACCATGGATCCCTCCTGCCCTCCGTGGAGGACCCATCTCAGAGCTAGGCTTCAGGCAGAGACAGCTCAGCCAGGAAGATGCCAGCCACCAGAGAAGGAAGCAGGACAGGCAGTCTAGAACCTCTTCCTGTTGACCTGTATTCAGGGCCATCAGAAAGTCTTGCACCTGATAACCTTGTGCTGATTCATTTCTTAGAAACTTCCTGGGTGACAGTGGGGACACCCAGCTGGAAGCAGGAGAGCTGGTGGTCCTTTTTAAAGTAGCCTCTTTCTCCTAGGAAGTGGGGTCTAATGAAGAGAGCCCCTCTCTGTCGCAGATCCTCGCTGGGTCATGGGTTGGTGGGCGTTCTCTCTGCCAATAAGAACTTAAACCAGGCAGGAAGCAAGTAAAGCGGATGAGCCCTGGTCTCTATTTCCTAGCGCGACAATGTGACCATGACTGCGCAGTGTGGGTGGGAGGGTGCACTCAGGACCCACTGCTACCCACATTCTCCAAACAGGGAAGGGAAGCTGCCCGCCTGCCCGAGTGAGACTGTAAAGTAAGGATGCCTTTTCTGGTTGCCTGCTGTTAACTGCATGAGCTGTCTGTCACTCACCCTGAGTGGCAGAGTTTAGGAATGACCAGTACACCCTTCCTGTGCATGTGTGTACCTTGTGGCATCCTGGGGAAGGTGCGCTCTAGTGTCTGCATGTGTGCGTGCGTGGGGGTGTGCACGTGCGCGCTGCCGGAATTAGTTCTGCCCTTGGAGTTGGGGAGAAGGCTACTCACATGGTTGCTTTATAGTAGAAGCCTTTTCTGATTTATTTTTCCATTGAGACATGTTAATTGTGTAGAAGAATAAGAGGGAAAGCTGAGGAAAGAATGAGAGAAGCATGGCAGGTAATGATCACCTGGCACCCATGGCACCCATGAAGCCCAGGGTTCAGCCCCCAGCTTCTCATGGAGCACTCTGGCAGTGGAGGCAGGAAGAAGAGAAGCTCTCTCAGGACAACAGCCCCGGCTCTGGAAAACCTGGGTTAGGTGACCGGGAGGGCTGGGTGGGGCGTTTGGACCTAGGAAAAGAATTGGCGGCAAGTGCGAGGCTGTAGTGCCTGTGCGTCCTCACCCCACATGGATTTGTTCTGTGTTTGTCCCACAGTGCCGTGCTGGCTCAAGGAGCACTGGCTCACTCACTCGGGTCTCGCTCTCTCTCACTCTTGCTCTCTGTGCTCCAGCCTGCTGGGGAGCAGCTATCCTGCTGTGTCTGTCTGAACCTCACTCCACCCAGCCTGGGGGCCGACTATGTGGGTACTGCCTCGGGTGTCTGTCCCAGAGCAGAGGCAGGACCAAGGCCACATCCACCTGTCCCACTTTTCCTTTTGAGTCCTTCCAGTGCCAAAAGATATTATTCCACACACCCCCCACCCCGCCCTTTGAGAGACCAGGGAGCGCCCTCTGCAGGATTACAGAAATGCAGTAAGTCTAAGACAGTCAGAGCCCAGCACAGCTCCTGTCACAGAATCACGAGGTGAGGGGACAGTCCCCTTGTATCCCTACATGCTCACTGTCTCCTGCACATAGGACTTTGTGTCCTGTGATGCCTGGGGAGCAGCAGTTGCTTCTTACCTGAGAGAGTAGGGCTTGCTGTGGGTTGTACACGTTTTTTTGGTTTTTTTCCGTATACATTTTAAGATTTTTGTATATGTGTGTCTGTGTATGTGCATATGAGTGCTGGAGCCCCAGGAGACCACAAGAGGGCACCGGACCTTCTGTTCCTGGATTTACAGGTAGTGTGAGCCACTAGACACTGGTGCTAGGGCACAGACTCAGATCCTCTGCAAGGGCAGACGGGCTTTTAATGACAGAGCCCTCCCTCCAGCCCAGAGCTGTTTCTTAAACCACGTGATGGGATGTACTCCTAGCCCGCTGGAAGGTTAAGGCAGGGAGGATTATTTTAAGATCAGGGCCAGTCTGAGGTGCATAGTCACTTTAAGGTCAGCCTGGGCTACGTAGCAAAAACAAACCAGTCAGGCTCAAGAGATGGCTCCGCAGGTAAAGGAGCCACCAAGTCTGGTAACTCAACTTCAGTCCTTGGATTCACACGGTGAAAGGAGAGAACCAGTTCCTACAAGTTGTCCTCTGACCTTGACTCTCTCTCTCTCTCTCTCTCTCTCTCTCTCTCTCTCTCTCTCTCTCGCTCTCTCTCTCTCTTAAAATTTTTATAATGTAATTTTGAAAACATTTTAAAGTCTTCCTTTTTATTTTTGTTTTGTTTTTGTTTTTTGTTTTTTTGTTTTGTTTTTTGGTTTTTCGAGACAGGGTTTCTCTGTGTAGCCCTGGCTGATCTGGAACTCACTCTGTAGACCAGACTGACCTCGAACTCAGAAATCCACCTGCCTCTGCCTCCCGAGTGCTGGGATTAAAGGTGTGAGCCACCATCGCCCAGCTAGTCTTCCTTTTTAAGTTTGACTAGAGATTGCCCAAAGCAAGCATAGTCACTACACACTGAGCAGATAGAAGACTGGTTTTATTTTAGGTTCGTGAATTATCCATAAATCAAAAAATGGTTCTAGTTTAAGAATGCAGGCTAAAGTGTCATGGTTAGACGCTATGAGTAAATGCAGATCAGCTTCTTGTTTGTGAAAATACCAAACTCAGGGGCCCAACAAGATGCTCAGAGGGAGGGGCTGATGATCTGAGTTTTGTCTCCGCAACTCGTGTGCCGAAGCAGAGAATGGAATCCTGAAACTTGTCCTCTGCCCTCTGACATATGTGCACACATGTTCCGAAATATATTTAAAATGTTATTTTAAAATATCTACAAAATGAAGCTGTGTTGGAGTGGTGCTGATCTGTAATTCTGGTGCTGCAAGACTGATGTCAAAGGACCAAAGACTCAAGACTAGCCTGAGATGCTTGTAAGTTCAGGGCCAACCTGGGGCTACATTGTGACACATACCTGCAGTGAAACCTGCTAACTGTGGACTGCGTCAGTTGGGGAGCCCAGTGTGCTGCAGGGCCCTGGTGCTGTGGACGTCCTTGCTTCTCTGGGTGTGGTAAAGATGGGATTTTGTAACTTACTGTCAGGGAATGGAGACTAAAGTGTCTATCAGTGACGCATCAGGATGTCTGCACCTTGCTCGGGTAGTAAAGGGGCCACTAAGTCTAAAGCAGCATGCTGATGCACAGAGTGGAGGATGCAGGGAAGGAGACACCGCAGTACCCATTCACTGGGACAAAGGCTTTACATTCTTCAGGATGTTTGAGGGACGAACTTTAGAGACGCTGTGCCTTAGGCAGAGTGTGACAGACCTGTCACAGCACAGGAATTGCTCCCGACCTGGTCACAGCTGCCCTGTGTGTTGGCTGTTTTATCCCCTGGTTGCTAACTCACAGCGGCCCCACGGCTCCCCGTGTATTTTGGGGTCCATGCTTGATTTGATATTGACAGCATTCTTACTGGCCTTACACAGTAACTAGCTGCCCTTAAGGTTCTCAAGGAGATAAAACCAAGGTTTCCTCTGAGCTTCAGGGTAAGGATAAAGACACGGGATTAGATCCAAAACCTTGGTTATATCAGGCAGGGGAGCCCTTCTCTGTACCTAGAAATAGGAAAATTAATTGATTTACCTTTTCAGTGTTTGTGAGAGGAATAAACAAGTAAATATAAGCCAGGAGCTTAGAATGAAATGTTGTGAGTCTCTCCACATGTTAGTGGTGGCCATGGGGACCCTTTTGTGGGGTGCCTGTGGTTCTTTCTAGAGCCCAAGAGCTAACCACAGTTACAGCTGGGGCACCTGCATGTTTGCTCTCCTTAAAGTTCAGTTGAGGTCTTTTTGCCTCTGGCTTCCCAAGCCTCTTCATCTCTTTCTGTGTTGCCCCACTAAAGCAGCACCTTCAGTGCCCTGTGAGTGTGTGTGAAATTATCTCCTGGGTGATCCCAGGTGCCACCTCCATGGTTTCTGTGGAGCATGTCCTAACCCTGGGGGAGCCTTTTTTGGAGGGGCGGGGAGGGTTTCAAGACAGGGTTTCTCTGTATAGCCCAGGCTGTCTTGGAACTCACTCTGTAGACCAGGCTAGCCTTGAACTCAGAAATCCTCCTGCCTCTGCCT
The DNA here is from genome assembly GCF_978045245.1 of Mus caroli. Taxonomy (NCBI): domain Eukaryota; kingdom Metazoa; phylum Chordata; class Mammalia; order Rodentia; family Muridae; genus Mus; species Mus caroli. The sequence continues at coordinate 108,502,314 of NW_028227269.1, forward strand.
CCCAAGTGCTGGGATTAAAGGCGTGCACCACCACTGCCTGGCTGATTGGTCCAGCCTTTTTTTAATTTTGTCAAGTCCAACCTAAAAACTCGAACTTAGGTTTTTAACTGTCAAAGTAGAGTCTTAGCGTTAACAGCCATAAGACATGTTCAGTTTTGAAGTCAGTGATGCCGATTGTGACCGGATCGCACACGTGTCATTTCCCATGTCATTTCCCATTTGAGCTTTGAGCATAGTGTGCTCGTAGTCGGATGCTTTCGCTGGGACTCACTGCTTATAGGGATGCATTTCTTTTTTGTTGTTGATTTTCCCCCCTTTTTTTGAGATGGGGCTTACGTTGCCCAGGTTAGTCTCAGACTCCTGGGCTGTTTGAGCCTCCCTCGTGTCTGGGACTTTGGGCATATGCCACCATGCCTAGCTGGTGCTGTCGTGTGTAACTAGGAAGCTCTGGCTCTCTGCTTTCCCTTCAGCTTGCTTTCAACTTTCTCCTGTCAGACTGGGCAGCATTCGAGCTAAGTGATATCTCAGGTGTAACCTTAAGTCTTATTGTTTTAATTTTTAATATCGTGGTGCTTTAGTAGAGCTTGATATGTTAATATTTTGGGGATTTTATGATTTGCATATGACAGCTTTCATCATATGCTGAATTTTTTTGTGGTTGTGTTGCTGGTTGTGTTGCTTATAAGTGGTATTTCTAAATTGTGGTGTTTTAACTTATGAAACCCTGAGGACAGTAATGCTCCATTCTAGGGAGCAATCATAACTCTTGCAAAGTTGCTGACCCTTCAGTCTAGCGATGAGAAGCAGTGTATGTATTGTAGCTGATTTCTGCTCCTGCACAGCTACAGAAACGAGTCTTCCAGCTCTGTGTAGACCACATGCACCTGCGAGCCACATACTCAGAACTCGGTGGTTGTGACAGCCCTGTAGTCTACACACCAGGAACCCCAGAGTCGCAGAGCTACCATCAAGGGGTCTCTCTGCGGGTGCCCCTTTCAGATAGTCTAAATGCTGTGTAGACACTGGCTTGATGGTGAGACAGTGATGGGTAAACAGCTGCTTTCATAGAAGAAGGTAGCGGGGCCCAGCTATCGGCCACCACGCGCTCTGACATGCACATGCCTGTCTACCTTGATGAAGGTGACTTGTTTTAGAAAATCCCTCCTCTGACACAAACTTTCTCAAGTCTGTGTGAGGAAGTGCAAAGCTCACAGAGGCAGCTCAGCATGGCCGCCTAGGCATGGCCGCAGCGCTTTGGCTCTGCAGAGGAGACGCCCCCTCTTGGTAAGTTGAGCTGCAAGCTTACTTCTCCAGCCACCTTCCTAGGACCTTCCTTCACTTCTACTTGAAACACCAAAAGTCACATTGTGTTTAGGACATGAACATTTGGGCACAATTCCTCGGATATGCAAGAAGCGAGCTTATCGGCTCAAAGGAAACGGTCACAAGACTACTTTTGGCCTCGTGTAAAATTAAAGCTTTCAAACCAAGTGTAGATTGATGAAAATTTGCATCTGCATGGTAAGTATGAGAGCTCCCAGGGAAGGCTGCCCTGCTGGGATTGGTGGCATTGTTCAGTGACAGTGGGACGAGTCCTAGGGACCAGCAAATAAGCGCAGCGCAAGGCATATGCCAGCAATTGGAGTCAGTGAGGGTGCACTGCAGGCCAGAGGAGTTTCAGGTACCTGGACTTCATCAGCACAGCTTCAGATCCACAGTGCAGCTAAGACTTAGAGGTGGTATTTGCTGGCCAGGTATAGTGGCTGGTGCATGTAGGAGGCCGAGGCAGGAGGATCACAGTTAGCTTCAGGCTAGTTTGGACTACAGAGTAAAACAGTGTCAAAAATCAGCCAATCAGAGTTAACAACCAGCCAGGCCTGGTGGCTCACGCCTTTAATCCCAGCACTTGGGAGGCAGAGGCAGGCGGATTTCTGAGTTCGAGGCCAGCCTGGTCTACAAAGTGAGTTCCAAGACAGCCAGGGCTATACAGAGAAACCCTGTCTCAAAAAACAAAACAACAAACAAACAAAACCAGAGTTAACAACCAAAGTAACTAAAGCTGCAGCTGTCACTTCCTGAGTTTGAATGTCAGATGGAAGAGCATTGGAAATGCTCAGGCTGCTGAAGTGAGCATGTGTGTGTGTGTGTGTATGTGTGTGTGTGAGAGAGTGTGTGTGTGTGTGTGTGTGTGTGTGTGTGTGAGAGAGTGTGTGTGTGTGGAGAGTGTGTGTAAGAGAGTGTGTGTGTATGTGTGAGTGTGTGTGTGAGTGAGTGTGTGTGAGTGTGTGTGTGTGTGTGAGTGAGTGTGAGAGAGTGTGTGTGTGAGAGAGTGTGTGTGTGAGTGTGTGTGTATGTGTGAGTGTGTGTGAGTGAGTGTGAGAGAGTGTGTGAGAGAGTGTGTGAGAGTGTGTGTGTGAGAGAGTGTGTGTGTGAAAGAGAGAGAGAGTGTGTGTGTGTGTGTGTATGTGTGAGTATGTGTGTGTGTGTGAGAGAGAGAGTGTGTGTGTGTGTGACTGTGTGTGTGAAAGAGAGAGAGAGAGAGAGTGTGTGTGTGTTTCCCATACTCCTCGACAAAAACACCTCACCACAGGAAGTTGAATACAGAGGCAGCCATGCAAACCTGCCTGCCTTCTGTTAAGTCTCCTGCAGAGACATATACAAACGTGTAGGATAGTACCGTTCACCCAAATTTAAAAAAATAAGTTTGTTTTAGTAAAGGTGTGCTCTGCCATGAAATAGGCCTATTAATAACCAATTTAAGGAGAGGGTGACATTTTAAAAATTCTCCTCCATGGTCGGAATCTCTGGATGTAACCCACCCAATCAAAGCTCCTTTTGGTCTGTACATAGAACCTGACACTGTAAGTGAGTAGGTGGGTTCTGACACCACAAAATCAGAAAACCTTATCCCAAGAATCTCTAGCCCGGCTTCTTGCACTTTTCTTAATCAGAACTAAAACCAAATCTCCCTTGCCTTCTGCATCCACCTGCACAGCAGAGTGCTTGCCATGCGTTTGCAGTCTGCTGTGGGCGCTTGAAGGCGCTTGCCCGTGTGTGTGTGTGTGTGTGTGTGTGTGTGTGTTTACTTACAAACACAAATATTATAAAAGTGCTTTTATTCACAGAAAGTTTCTAGTCTTTTTATTCTTCAGTTAGTAAGGAAAACAAGCAAAATGAAAGAAATTTGAGAAAACAGACCTTTTTGTAAGTTTGTAGCGAGCGATGCTCTGAGCTGCTGGCACCTTTATGACCGGCCTCATGCAGTTTATGCATTCAGGGAGTAAACACTGGGTTGAGTCTCCTGCACCTTCAGTAAACGTGGTTTAACATTTTTGGGCTAGGTAAGCATTTGGAAGGAGGAGGCAAGTGTGTAGCGTTTGCCACCTTCCAGAGCTTGGTGCAGGTTCACTTGGTCATTTTGCAGGTGCCGGGGATAACAAGGCAGAGCATCTCTTCCTGGTGTAGCTTCAGGGTGGTGTCCCCGTGTAAGGCCTGGAGATGGGCCATGGCTTCCTTTTCTTAGTTCTTCAGACCTGAGCCTAAGTGGACCTTTTAGTCTTGCGACTGTCAGTGGTCATTTGAAGGACATTTTAATTTTAAAGGTTAGGCCACACTCACTGAGTGACTCTCCTCCCCTCCAGACAGAGCCCTTCCTAAGTTGTCAGATGACATTGTCCAGACATCAAAGCTGTCAGATCTAGGGGAGGGTACGCTGTCCTTTAAGGAGTCTGGCTTAAGTCTTTACCTTCCCGAGTCTGCAAGCATGTTCTCTTTAGAAATGTATTTGACCAGATAACTTCTTTTCTTTTTTTTTTTTAAAGACTTATTTATTTTATGTATATGAGTACACTGTAGCTGTCTACAGACACACCAGAAGAGGGCATCGAATCCCATTACAGATGATTGTGAGCCACCATGTGGTTGTTGGGAACTGAAGTCAGGAACACACACACACACACACACACACACGCATGCACGCACACACACACACACACACACACACACACACACACACACACGAAGCCTCTCCAGCCTTCTGTTTGCCTAGTTTAGTGTAGCAGATCAGAGGGGCCTTTGGCTTATTTGAGTCTTTCCACCCTTTTATTTTTCACAAAGAGACTTCTATACATGAATCGTAGGCTAAACTTGGAGCCACAAAGTAATTTCCGACAACACACTTCTCATTTAAATGTTTAAAAAAATAGAGGAAACTTGAAGAAGCATTCTCAGTAAAGTGTTCTTTGGCAAGAAGCAGGGACTTATCAGCCAAGTTAATAGCCTTAACTGTGGCATCCATAGTAACTAGACAGACCGCCTGGGTAAATATTTACCCATCAGCCCCAAGGCAGAGCTGGCAGTGCGGGGTCCTTCCTACTACCCAGTGTGCCGGGCATCACCACCCTTCATATTGTTTATGCAAAAAGTTTGGATGAATGGCTTTGGTGGCAGCCTGTGGCTCCCAGGGAGAGTAAAGTGACCCTCACTGTTGTCATTAGCACAGGGGAACCTTTTTCATCTTCAAAGCTCCTTGCAGGTGTTCATTAGCCACCGTCCTCTTTGCTGGGAGGTGGTAAACAGGTGTTATTAGCCCCATTTTTACAGTTGTGGAATTCAGAGCAGAGAGTTTGCCAGCTTGCCTGAGGTCCTGGAGCAGTTGGTGACAGAGGCCTTGGGCTTTCTGACTCATAGTTCTGGGCTCACATGCTCCAGACAGGCATGGGAAGCTGCTCTTGCAGGTTCCTTTATCGTGGAGATCTCGGCAGAGGTGTCTGCTGCGTTTACAGTGGTGTAGATTGCGGGCTCCCGAAACAGGCTGGTCAATCTGATGGTGTCATCTAGAAAAAACACAAGATGCAGATCCTGGGGCAGGAAGGTAAGGCTCTTCCCAAAGGCTTGTGGTTATGGTGGAATTAACTCACCAGGGCCTTGAGCGGTGTAGCTGTATCCAGTGCCGGCTGCAGCCTCTTCACAACCCTGGTGCTCATGGTGACCTGCCTGCGTTTGAGTTAAGGACCTCAGCTACCCCGAGAGAGCCACTGTCTACCTGGATTTGTTAAAGCAAAGCTGGCAAGTATCTCATTGCTGAACTTGATGTTATTCCTGGTAAAGGTGTTTAGTGCCATCCTGAGAGTCTGGCAGTGTGGTAACTCTCTTCTTTGTGCCAACGCTAAGTAGCGTGGAATTCTTGTAAAACAGAGGCACCTTCCTCCGGAAGCAGGCTCTGGCTCAGCTCACCCATTTGTTGAAGGAGAAATGGTTGTAGATACAAATGATTCATGATCTGTACCGTGAAGAAATCTCCCTGTTCTGGAATCCTGGGTGCACTGTTGGGAGCATGGTGACCGCTCAGCCTTTTCTATACCAGATGAGCTTGATTGTCACACAGAAACCAGGTTGCTCAGCTTACTTCAAATCCAAGAAATCCTTATCCATGGACGGACAGCAGAACTGAGTCTTCAGCTCCTGCCCATGGCCATGTAGAGTTTGATGTCCTTTAGGCGAGGGTTTAGAAGTCACCAGCATGGCGCTGGGCCATGTGCTTAGTCCGAGACTTGGTGCTGTGTGTATTCTGTGTGATTGCTTTCAGAGGCACTGAGAGGGCAGGCGGCGGTGATTGGTAGCACTAGAGCAAAGGGAGCTAAGTGTGGGGGTGGGAGGTGGGGGGAGAATGGGGGAGCGGTCAGACCAGGATGAGGTTTCGTTAAGTAAGTAGCAAAGTCCTTCTCAGGGCTGATGGCAGAGCAGCACAGGCAGAACAGAGAGCCATGGTGCCCTGAGGGTTCATTATGACTTTGATGACATGCTCAGAAGAAACTGAAAGTGATGCTGACAGTAGGAGAGTGGACTAGGGGGGCGTGTGTGTACCCTGAAGCTTGCAGATATGCAGAAGGAAGAGCTGTGGCAAGAAGGAGGGCGTTCCCTCCTGCTCCTTGAGGCAGATGCACGCTTTTACCCAGTTCATGGCTAGAATACGGAATTGAAGCACCACCATCCTGGCTTTGGATTTGAGACTTGGCCCAGAACCTGTCTTTCCTAGTCCTTCTGGCCAGGCAGGCCCTCTCAGCGCTTGCCCTGGTCTGCCAAGGCAACAGAGTGTAAGCGGAGTGTCCAGGTTGGCCCCTGGTGAGGCTTGGCTCCTGCTCTGCCCTTCTGGGTTAGCTGACGTCTCGGTTCTCTGTTCCTTTCATTGAATGAACCAGCTTGGTGCATGCCCCTGGTAGGCCTGGGCCTTTTCTTTTGTTTGTTATTTTCATGGTAAATGGTAAGATGATTGAGAGCAACTCTGATGAAAAAGCTTGACCTTCACAGCCTCCTGAGGAGGACGGAGGAAGGGCCCCTGTCTTTTCTGGAGCAGGAGGGTGTGTAAGGGAGGAAGTTGGCCCTGGTGGCTTTGGTTTTCCTGGTGCTGAAGAGGAGGCCACAGCAGGGCCGGACAATAAATGGGTAGCTAGATGAACAAAGAGGGGAGGAGCCCAGGTCTGGTAGAGTGTAGAATGGCCGGAAGGGTGTGGCCAGTGGCTGTGGGACTGTGGACTGCGCAGCCCTTGCTGATTTAGGCTTTGCAAGGTATTTTCCACTCTGGGTGTCCTTACTGTTTTGCCGAAGAGTGGCTCTATCTGTACAAAGGCTGCTTCCTTTTGTCCCTGTGCTCTGTGAGCCACATCTAAGGAGCTGTACAGAACCCCAAGGTTTGCTTCTGTTCCTTCCAAGTCATTTTACAGCTTGCTTTAGACCTTCTGATCAGTGTGGAGTTGGCTGTTATCAGATGAAGGGTGGCCTTTAGCCTTTGGCATGTGGACACCCTGTTTTCCCATTGTCATTTCTTGAGATGACTGCTCCCTGCCCCATTGAACCTGCTTGACAGGCTTGCTGAAAGTTGGTGTGCCCTATGTGAGAAGGTCGTTCCTGGGCCCCACTCTGTTCCGTTGGTTTCCACCCTCAGCTCCCAGCCACTTGCTCTTGACTGCTTTGGCTTTGCTCTTAGCTCTGGCCACGGGATGCGGGCTCCCATCTCTCCATCTTCTTCCCAAGGTGGTTTGATACTTTGGGGCCTCTGGCATCTCCAGGTAAATTTTAGAATCTGCTTGTTGGCACACCCTATCTCTTTCCTCTGTTGTGTGACCTCCCCATATGAAGTCAGTGATGCAGACAGGGCCACCCACCTACACTCCCCAGGAGCACCTCCAAGTCTGGGGGAAAGCCTTCCCAGATGTTTATGCCTCTGAAACTTGAAGGACTCATCATGAAAACCTCTCTGGACTTAAATAGTTACAGGTCAGGGTAAGAACTGTGACTGTTCAGCTGCATGGGAAACCAATCATCTAAGAAGCAGATAGCATCACCCTGTGGCTCACACACCCTCCGAGCAAGCGAGCGAGTGCGCGCTGTGTGAAGGGAAGAACTGCTGCTGGTCCTCTGACTGTGAAGGCTGTCCTGCCTGCCTCTAACCTCTCCAGACCGGAGGCCAACTAGAAAGCTGAAGCCTCCCATCTAGCTGGGGCCAAGACGTAACCAGACTCACAGGCCTATGTCCTCTTCAAAGCCACCATCCTCTTGTGTTGGTCCTGATGTAGATTCGGTTCTGTAGTGGTCCTGATATAGATTCGGTTCTCGGTCAGTCTTGCCCATCAAGATGATGTGACTCTTTCAAGATGAAGTCTGCTCATTCCCTGGGACATCAGGGCTGTGACTTGTGCCCACAGACTCTTAGTTCTCCTGGAGCCAGACTCAGTCATGCCCCAACCCCTGTGCAGCTCCATGGCAGAACTTGTGACTACCCAAAGGAAGAACAAGGGCATTGTGTTTTGGGTTCCAGTATAAAGGACTGCCCTTTAGCCCTAGAATGTCCTTTTGGTGTTAAAATGGGCTTTTTCCCTTTTTTCCTTTTTTTTTTTCCTTTTATTAAATCTCACCAGTTCTATGCCAGTGAAGTCCCATAGACCCAAAAGTGTTTGCCTTCAGAGCTGCCACATAATACTTCAACTGACTTCTGCTACCCCAGAGTCCATGTTTTATATGAAATACCCTGACTAAGCAACTTGGTAGGAGCTGAGGTGATTGTGATGGCTGCGGCTGACAGAGAGGGGAGTAGAGGTGCTGACCCGGGCGGTATAGGGTATCCCCGCAATGAAGAGCCTTTGAAACGTTGAAGTGGTGAGTTCTGCCCTTATGAACTTTAAAAATTCCTTTAAAAATTATTCACTGCCAGCCAAACATGATGGTGTACGCCTTTAATCCCAGAGGATGGCAGAGGCAGGTAGATCTCTTGAGTTCAAGGCCAGAGGATGGCAGAGGCAGGTAGATCTCTTGAGTTCAAGGCCAGCAAGTTCCAGGATACCAAGGGCTACACAGTGAAACCCTATCTCAATAAATAAATAAATAAATAAATAAATAAATAAATAAATTTAGGATAGCCAGGATGATATGACCTGCTTCCTAGATGATCAAGTTTGGTGCAAGTGAACAAGATCAAACATTTGACTTTGAATGGGCATCATTATAAAATGGAATGCTAATCCAAATAAAATTATTTTAAATACACAGCAGCTGGAAGGTGTGGTGAATGTTGTCATGCTGTAGATTCGCATTCTGTACATGCAAGGAGACGGTGTGTTGGTGAGGATCTAGGGAACATTCTGCTCAGACATATAGATATTGTCTGGTATGGGGGGAGAGGATGACCTGGGGAGCACTCTGTTCACACATACAGACATGTGTGTTGATGAGGATCCGGGAGCACTCTGCTCACCAGGGTAGACATTGTGATGGTTGGTGGGGACCTGGGAGCACACTGCTCACTTGGGAAGACATTGTGTGTTTTGATGAGGATCTGGGAGCACTCTGCTCACTTGGGAAGACATTGTGTGGATTGATGAGGACCTGGGAGCACTCTGCTCACTTGGGAAGACATTGTGTGTTTTGATGAGGATCTGGGAGCACTCTGCTCACTTGGGAAGACATTGTGTGGATTGATGAGGACCTGGGAGCACTCTGCTCACTTGGGAAGACATTGTGTGTTTTGATGAGGATCTGGGAGCACTCTGCTCACTTGGGAAGACATTGTGTGTTTTGATGAGGACCTGGTAGCACTCTGCTCACATGCAGACATTGTGTGGATTGATGAGGACCTGGGAGCACTCTGCTCACTTGGGAAGACATTGTGTGGATTGATGAGGACCTGGGAGCACTCTGCTCACTTGGGAAGACATTGTGTGTTTTGATGAGGATCTGGGAGCACTCTGCTCACTTGGGAAGACATTGTGTGGATTGATGAGGACCTGGGAGCACTCTGCTCACTTGGGAAGTCATTGTGTGGATTGACGAGGATCATCATTACTAGAAGATGCTGAGCAGGCCACATGCTCTGCTCTGGGAAAGCCACAAAGTTTGGCTTACCAATAAGTCAAGACTCCAAACAGTTGCTTACCTCCTCTCAGAAAGGCTCTCTACAGCCTGTCACGTTACACAGCTGGACATTTTGAAGGCCCATTCAGCTAAATCTGACTGAACTTCATCTCATGGCCCAGTTGAAGTGGCCTGTTCTTTGGTGGCCATCAATGGTAGAGGCAACCATTAGCTCCCGCTGCCAGCACTGGGAAGGAGATGAGGAGTAGAGACCTTAAAACCTCGTATGTTATTTTCAAGTAGGCTGAGTTGGGCTTTCGTAGTTACAGTTTGCGGCTGTAGTGCCTGCCCAGTCACAGGGCAGCCTCTGTAGGGTGGGTGGGTGATAAGGGGTTGGCTGTATGGCTGTCGGGGCTTTCCTGTGAGTGTTCACGGGTCAGACATTTATGAGCACTTTTGTACGTGTTGACAGTTTCAAGTGAGCAGCAAATGGCAGTGGTGCCAGGGGAGTAGCTGTGTGGCACGGGGGTGATGGTGCCATGTGGCACGAGGGTAAGAACTCTCCCAGGGATGTTCACAGCCTGGGAGAAGCCCCTTGAGCTGTGGGGAAGATGTGCACTGCTTTCCCTTTATTCATTTGTTAGTTTTACTTGTTTTACCACAAGTGAGATGCTGTCTTTGCTATGTTGCTATTAATGCCTTGATGTGTATACAAAGCTCACATTTACCAAGGCGTGGGACATTTTGTTACTTTCTTGCTACTTCCATAAGAGAATTTGATATGGCATAAGCAATCAGAACATCTGCACAAAGCTATTGATGAGTGGCAGTCTCAAGTGGTCTGGGCTGGTCTCGGAAATGTCCAAGATGACCCTGCCCTCCTGTCCTCACGCTGAGTACTGAGACTGCAGGCGTGCTCCACCATGCTGAGCTCAGCAGCAGTGTCCTAATGGAGGAACCGGATGGTGTACAGAACCGATTCACGTTTGAGTGGAGTTTGGTTGGATTTTGTTTGGTTGTTGGTTGGTTTGTTCTTGTTTTATGGCATTGGGGGTGTGGGGATGCAACTGTCAATCCATTGTCTGTAAGATGGGAGATACACACACACACACACACACACACACACACTATTCCTATAGAATGTTCCTAAAGTAAGAGAATGAATTTGCCTATTGTCAACATCCAGAAATGTTCTTCTTTGAGCTGCAATCATACGGTGTAAATTCAAAAGTGAAACTTTATAGAACCTGGGGCCTGGGACCCACAGAGAGAATCTAACACTGGGATCTTTAGTCCTTCATCTTACTACCAACGCTGCTGTCTTGGTATTCTGTTGCTGTGAAGAGACACCACAGCCACCACCATACAGGAAAGCATGCAATGAGGGCTGGCTCACAGTTTCAGAGAGTTAGCCCACTATCATCATGGTACTGGAGCGGTTGCTCAGAGCTCTACTTCCTGGTTCACAGCCACAGTGAGACTGGGCCTAGCATGGGCTTTTGAAACCTCAGAGCCTACTCCCAAGTGACACAGTTCCTCCAACAAGGACACACCCACTGCAGAAAGGACACAGCCCTAATCAGCTAGGGACTAAGATGCAAACACATGAGCCTGTGTTGGCCATTCTTACTCAAGCCACCACAGCTGGCAAGGGTCAGCAAAGGCTGGGAGGAAAGGGTCACTTGCTTGGTCATTTGGTCTGTCTGTCTGACCGTCAGCCAGTCAGTCTGTCCTCCCAGTGGAAAAAAAGAACATAGCCATGGGCATTAAAGTCATGTTCTTTTTCCTTATTGAGTGGACAGCTAGAAACCCGAACTGCACACTTGGCTGAGTAGTTAACCAAAGCAAGGGTGACTTGTGGTACCCTCTCCTCTGTCCTGTGGGATGGCCACAGGGCCTCCAGATGTGGTCAGCATGCACCACAGTTGGCAACACCGGAGAAGATTTTGAAGTGATTCATAGTTGAATGTTATTTTGTTTAGTAATCATATACTAACAATGTGACAGTATGTAATTAGCACATTAAATCTCTGATTTCTTGGGTTACTGTTGCTTAGGACGGGACTTAGTCAAAAGTGTGTCCACTGAAAGGAGAACTCAGGCAAAGGCCTGGCCGTGATGCTGTGGTGAGAGACTCAGAGGAGGGTTTGCAAGTGGCTGGAGCAGGGCCTTCAGGACCGAGAGGTCGGGTTCAGCCTGCGAATGCTGCTCTGAGGACAGCTCCTCAGCCTCTCTCACACGGGGGCCTCAACGCAGGGGTGCCTGTCCCAGGAGTCACGCTGGCCTGCAGGGTCAGACTGCAGAGCACAACCGGTCCTGCCTCCAGCCTTTGTCTGCCGGTGCATTCTCTGCCAGTCTTGCAGCTTTTGCTCATGGCATGGACCCTTAACTAGTGTGGCCCCAAGCAGGTTACCGAGCATGTTGGTGCTCCACAAAATGACCACGGAAGTGTCTCCCTGCGGAAGAGCTATGGGTCTTGAACAAGGTGAGGGGTGTGAATGAATGCTTTTCCTGGGTTTACAACATACTAAAATCACTAACCCCACTTAACGGAGCCTGACTCCTGGCGCTTCCATTTCTGGATGACTGCCTGGGCCTCAACATTGCCCCCAAGTTGTTTTGTGGCCAGACTGTTGAGGCATGAAGTCAGATGTTAACAAGCCTAGCTGCCCTCGTGTGTCCTCCCTCATAGCCCTCTGCAGGCTCTGAGTCAGCCCCACCAGCACAAGCATGTCACTGAGAAGCCCCCAGTGGGGCTTCCCAGACTGCCAGGGAGTGAGGAGGCCAGCCTTGAATCAGAGGCTATAAGAAGGCAGGACTGAGATTCCTGGCTGTCAGTTTGGCAAAAGTGTTAATAGGGTCACTGAGTTACTGAAAATGTCTGGTCTGATCACGTGGCTGGAGATTCTGTGGGCTCCTTTGGAGAAGCCACAATATTTGCAAGTCAGTTCCACCCCTCCCTGTGAGGCTGAGTTAGGTAATTGTCTGCTCTTTCTCAGGAGATTGTTAGGGTTGTCTGACAAAAGGATGTTTATACAGCACAGCCTTAAAGGTCAAATTTGCATGAAAGTGTTTTGTCTCCTGTTCTCTCTTCACTGGGTCTGGGAGTTCGGTTCCAGCTGTCAGTACTGGATTGAAAGTTTTCAGTGGTCTGCACTCTGACTAAATGTGGTCCAGTCAGGACAGATGCATCCTTGGTGTTGCATCCACCTGAGAAGCTGAGCAGGTGCTGTGTTGTATCTGGACTACAGAATCATTTGGCAGCATCAGAGATCTCGTGTGAAGCTACACTGGACAGCAGTATTTCCAGAACTGGCTACTTAGAAACCTTTCTCAACTTTTCAAGGGTGGCTTTCACATCGACACTGACGCTCCTGGAGTGATGGTTAAGGTTTTCTTTGCTGTTTATTATTGAACCAATAAAGTCTGTGAACCCTAAAAAAAAAAAAAAAAAAGAAAAGAAAAAAAGAAACCTTTCTCAAAATTGAAGACCCAGAAAGCACGCCAGACCAGGCATATAGCTCAAGTGGAGTACCTGTTTGGCTTGCCAGAGGCCCAGGAGAAAAAGAAAAGAAACTATATGACAATCCCACAGTTTGACATTTGAGTGTAGAGGCTGTTAGACCTGAGATCAGACAAGAGGGGACAACCTTAGAGGCCCACTGTCATCCCCCGCCTTTGCATCTTTTAAAATTTAAAATACAAAGGCATGAAATATGAGCCTCTGCCACAGGACTGGCTAGGGGCTGGAGACCCTCGGGCATCTTCATGCAGTAAGATGTAAGTTCGGTTCTCTGGGAACCTTGGGTGGAATTGGAACCGTCTTGTTAGGGATCACTGTTCTGTCCAAAGGTGACTTTGCTGGAAGCTTTGAGGGAGCCTCAAACCTCACAACTTTCTCTCAGAGTGGGTCTGTTCACTTGTGACTCTGGAACCTCAGAGAAGGAAGGGGCTCAGGTGAGGGTCTGGTGGGACACTGCTCAGCTTCTGTGTCTGGGGACTGTACTCAGGGCATTCGCAGTGAGAAAAGGTGCCATCTTTGGGGACTTGGAACCTCTGATTCCAGTTCCTCTGATCACCTAGAACCAGGACACTGAATATTGGAGCATTCCCCGCCTTGGGCAGTATTGGCCACAACTGTCTAAGGAAGGGGTGCCTGGCTCTGGCAGGCACAGGAGACAGTGCAGTGCTGAGCAGCAGCTGTGGACTTCCCAGGAGCTGAGATGCTTTGTAGACCTGAAGTCACCACAGGCCACAGGACTTTGGCTGAGTGCCAAGTCTAGCTACCCTGTGGTCCCTAAAGGGTGTGGGTGAGGCAGCCCCTGGGCACCTCCCACATGCAGAGGGTACCCTTCCTCCCTGTGGTCTCACCTGCCTGTGGTTGAACCTAAACCACAGCTATTGGCATGGATCTCACTAACAGCCAGAGTCTGCGACACTGTCAAGTGGCTGTTAGGAATGAGTCTGTCTCATATTTTAGAAACTTACATCTTGTGCCAGGGGATTTGAGGACAGTTGTTTACATGCTGTTTAAATAAAAATTTTAAGTATAATGCCTCCATTTTAAACATTAGATATAATGCGTGAATTTTTTCTAGCCTAACACTTAAAGATTATTCCCATAATTTAAATTTTTAGCATTTACCTTTATAAACTTAAACAAGAATTGTTCTGTTAACTGTAGTTTTAAATCCTAAAATAAGATGGATAATATAAAAAAATAAAAATAGAGTAAAAACCTGTTAGGCAGACATAGAAGAAATATTGACCACAGTGTTAATATTTGGGCTAAGTTGAATTCAAGTCAGAAAGGTTTTTGAGTTGTGATTATTTCATCATGCACACAGTCTGTAGGTGGTAGAATCGCCACGAGCCTGTGGACAAAGGGAGAACCACAGGGCATGACGGTCCCCACTTGATCCCTACTGCAGGGGTAGGAGGTAGCAGGCCACATGGTGGATACTGGCTTATTGTGGGCAGTAAAGACTTTGTGGGGTAGGAGTTGTTAGCCCTTTATAGAGTTCACTTTGTCAGTGAGGCCCAGGTAGAGTCAGGAAAGTGTGGTAATCCTGAGGTAAGTGTGGTGCGATGCCCCCCCCCCCCCCGTCATCTTACCAACCGGTGTACACTGTATGTGTTCATGCAGACATTTGAAGGCAATGATGGCCTAATAGGACAAAATGATGGACATGAGATGGTGGCAGTGAGAGAGCAGAGATTGTCATGTCTGATCCCTGTCTTGGTTAGGGTTCCATTGCTGTGAAGAGACACCATGACCAAAGAAACTCTTACAAGGAACGTTTAATTGGAGGTGGCTTACAGGTTCAGAGGTTCAGTCCATTATCATCAAGGTGGGAACATGGCAGCATCCAGTCAGGCATGGCACTGGAGAAAGAGCTAAGAGTTTTGCATCTTAATCTGAAGGCAGCCAGGAAGAAGTATCTCTTCTGCTCTGGGCAGAGTTTAAGCATAGGACCTCAAAGCCCATCCCCACAGTGACGTACTTTCTCCAACAAGGCCACACCTCCTGATAGTGACACTTCCCATGGGGCAAGCATATTCAGACCACCACAGTCCCCAGTGGTGTGTGCTCATTCAATCTGCATATCTGTTTTCAGGGGACCCCTTGGAGTGGCATCCAGATGCCAACAGTGTGAATCTCAATGACCCCTTCTTGTATTGTTTGGTTGCTTGTTTTACTGTGAGCATATATTTTTTTAGAGACAAAATTCTTTGAAAATATGCAATATATGTTATGTGGTGTTTGCAGTCAGCTACCAAAATGTAGTTTCATCTAGAAACCATGGCTCAGTAGTCCATAGTGGGGAATTTCATTTATAAGTTTGTTGTTCGGGTATTTGAAGGCAAGGTCTCACTGTGTAGCTCAGGCTGGCTCGTGATCTTCCTGCTACAGCATCACAAGTGCTGAAATGACAGGCACGAGTCAGTAATCCATCGCCAGCTTACCTGCAGGCTTTCCTGTGCAGTATCACTTTGTAAGTTACACACACACACCATTACAGAAAGGAAAATGGACCTACTATAACCCTTCGTAAACATAAAAACTTTCAGGATAGTTTTGCACCCAAATCTAATTATCCAGTTGTTGACAGTATTAAGATGTGTATAGATGATGTGTATAGATGTAGCAGAGAAAATGGCCCCTGTGATCCAGTGGTCATTATGATAATTGCACTCATGTTCAGCCGGCCCCCTTGAGCACGAATGTCCAGGCACTGCTCTGGGTTCTGCAGGGTAGGAGCATAATTGAGTTATGCAGAAGCAGACACTGCTCAGTAGAAACTCTGCCTCGAGATAGATACGGATTTATTTGCTAAGTCCGGTCGATCGGTGGCCTGCTTGGAAATGCCTGGAGGGGGGGATAGGAACTGCCTCTTCCCTTGGCGGTGCCCCTGGGGGTTGGTGAGTGACAGGATCCACAGCAGTAAGCACTAGTAAGTCAAAAACCAAAGCAACGGAGCTTTACCGAAACTGCTGCCTTGGGGAGGGGGCTCCAAACATGTTACGGCATCTAGCTCACAACCCAGTGAGACAGTTATTCCTACGTGAGGAAGCTGAGGCCCAGAGACAGAACGGATCTTGCCCGGGGTCCCTCCCATGTCTTCAGAAAGACACTGGGGTTCCAGCTAAGGTAGTCCTACTGCTACCTGGGTTGTGTTGTTTTGGTTTTATAAAAGGATTGCTGTGTAGCCCAGGCTGACCTCATCTCTGTCTTCTCTGCCTCCTGGGGGCTGGGGTTATAGGTGTGCTCGGCTCACTCAGCTCCCCTGGGGCCTTGTGCCTTTAGTATCAGAGACATAACAAATACAGTTGGATTAAGGACTCAGAGTTGGGAATTAAAGAGTGGCTGTGCCTTGCTATGGCTCCGAAGCGTCAGGAACATAAGATGCTTCTGCCATAAGATCTGGACCATTAAGAATGCCTCTTAGGAGCCCCACCTGAGAGATGCAGAGCTGAGAGCAGTGGTCAGGAGGCTCCCAGAGGATTCTGCTCACAGGGCAGGAGGCCTCTGCACAGGAGTCCTCAGTTAGAGTCAAGAGGGGATGGGCAACCACAAGGAATAAGTATCCATTCTGCTGGAAAGCCACCCCATTTCAGATGTACAGAGAGCAGAGGCACCAGGCTGCCATGGTCATAGATGCTGGAGGGAAAGAAGTGTCTGCTCTTGGGTCATTGGGTCAGGTCAGTCAGGGAGCAGGGCTTGAGTCGAGTCAGGGCCACAGGAGGCTGGTGTCACATGTCGGGGCTGCATCTGGACCTGCAGATGGACCACACTCTGCCTGGCAGGCTTCCCGTCCTTTCTAAGAGACACTGATGGTACCTCAGCCCTCAGGCTGCTCTCCTCTCCACAGCTGGATAACCAGCCCCACTCTGAGCTTGTCTGGCTGCACAGAGACAGACATTAAGCGGAAGGCATGAGGAGTGTGTTCATGATCTGGGACACATGCTTATAATTTGTGCAGATATGCAAGAAGAAACCTCAGATGCGGGTTGGGAGTGAGGCTCTTGCCTGCCGTGCACAGGTCCTGGGTTCCATCCTTACCTCTGTTTTAAAAAAAAAAAAAAAAAGTGCAGAAGGTAGGAGTTGTGAATTGCCGGCGTGTGAATTGCCGGCAGCATAGAACGCCATCACCAGAGTACAGTTGATAGCATGCATCTGGACTTCTCCAGAGGAACAGCGTCTGCTGGCCAGCCCCTGAACACCATGCTGAGTAGTCCGGTGCTTGCAAACCTGTAAGCTCTCAGCATTCTGGATGCTGAAGCAGGATTCGGGGCTAGCCTGGGTTAAATAGCCAACCCCTGTACTTGAACCTGTGAGTGCGCATTTTTACACATGCACATGTTTCTTACTAGAATGTATAGAATGTATAGAATGCAGGGAGCAGTCATGTCAGAGGCCAGAGTTGTCTCCCTCCCTTCAGGTCTCCATTAAAAGGAAGAGGCTTCAGGTTGGCCAGTTGCTGCTGGTTGGTTCACTTTCTTGGCTAAAGAAAGCAGAATGAACATTGAGCTGGGCTTGGGCTCCAGTGAGGACACTGTTGTCAATGGCTCCCCCTGGACCAGTGCTTGCTGGTGACAGGCAGTAGGAGGAGATGCTAAGAAGCTGAGGGTTACTGCTAAGTGTTACTGCTGATTCTCCTACTGCCGTGGCATCGTGGCATCATGGCATCAGAGGGCTCTGCAGGAACACTCAACTTGAGCAAGGCAGCAGGCACTTGTTTCCTATTTGACCAGGAAAGTTACAGGGCCCAGGCTGCTGTGACAGTGGCGGAAGCGGACCTACCGTGGGCCTGGGTCCCTCAGCCTGTGGGGGTGGCGCTGTTAGGAAAATGGGGTTTTCTCAGCACTTCATTGTGTTGAAGCAATTAGTTAAAATTATTAACGTGTTTTTTGCTAGAGACAGTAACTAACAGGCTTAAATATGCAGGTTCAGTCATCCTGCGAGCCACCGATAGATGTAACCCTTCCCTTCCCCCTTCCCCCTTCCCCCTTCCCCCTTCCCCCTTCCCCCTTCCCCCTTCCCCCTTCCCTTCCCCTCCCTTCCCCCCTTCCCCCCTTCCCCTCCCTTCCCTTCCCCCTTCCCCCTTCCCCTCCCTTCCCTCCCCCCTCCCCCTCCCCCCTTCCCCCTTCCCCCTTCCCCCTTCCCCCTTCCCTTCCCTTTCTTCTCTTTTCCTTTCTTTTCTTTCTCTTTGTTTCAGATGCTGGCCAGAACCTAAGTATGTGTTTTGCTGTAAGGTGCTTGGGCTTCCTTCCTTCCCTCTGGCTCCCTCCTGAGTGTGGCTCCCCTCATGCCGGCTCGGCTCAGATGGCATGTCTGTTTGCCTCTCCGTTCTCCTCCTCGCAGCTGCTATGATTTATCCGTTTCCTGCCCTGGGATTTTTCTTAGATTCTAATAAAGTTGTCCTCTTTAAATCAGAAGAAGAAAACCAAATACACTTTAAAAAGAAAGGAAAGGGAGGAAAGGAAGAAATGTAGGGTTTCCCACGTATACTTCAGGATACGTGCATTTCCCTCTCTCCCAGACTGGACATCCTGGCCCAGTGGTGACCCTCTTCGGTGTGACCAAGAGTACCCAGTGAGAGAGGGGTGCCTGTCCCTTGAGGAATGCCCCTGGCACTCCCAGCCAGCTCTTAGTGGCCATATATGTTGCTGTGACAGAGTACTCTGCATAACTTAGGGGAGAATGTGCATCTGAGCTCATAGCTTCAGAGGTTTCAGTCCAGAGAGCTTAGCTCCCGTGATTCTAGGGCCCTGGTGAGACAGAAAACCACAGAGTACTCTGCATAACTTAGGGGAGAATGTGCATCTGAGCTCATAGCTTCAGAGGTTTCAGTCCAGAGAGCTTAGCTCCCGTGATTCTAGGGCCCTGGTGAGACAGAAAACCATGTCGCAGGGAGTGTGTGGCAGGGGCTGCTGGCCTCATGGCAGACAGGAAGTTAAGAAGAGAGAGACAGGAAGGAACCAGGGCGGAGAAAGGAATGATGAGACATACCCCCGAAATCTATTCCTCCAGCTAGGCCTCAAATTCCCTCCTCCCTTTTACCACTGTTCAGTAATAATATCACACTGTGAACCCATCAAGAGATTCGCCCATTGATGATCTCAAACCCCTTAGGAGCCCCAAAGCCCATTAGCTGGCAGCCAGTCCGTAACAGAGGTTGGCCACAGCTGGCAGGAACAGAAGTCATGGGTCGTTGACACCAGCCATGTTGGCATCATTAGTTACATGGCACAGTTGTTGGGTGCCTTTTCTTTGTGGGCACCGAGCTGCAAGCTGGGCCTCTCCAAGAGGAGAGCACAGCCTGCGCGGCCTCATCCCAGGCTCCCAAGGCCTGAGGAAGCGCGCTCAGACGGGAAGGGCAGCTGTGTACTTTCACTGGCTGGCTTCCACGCTGCTAGCCAGCATCCCGGCAGCAGAGAGTTAGTTGATGGCCAGGCAGGTTGGGCTTAATTTTTCTCAGTGAGGTTTCTTTTCCTATATTGAGATCCACGAGGTGAGGTAATATAAAGAAAAGTTTATTTAGCTCCTATCTCAAGCTTGGTTCTCTACCTGATGACTTTATCTCCCAGAGGCCCTGACTAAGTCTCTATGACTCCATACCTCTCTGTGGGGATTGAGTTTTGGCACACAAACCCTTGAGGGGTGATCTTCACTTGTATCCGTGGAAAAGTGGTGGACTCAGAGAGGCATCTTACGGAAGATCCAGAACACCCCAGTGCCTTTTTGTGTCAATTCTAACTCCCAAAGGGTGACAGCATTCACTAGTTTTTTATTTCCCTCATTGACCCTGTTCTCAGCCCTGCAGTGGCCATATGGACCAAAAGAGCCTGGATCCATAGCAACAGAGGGTGTGTCCAGAAGGAAGTGCCTGTGCGTTTGAGATGCTGAGAAAAGAAGCAGGAGACAGTAGACGTTGAGCAGAGCTGCCTGGTTTCCCTTACCAGGATCCTGGTGACCAGCTATGCTGTTCGGCTATTGAAGTTCTGGACTCTTCCTGTGCCAGTCATACTCATTGCCTGCCCTTGTTCTTTAGATAAATGAGCCGCCTGTTGCTGAGCATGGCCACCAGGTGTGGCAGTGTTGTTTAGTGGGAGATGAAGTGACTGGGCTCTACCACAGGTGATGAGCAGTTGCTAATTGGCGGTAATGACGGTGTCCATCTCTGTTCCCCACGGGCATCCTAGATCTAGGTTCTGGGGTAGGGAATATGGCCTGCATCAGCACACAGCAGCCTGCTGCACCCCCGTGTTTACCTACAGAGTTTCTTTAGCCTGTCTTAGTATTTAAAAATATTAAACTTTTAATATTAAAATTGTTTTTAAAAGCCTGTTTAAAAAGCCAGGTCTTTCCTTGGGCTAAGTGTTTGAATCCTTCTTGTACTATGTGTCTGTAAGCTTTGTGAAGTCATGATTCTCTGGAAAACCTACATTTCTTTCTTTCCCTTCCTTCCTTATTTAAAAAAAGACAACTTTATTAGAGTTTAAGAAAAATCCCAGGGCAGGAAACGGATAAATCATAGCCGTTGCCAGGAGGAGAACGGAGAGGAAAACAGACATGCCATTTGAGCTAAGCCAGTGTGGAGCGGAGCCACACTCGGGAGGGGAGCCTGAGGGAAAGAGGAAGGAAGCCCAAAGCACCTTACAGCAAAACGCATCCGTAGGCTCTGGCCAGCATCTGAAACGGAGAGGAAAGGGAAGACTGACTGTCCCTGTCTCGTACCTGCGCCTCGACTCGAGGAGGCTCCCTGCCCGTCCGCCCTGCATGCACACTTCCATGGGCGGTGCAAGCTTCAGCCTGCCGAGGCTTACAGAACTGGCTGCTTTCTGCTTCTGGACTTGGCAGAGTTTACACTGGAAAGCAGCTTGTCCCCTCTGTGTGCCTTCCTGTCTTCACTAGAAAGTTCACTTAGCTGAATGAGTTGCCAAGGAGACCAATCTCTCCTGGTCCCCACCTTATCTCCACCTGACCTCCTCCCACCAGCCCCACCCTGTTGTGGAGGGAAGAACATGAATGAACTAGAACTTGGCTTCAGCTCCTGCTTTTTCAGGTATGATGACTGCCTTATTAAAATAAACAGCACTGCGATTTCATGAGAACTAGTAGTGGCTAGGCATAAGGAAGGAGTGTGCCCCAATTTCATCCGCAATGAAAGCAGACACCCCAAGGCCCTCCCTGAGGCTTGGGCCAGGAGTGGCTTTAGGAAAATGAGCAGCCTCAAACTCGGGGGACCAGCATCTCTTCCTGTAGCCGAGCAATGAGCTCAACTCAGAGGCCACGGGATGGGAAGTCAGGAAAGAATGGCATGGGGCACTTGGGCTTCGCTAGCAAGTGTTTACCGACCCGCACTAGCCCTAATTGCACCTCCACAGCCCAGAGGAAGGATGGTGTCAGGCCCAGCCATGGCTGCTTGATCTCTCAATGTGGTTCCCTCTAGAATGCCACCGAGCAAACCTAGGCACAGGAGGACAAACAACGCTTGTGAGAGTGATCAGTCTTCAGGGCCTCCTTCTTCCTAGAACCGGGTGGTTACCTTCATCCTTACAGTCTGTGTCACATGAAGGAGGTGGAAACAGGTGAGAAATGAGTGGAATCCACCTGTTTAGATCCCAGCACAGAGGCAGTGTGTAGGGAAACCCAGCTACTTTGTCAGGCTAGCACAGAATCTACCTATTGCTTAAAGATAAAAAAAAATAAAAGACACAACTTGATTTTAAGGGTGTTACTATGGGAAAGACACATTAGAACAAGCAAAAGAAGATTTTTGCACTTTGAAATTAGAAAAGATTTCAAATTCACAACAGCTTGGAGGCTGAGGGTATAGCTCAGTGATTGAGTGTTTGTCTAGCATGTGCAAGGCCCTGGGGTCTATCCCCAGCACCAGCAAAAATAATGGTGTGACAGTTATTTTCACTGTCACCTTGACATGGTCTAGAATTCTGTGAGAAGGGAGTGAGCACGGGCCTGGTCAGATCAGATTGGCCTGTAGGTGAGCCCGTGGTGCGGGTGGTCCTGATTACGGTGTTAATGGACATAAGAGGACCCAGCTTACAACAGGCAGCACCCACCATTCTTTACCCGAGGCATCCTGGACTGCATATGTGTGGAAAGGGGCTCAGAGGAATAGGTGTGCACTCGTTCTTCCTCTCTGCTCTTGACGTGGATGTGGCTCGCTGATCAACCTCTTGCTCTGACTTCTACGTGATTATAACCTGGGATTATAAGCCAAACAAACCCTTTCTCCCCTACATTGCTTTTTGTGTTCTTATTTTATCATGGCAAGAGAAACAAAACCAGAACATGTCCTCGTCATCCTTGTCCCCGTTGTCCTCGTTGTCGTCGTCATCATCATCATCATCATCGGTGTCTGCTGGTTTTGAGTCCTAAAGTTGTTCTTTAGTACTAAAGTTATGAACAACATTTTAAAAGCAAGGCTTAGGCTCCAGTGGCCCCGGCCAGCTTGCTCTGCTGCTTGGCCCACCGTGAGTAGCGGTGAAAGGCAGAGAACTTTAGTCAATGGGCCACAGTGGACAGAGGAACAAGTAAAGAGATCCAGTGATCTCCCTGTGTATCCTTCGGGGTACTGACCTGAAATTCAGGCTTAAACAGGAAAAGATTTAGAGCCAAGTGGTAAGAGGTCCACATAGTTGGGCTGTCCTGGCTTAGGTCTGGTTCTGGTTCCGCGAGGTAGTCCCTGTCATTACTTGGAGGGGTCAATCCGGTTTCTGCTCCGGGATGCACCTTCACCTCAGCTGTGGTGCAGGTGGGGCAGGCCCTGCCCTTGGAGGTTCTGTTCTTTCAGGAAAAGAACGCCTCCCTACTCTGGAGAGGTGAAGGCAATGACTTGTCTCTGTGCCTTTAGCCAAAGTAAAGGAGGCAGGCAGACACCAAGCGAAGGCAGAAATGCAGGCTGATTCTTTGTGTGGGCCCAAGTGAGGCGTCAGTGCTTTTTAGCAAAAGTAGCTTCTCAGTGCCTGTCTCAGGAGGTCACGTCAGAAGTCGGTCATGTCACTTCACGGGCGTGAGTCATGTTGCCTCATGATGCTTTCATAGAGTGGTGTACGCATGCGTAGAGCGGAGCATGACTGGGGGTTCAGTGCTCGCCTAGCTAGCGTTCACAAGACCGACCTCCAGTTCTGGAAACCAAACCCAAGGCCTCTGCAGGAGCAGCACGTGAGCAGTGACTGCGCCATCGCTGCGCTGCGGCCCCCACTGTTTTTTCATTCTTTCCAATGCATATACACTTAGTACTTTCCAATGCATACACACTTAGTATTTTCACTTAAAACAGGCGTCACAGACAGGAGCAGCTACTGGAGAGTGCAACAAGTAGTTATAAAACGGAACCCATGGGTCCACCCCTCTGGCCTGCCATCCAAAGGCTCTCCAGGTCCTTCCAGTCGCAGGTGTGCCAAGTGGAGCTACAAAGTCCTTCTTCCCATGACTGCTTTCGTGCCAGTGTTCCGTTAAGATGCATCCGCATCTGCCTGTCTGTGCCTCATGCACTCCCTTGTTATAGCATGGCACGAGCACTCCAGGGTGCTGTCTGATCCCCCGTGGTGGACATGGGCATGTGAGTGTCGTACATAGATTCTGATATCACAAGGTAATGTGCTAGGGTACAGGTCCAGAGCTTAGGCACAGATGTCTTCCAGGGCAGCTGTCAGTGCCCAAAGCCACACAGTCCTGTCCACTGGGTGTGAGCACTGGCTGCAGCCCTGCCCCTCCCCTGCTGGTGAGTGTGTGCCAACTCTTGGACAGCTGCTATTGTCTGGATGTATTTTTGTTTGTTTTGGTTTTTGAAACAGTCTTGCTATGTACCCTACACTGATCCACAAACTTGCTGTGTAGCCCGAGCTGGCCTTGAATTTGTGATGCTCCCGTCTAGGTCTCCAGAGTACCAGGATTACAAACCTGTAACCAGACTTGGCTTCCTGGTGATGATAAAGAACGCTTCGGCTTTACTGTGGCATTCTTGATGAGGTTTTTTTTTTGTTTTTTTTTTGTTTTTTTTTAGTGATTGCTAGATTCTGTGTCTAAAGTCCTCTATTTCCCTTCTGTTTTATTTATTTGTATATTTTTGGGATAGTGTCTCACTGTATAGCCCTATCTCACTATCTCGCATGGAACTTACTATGTAGACCAGGCTAGCCTTGAACTTCAGAGATCTACCTGCCCCTGCTTCCTTAGGGCTGAGATTAAGAGATGTGCTTGGCAGCTCTTCTAATATCTTAGAATTAATTAATCTCTAATTATCTTCTATAACTGTCTTTAGTTTTCTGTCTATTGCTGTGATAAAATAACATGACCAAGTTGAGGAGAGGAGGAAAGGGTTCATTTGTTTACATGTCCCCGTCACAGTCCATCACGAGGGGAATTCGTCATGGAGGAATGTTGCTTAGTGCCTTTCTCCCATGGCTTTCTCAGCAACCCAGGACCACCTGCCCCAAGGATGGTTCCACCACAGTAGGCTGAGAGCTCTCCTCACATCACTAATGAAGAAAATGTACCACAGACTTGCCTACAGGCCATCAATCTAATGGAAGTGTTTTTCTCAGTCGAAGTTCCCTCTTAGATGACCTAAGCTTACGTCAAGTTTACAAAAGAAAATATCCAGCCTACTACTATTTTTTAAAATGTGTTAGCTATTGCCTTTTCTATCCAAGTCTGTAATGCTCCAGTTTATTTGAGCTTTGTGTGCAATGTGATCTAACTTTCTTTCTGTCTCTATTTCCTGGGCCCTGGGCCCTAGCCAACCTAGTGTCCTGTGTTGGAAGGGTGACATACTCTCTGTCCTGCAGTCCAGTGCTGCTGTGAATCCAGGGTCCAGCCCTCTGCCTACTGAAGCTTTCCCAAAGTCCTGCTTCTGGACCAATAGCTCCTCTCACCGTGGTTCTTCTCCAGGGTGCTGGGTCCCCACTCCTGCCCTTGGTACTTCATCTATGCAGAGTCTGCTGTCCCAGGCCCACAGAGGTAGCTGTTAGGTAGCAGATTGGAATATCTTTGAATACACAGGTGGCTTTCTCATGCAGCCTCCTAGAACCAACTGGATTTCAGTGGTGATCTCCAAGCTGTGGAGGAGGAGGAAGAGGAGGAAGAGGAGGAAAAGGAGGAAGAAGAGCCTCTCCCACTTCCTTTCAGTGCCACTGGGAAGTCCTGGCTAGCACAGACACAGGAAGGAGGAACAGTGTGCCAGGGCTCGCACATTGAAAGGAGTATTTACAGGAACAGGAGGGTCAGACTCCACCAGCCAAACAAGGTAGCCAGTTGCATGTTGCTCTTTTCGGTACTGCAACCGCAATCTAAAATTATTCTTTTGAGGGAATATCATCTCACAGTAACATCAGCATAGCATATGCCAAGAGAGCTGCCCCACCCCACGATGTTTAGCACATTTTAACTAAAAATTGTCCGACTTTGTTGAAAGGAAAACTTGAGTACTTAGAGGACTGGTTTGTTTTTCTGTGTTGGGATACTCCATATAGCAAACTCATGTTCTCAAGGCTGTGTGGTGCAAGTAAAAGCTCATGCGTAGTCCATCCATGAAGGAAAGTCCATCCATGAAGGGTTCGTAGCTACAGTGCTGGTACACTGAAGGTCAGTGATCGGAGAAGATAGCCC
This sequence comes from Mus caroli, assembly GCF_978045245.1. Classification (NCBI taxonomy): domain Eukaryota; kingdom Metazoa; phylum Chordata; class Mammalia; order Rodentia; family Muridae; genus Mus; species Mus caroli. Next base: position 108,527,800 of record NW_028227269.1, read on the forward strand.
TGGCTGTGCAGACATCAGGGCCCAGAATTCCCTGCCTCTGCCTCCTGGATGCTGAGATTGCCGGTGTGTACTACCTCGCTAGGTAGAAATAGTCATTAAAATGATTCATCAACGGGCTGGTGAGATGGCTCAGTGGGTAAGAGCACCGGACTGCTCCTCCAAAGGTCCAGAGTTCAAATCCCAGCAACCACATGGTGGCTCACAACCATCCACAACGAGACCTGGTGCCCTCTTCTGGAGTGTCTGAAGACAGCTACAGTGTACTTACATACAATAAATAAATAAATCTTTAAAAAAAAAAATGATTCATCAAAACAGAGAGCTAGAGAGACAGGCGAGTTAAGACCACTCGTTCTTGCAGAGGACGAGGATTCAACTAGTACCACGCAGTGACGTGCCATGGGCCAGCTCTGACAGGGTTGAATACTGAGATGAGGCACAGCATTGGACAGAGACAAAGGCTGATGACCTCTGCCTTTAACTCTCGCTCACTGTTCTGGGGGCCACAAGCTGATGGCTTCTGACAGTTTCACAGAGAAAGGAAAAAATAGAAAGAAAGGCAGGTGCGCACGCACGCACGCGCGCGCGCACACACACACACGCGCGCGCGCACACACACACACACACTTACTTGGTGGATAGAGCAGAGCCCAAACAGCCACCCTTTATTTTTTTCTTTCAACATTTTTATGCCCTCTTAGACAAAAGGTCTTTATAAAATTACCTCACAGATAAAATGTTACACAAGAGGGGAATAACAGAAGGACGTAGATAGTAAGTTCAAAGCAGTGCTTCATTCTCTAAGCTCACTATAAGTTCAAAGCCACAGTTGCACGTGGCCTTGCCTTATCATAGTGCACACCTCTGGCCTCATCCTTGAACTTGGCCTAGAATGAATGTTTCTCCTTGACCACAAATCTGTCCCAGCCTATTTCCGTTTGTAGTGTAATTACGAAAGCTCATTGTGTTCCTTATTATGCAGCCTTTACTTATTTTGTGAGGAGGGGGCGGGGCGCATTCTATTCTTGATTCTAACTTTATTACATCTTTCTGGCAAAATAACTAAAACCGTCTCCTTAAACTTTATTTCTAAAATTATTTGAATCAGGAATTCTATAAAGTCATTAATTCATTTAAACAGCATAAATCAACATCTTCATGTTGCTCTGCAGGAATTTGCCCAAAAGGGTGGGCTATCTCTGAGGAAGTAGTGACACCAGGCTCTAGGCAGTGAGGTTCTCCCGGTGTCCACTCACACCAAGCCACGTAAATGAGGACTGTGGCAGTGACAAACAGGAGAAAGCACCTTAGTAGCAAGAAGCAGTCAATCCTGGGATGAGGTCCCTGGGACTGTGCCTCACCAGAGCTCACCCATCGGCTGAGCAGGACGGTGGGCCAGCTCCAGAGAGCTCACTTCCCCACTACAGCTCTTCCTGCTTGCCCTCCACCAGTGACCCACAACCACTGTAACTCCAGTTCCAGAGAACCAAGCATCTTCTGGCCTCCAAGGGCACCACATGTGGGGAACAGACAAGAAAAACACACAACATAAAAGTAAATCTTCAAAGAAAAAAAACCCTACAAAGTATGAGGGGTGGTAGCACACACACTTAATCCCAGCACTCAGGAGGCAAAGGCAGGCGGATCTCCTGGTTCAAGACTAACCTGGTCTACATGACAAGTTCTAAGCCAGCTGGCGTTCTGTGGTAAGACCACACCTGACCAGAGACCCTTTTAACTAAACTTGCCATGTAGCAGAAGGAAGGCTTGACTTTTGAGATTGTTGTTTGTTCTATGTGTGTGTGTGTGTGTGTGTGTGTGTACTTTATCAGTCAGGCTGGCTCCCTTGACTTTTTTTTTTTCAAATCAGAGTTCACATAATTCCTGTTGGCACAGTGAGGCAATTGAGTCCTTGGCCTATGACATCACATATCTCGTGATTTGGGTTAAAATCCGTACCTGGAATTGTCAGTCAGTTCTGTAATTGAAACATACACTGTAGGTTAATCTGTGCTCTTGGCTATTATATTAGTGACTGTTCAGGACTCAGAAAAGCCTGCAGTGTTCTTCACTGGCCCACAGTGGTCTTATTTTATGGCCCAGGGTAGCCTGGAGCTTATTCTGTAGCTGCAGGCTGACTTGAATATAAAGTAATATCCTTGCTTCAGTCTTCTGAGATGCGTTCCTTCCAGCTCACAGCATACAGTGGAGGTGTGTGCTCCAGCTGTCTTGGTGGTTGGCAAGTGTGAGCTCTGGGCCGTGAAGAACACTCCGGGCTTTTGTGAGTCCTGAATAGCCACTAGCAGGATTCTGAGGGTGAGCCACCAGCTCCCTTGTTTCCGAGGCCCAGGCTGGGGTCTTTCTTTCGTTCCTTCCCTACAGACACTGTAAGAGTGTGTCTGTATGCTCCATGCCCTAGCATCATCAAGGACTTAGCTTGAAGCAAGTGTGAAGTGCTTCACATTCATAATACATTGATGAAAGCAAGGCCTGCTGAAATTACTAATGCATAATGAGGTGTTCGAGGTTAACACGTCTACCCAGGGTGAAGCATGGTCCTCCGGCATCCTTAGCATCTCCAGCCTCTTGTGCTGTCCCATTAGCACAGCTAATCTCTGGAACTGGATACAGATGGTTGCAAGCTGCCGTGTGTGTGCTGGGAGTCTTATGTTGGTCTTCTTCAAGAGCAGCAAGTGCTCTTAACTACTGAGCCAAACCTCCGGCCCCTATTTTAATTAATTAATTTATATTTTTAAGACAGGCTCACTGTGTAGCCCTCACTGCCCAGAACTCAGAGGTCCACCTGCCTCTGCCTCCAGAGTGCTGGGATGAAAGACATGTGCCACCACTGCCCGGCTTAACTGTGGGCTTCTTGGTTCTATTGCTGAGAAAATAAACAGAGCATAGACAGAATGTACATTGGCAAGCTGTGTCAACTCTAAGCTTATTTAAGGCATCCTGGCAAGATGGAATGTGACCACATATTCCCAAGGGTCAGAGGCTAGGAAGAGGGAAACTCAAGAAACACGCCCTTTCCATGGACAGCGTCGGGTCGAGACGGCCACAGGCTGTGCGTGCTGTGATGGTGTGATATGGTGGCGGCTCTCATGACTTCAGGTGTCAATCAGCAGTATGTCCCGCCTCCTCACCCCCCCACCCCCCACCCCCGTCAGTGTTTGCTTTCTCTGTGTGGTTATGGAATCCGTGAACCAGTGCCTGTTCTCCCTAAGCTTAGCCAATTAAGGATTCAGAGAAATAAAAATTATCATCAGAAGGCACCTGCCTTCACGTGGCATCTGGGGAAGTGAGGAACGCTAAGCAACCAGCTGCTTGCATACTGTGGTGCTGGATGACCGGCTCCACAGAGCCTTGCCTTATCAACTAGGAAGTCAGGAAGGGCCTTGTAGAGAAGCTAACCTGAAAGCTGGCAGTAGGAGTGCCGAGAAGGCCATGAGCTGAAGAGAGCAGAGCGGCACCTCGTCAGGGACGCTTGCCGGGGAGGCTCATCTGGGAAGGTGCTCTCAGGACTCCTCACACTCGACAGAAAACTTTATACAAGTTCACAGTGAAAATGAAGCCAGAGGTGGGGGACTCGAAACGAAAAAAGTTAGTGTTTTTATGAATCATTTAAAATGTACTGAATTACAGGCTGACCCTGAGTACTCTGCAATTGAGAAACAAAGGCAGAAGGGTCACTGCAGTTTTGAGGTTAGCCTGATCTACATCAAGTTCTAAGCCGGCCAGGAACCTGTCTTAAAAGTAAAATAGTAATAAAATAAAATATATACTGAGAGAAGTTGACAATTTTATGAAAATTATTTTCCAAAGTAAACCTTTAGAGAGAAGAATGACTGGTTTTGTATTTTGAATAATCTCTGTAATGCATGGTTTACTAGTCGGTGGCTGGGTTCTCCCCTACACATCTGTTCTACACCAGCCTGTGACCTTGTAACTCTTGGTTGGTTGTGGGAAGGTGTAGTCTCGAAAAAGGCCCTTAGAGAGAATTGGGATATCTGACCAGAATTTAGCAAGTGAGTGGTTTGTTAAGGGCTTAATCTGCATGTGAGTCTGAAACAGATGAGATGCAGGCACATTTTATTCTATAAGAATCCAGTGGTCTTCTGCACACCTGAAGTGATGGCGTGGCTCTTGTATAGTATCATAGTACCGTTTGCTAATGCTTGGGGAATACTGACTGGCTGACGTGCACGCATGCTCTGAGATACTCAGCCAGCCTTGGATGTGCTCCGTGCCTATGTACATGAACCCCACTCATCACCACTGGCCTCTTCAGCCCAGAGAAGCTGTCAGCCTCACACTGGCAGTTAAAGCTTTCAAAGCTCAGGACCCTGGACTGTCTGTCGTGTGGAGCTGTCTTTGAGTCCAGTCCAGCTTCATTGCCCACCAGCCTGACAATGCTTCTGCATCTCTGTTGTCTCATTAAAAATGAAGTGAAAGATGTCAGTATCTTAGTAAGTGCTCACTGAAGAAGTCCCGGTTACCATCGCAGCGACCACATCACTGCCATTGTACGCATGTCACCCAGAGGGAGGAATGGAAGGAACTTTGAGAAAAATCAAGAGGCTGTCTTTACTGCAGGGCTTTGGGCAGATGCAGTTGCTATGTTTGGGCAGCCAGAAGTCTCTCCCCCATCCCATACCTGCCTCTGCCGCCATCACGCAGACCTGGCCTCCCTGTCTGCTGCTTTTTCTCACCCCTTTTTTTCCTCGGGCCAGGGCCTGGCATGTGAGTGTTGCTGCCCAGAAAGTATTTGTCCATTGAGTGCCTTCAGAAGGGTTGGTTGTGACTGGTGCTGTCAATCATGCCAAGCCTGTGATGTCAGCAGCAGCCAGCTGTGGGGCACACACACCCTTTTCACTGTTTAAAGGATACCTAACCACTGTCCACCTCACCCACCTTAATTCACAGTAAAAATCGGAGGCTACAAGTGTCTCCCGGCCATGTGGGTTAAGCATCATTGTGACTGACAGCCCCCACTCTCTCCTTTCAGATGTTCCTCCTGCGGATCAAGAGAAGCTTTTTATCCAGAAGCTACGCCAGTGTTGTGTCCTCTTTGACTTTGTCTCTGACCCACTGAGTGACCTGAAGTGGAAGGAAGTGAAGCGCGCTGCGCTGAGCGAGATGGTGGAGTATATCACCCACAACCGGAACGTGATCACGGAGCCCATTTACCCTGAGGCCGTCCACATGGTGAGTGACAGCGCTCACAGCAGGGCCCCAAGATTTGGAGTATCTCAAACACAAACCAAGCCCTCCCGCTCCCACCCTACAGGGTGGTGGTGAGGGTTAAGTGAATGCAAACAGCTCCTCTCCCTGTCAGGAAATGTCATCTATTCTTCCCGGGAGTTCTTTGGCTTGACTTTTTAACACCTCAGTGTTGGTGCCCTTGTGTAGTTCAGAAGTGCCCTGCCCACCTGTGTGCCCTCAGCAGAGAGCAGATGCCCAGGGTAGCAATGCCCAGGGTAGTGAGTGGCAGGCTCTTGCTCCTCCCTCTACTCCAGCTCTCACGCTGTGGGCGTCGACAGTTCTGGAACTGTAAGGAACTGTACTGAGTATCTTCACAGCTTTGCTTGTTCTGGGGTGGCCGTTATAGTCAGTCCTGGAGCTTCTTCCGTGGCTTAAGTCAGGAGTGTAGCTTCATTTTCTTCTATGATTATTAAATTTGTTCTTATATCAGATATTCAGATCCATTTCCTCCATTCATTGAAGATAAAAGTATTGAAATTAACTTTCCTTTAAAATTAAATCTCTCTCTCTCAGTACCTATTAAATTTACTAATAGGTCAGTTACAGTATGGAGTTTTTCTGTTTTTAAGCAGTCCTGGCAGCCAATATGGCCGAGTTTATACTCTTTAATCCAAGAAGGAAGAACCTGCCTGTTTGGGCCAAATGCCTACCCTTCAGCCAAGTGTGCTGAAACGGCTTGACTCATCTTCTCATTCGTCTTCCCTGGAGCGCCTGAGACGGATGCTCTAGAGACTTCTTTTATGGGTTGTCCTTACTCCTGCTCCTGTTACAGAGGTTCCCTAGCCAGAGTCTCTATGGCCTCCCTGGGGGGTGGGTGATCAGGTGGCTCCTAGAAGAATTTGACACACATTTTCTGAATTTCCACTGTGGGCTAGGCACTCTTAGGAGAGAAAGAACAGATTCTGACGAGGATGAAATAAGCCAACCAGCACTTTGTTGACTTGAAATGGAATGATTCAGATGATGCTGGTACTGGGGGAAAGCAAGCTGAGGCTGCAGGGCTGAGGGTGTGGCTTCAGCTCCTTACCACGTGCACGAGGAGACCCAGAGAGGAGAGTAACAGACTACTAAAGTTGTCAGATGTCGTGTGTGTGTGTGTGTGTGTGTGTGTGTGTGTGTTGTCTGTCTGTCTGTCTGTCTGTCTGTGTCTGTGTGTCTATGTATATCAGTATGTGTCTCTGTGTGTGTCTCTGTGCATGTGCATGTGTATATCTATATATGTCTCTTTGTGTGTGTTTACCTGTCTATATCAGCATGTGTCTCTGTGTGTGTGTGTGTGTGTGTGTCTGTGTGTGTGTCTGCCCTGACCTCCTGTTTGTCTGGTGCTCTGTGAGGAGAATAGGAGCAGGGAGAGGTTGGATTCTTGTATGGACTGATGGTATATTGATTATTTTCTCAGACTCCCTGACACTGGGGAAGGTACTGGTGGTTGGTATAGTCTGTTCATGGTGTGTCTTGTGCTCATCTTAGTGAATCAAGAATCAAGAGAGGGGCCAAGCAGTGGTGGCTCATGCCTTTAATCCTAGCACTTGGGAGGCAGAGGCAGGAGGATTTCTGAGTTCAAGGCCAGCCTGGTCTGCGGAGTGAGTTCTGTGACAGGCAGGACTATACAGAGAAACCCTGTCTTTAAAAAAAAACAAAACAAAAGCAAGAGAGCTGGAGAGATGGCTCAGTAGTTAAGAGCACTGGGCACTGACTGCTCTCCCAAACGTCCTGAGTTCAATTCCCAGCAACCACATAGTGACTCACAACCGTCTATAGTGGGATCTGGTGCCCTCTTCTGGTGTGTCTGAAGATAGCGACAGTGTACTCACATACAGAAAACAAACAAATTAAAAAAAAAAAAAAAATCAAGAGAGCTCCAGCCAGCCTGTGCCCTTCCAAGGCCTGCTTCCTCTGACCTATTTGTTCCAGAGACACCTCCCACTTCAAAAGTTCCACCTCTTCCAAAACAGTGCCTTATGCCAAGGAACAGGCATTCAGACACATGCCCATGGGAAACATTTCAAGCCCAGAGTAGCAGACAGCAACAATGAAAAGTGCAGTGAAGGCTGAGTGGGTTGGGGCTGGAGTGGCTGTCGTGAGACACAGCAACACATGTGGGATTCAGGAAGCCTACCAAGGCCTCCATCCAAGACCTCCATCCCAGTGGGCCCTTCTTTGGGTCAATTCTAATGAGAAGCTTAGCAGCCCTCAGCCCCAGCCTGTGGCCACGCTCACAGCACTTTGCCCAGGCTCAACAGCTACCTGCTGCTGTTTCGTCTGTGTGGAGTACATGTGATTGTGTTTTCAGTGTTCTTAGAGACATTAATTTCCACTAACTGAAGAATCCACCGCAGTCTAACTATACAAACATCACCTATTTGGCTGGAATGCTGTGTGGATTCTTAGTGGCTTTTAAGACATTATTTATCTTAAAGTTCACCCCTTACCTAAGGAATTTGTATTTTTGATACTTATAATGTTTCTCTCAAAAGGAAATCTTATTCTGCTCCCTTACCACTGCCTGCACAGGGTGATCTTTAACCTGCTTTCTCTCTGATTTATTAGAATGGCTCACAGGCTGTGGTCCAGCTAGTCCAGTGATGGCCTTTTTCCAATGGAAAGTCCAAGAATCCAATAGCTGTTTGGTTCATGTGATGTCTCCACTGGTTTTGGTATATGTTGGCATCCCAAAGAAGTAGGCTCTACTGCCTGTGAGGAAATGGACTTCACCACTGAGACTGAGAACAAGCAGGCAGAGAGCAAGCTTCCTTTTCCGTGTCTTTATATAGACTGCCATCAAAACACGTGGCCCAGATTAGAGGTGGCTCTTCCCACCTCAGAAGATCTGGAGTAAGGGTGGATCTTCTCTCCTCAAAAGATCCAGATTTAAATCAGCTCTTTCCACTTCAAATGATTTAATTAAGAAGAAAATTTCCCACAGGTGTACCTAACCTCTTGAGTTTTCGTTCCAGAGGTGGTCAGCTTGACCACCATGAATAGCATCACAGCTGTTGCAGATATAAACCAGCACTGCTCTTCCAGCCTAATTTCTCAGGTTTGAGAAAGAGCTAGCCAATTCTCATAAATGTGTATTTAGACATAATTCCTATTCTAACTTCTGGCTAGTTTCGTGCACAGGAGACCCTCGTGGATAGGGTGGTAAAATGTCCTTTGGGATCCATGGATCCTGATTCCATAAAGGTTAAGGAGAACTCTTATCTTACAAAGCAGCTAACATCAGAGGCCCAGGCTGACCAAGCCCCTCAGTCAGTCAGCAGAGTTCTGAGGGAAGGAGTGAGAATTAAAGAAAGGACAACTATACAGCATTATAGCATGACTCCAGCAAGGACTGAAGCAAGTTTACTTTTTCCCAGCCTGCTTTTATACCATTCTAAGTACATGCAAAGAATGAGTTCAGAGCTGGGCGTGGTGGCACACGCCTTTAATCCCAGCACTCGGGAGGCAGAGGCAGGCGGATTTCTGAGTTCGAGGCCAGCCTGGTCTACAAAGTGAGTTCCAGGACAGCCAGGGCTACACAGAAAAACCCTGTCTCGTAAAACCAAAAAAAAAAAAAATGAGTTCAGTTCTTGATGAAGGACAAGCAAGGCATAAACAAAGGTCCCATGGTCTCCGTATTCGGGACTCATCAAGATGATCAAGATAAAAGGAGTAGCCAGGCAGTGGTGGCGCACGCCTTTAATCCCAGCACTTGGGAGGCAGAAGCAGGCGGATTTCTGAGTTCGAGGCCAGCCTGGTCTACAGAGTGAGTTTTAGGACAGCCAGGGCTATACAACACAGAGAAACCCTGTCTCGAAAAACAAAACAAAAAAGAAAAAAAGATAGAAGGAGTATGTTCCTCAGCTGTCTTTTCCCTGAGCTTACTTCCTTGTCTTAGCCCAATGTCAGATGTTCTTGCCAGTTTCCTTGAAGCAGCCCCAAGAGCTTTCCACCTCTCCCCCTTTTTTATTTCATAAACAAGACAGCCTCTGTCTTAGGTTGTTCTGACAGGAATGCCTTCCGTATTACCCATCATTGAAAATGTATTAACCAAGGCAATACATTTTTTCCTCAGGTTAGTAAGGCTCTGTGCAGAATCTTCCCATCATTGTCTGTTAAAGTAGTGGCTCTGTCTGGTGAACCATTTCAAGCCGTGCATTTTGGCTACTGAAATGTTGATGTTGTTAAAGGCAAGTTTTATCAAAATGGACAGGCATAAGAGTATTCTCAGGACAAGAAGGGCCAACATGATCAGACTATATAAGCCAGTTGTAGAGCTTGATCAAGATGAATAACTTTATCAGCAGTATTCACAGCATCAAAGCTCAGCGGAGCAGCATTCTTTAAGTTCATAATCTCGATATGCAAAGTTAAAACATCCAGAGAGGTGTTAGAATTATGCCAAATACCCTGCAAGTATCTTTGCGTTTTCTCCCACTTATAGTGACTGACTGTCATTGTAATTTTTAGAAGTGACACAAATCCATTGGTATTTAGCGTGACACTTGAGGTGGCTTCTTACTCTTAAACTCTCAACCTCCTCTCCAATAATTTGAATAGTATTATAAAGAGCATCAGTCTGTGTTCCAAACGCCTATCTAATCTTCTTGAATACTCACAGCATTGGTATTGTCTTTTGCTAATGATTAACAAAAGTGGCTGTCTTAACTTCTTGCATCAAAACAATTGCAGAAGCAGTGGTGTCAGCCATTACTGTGGTCAGAGCTGCTGTACCAGCAGTGATCAAGCAATCAACCACTACCCTCTTGCTTCTGCTTAAAGCCTGACTCCCTCCCTCCAGGATTTGTATGCTTTTTTCAGAATACCAAGGTCCTGTCATACTCACAGGCAATAAAACGAAAGCTGGTTGTTAGGCCACCATCACAGACATGCCAGATTTCAACACAGTAACACAATTAGAAAGTGTACAATCAATACAGCTTACATTAAATACCATAGAAAAATGAAAGTAATTTTAACATGATGAACTAATAAAATATTAGGAGACTTAACACATGCACGAACACTTGTTCAAAATCCAGATCCTGCCCCAACTTTGTCTATTTTTAATGTAACTTCATAGAGAGCTGCAGCTAACTTCCAAATGTCCCATTAAAAATGACCTGAATCTGATTTGCCAAAGACCTATGGACATCTCCTTTAGTCCAATGTTTGATTCATTCCCTGCCCAGTCAATAATTTGCCTATTATTGGAAACACTAAACCACATTGGTAGTTTATTATAACATTCTTTCTATCTAACAGTTTTGTTAAATGCCAGTTCCACATTCTGTGAGGTTTCAGATCCACAAGGTTGTATCTCGTGAAGATCAGGGCAGATCCCCCAAAATACTTAGGCATGCCCATCTCTATGCTTTGGGTTACAGTTTTAAAGATATTCTTCTTTCAGTTTTCTAGTCTTGACAATACAAAAAGATGTAGCAAAGGCGGGTCCAGCATGTATGCCCAGTACAGCTTCTTAGGCATCATCATCAGGGCGCTAAGCAAGATCACGGTCAGCATCTTTCTTTATCCGAGCATCAGCATATCTCACCAATCGCTCTGGAAGCCACCATACTCTTTCAGCATCCTGAGGAAAAAAACCACAAACATGCCCTCTTCCCCACGTTAATGCCCATTTGGAACCATGCTGTATGCTAGTTAAGTGGATCCTTCCATTTCACTAAAGCATATATAGTGGAAGTGAGAGGATGCCAAAAATGCTTAGCAGCTGAACGTCTATGAACATCCAAATTTTAAAATTTTAAGATAAAAAGAACATGATTTAAATAGTTTTGTGATGTATAGGGATATAATTCCCCCTTTTTTATTTTATGAGATGTTGTTTTAAAGTTCTGTGGTCCTGTTCCGCAATACCTTGTCCTTGAGGATTATAAGGAATTCCAGTAATATGGGTAATGTTAAATTGTCAACAGAAAGCCTCAAGTGCATGGCTGCAGTAGCCAGTTCTGTTTTAATCTGATTTGGAACACCCAGAATAGAAAAACAACACAGGCAATGACTAATTACGTTTTTAGTTGTTTCTCCTGTTAAAGCAGCTGCAACAAGAAAACCTAAGAAGGTTTCAATAGTCACATGTACATATTCTAATTTTCCAGAATCAGAAACATGAGTAGCATCCATTTGCCATAATTGATTAGGTATGAGTCCTCGAGGATTAACACCATTGTGTGGTACAGGAAGAAACTGGGGGCAAGTCTTTACAATTTGACATGCACATTCTCTAGAAATACCAGATTGTTGTCTCAAGCTATTACTATTTTAATAATGTAAAGAATGAGATTGTTTGGCTAATTATTCTGTGCAAGGCCTATAATCTGCCTGAAATACAAATCTGCTGTGGCGTTGCTCTCATTAAGGGGTCTGGGCAATCCAGTATGAGCTCTTAAATGTCCTATAAAGTAAGAAGTATTATATTCTCTTACATTGAATTGTATTTGCATAAATAATTGTAAAATTTGAGAATTAGCAGTATCTAGAAAAGGAACAGTTTCAGGCAATTGCAAAGCATGAGCTATATATTGGCTATCAGTATACAAATTAAAAGCTTGATTTTTCAACATCTCAAAAAACAGTGGCTTCAGCACATAATTAGGTTCTTTGTGCTGAAGAGGGGAAAACTCAAGAGAGTAAACATGTGATCCAATTACATACACCACCTTCCCATCAGATGAGCTGTCTGTAAGTACAGCAAGCACACTCTCCATGGGCTGCACACGCAGATTTACAGGAAATACAAAAGTACACAGAGGCAAGTTGTAACAACTTGTCTTTTGGATAATGATTATCAATTTTACCTAAAAAGTTTGCACATGCAATAGGCCAAATATCACCAGTATTCTGCAATAACCAATTTAATTGCTGTGTGGAATAAGGGGTAAATATTTCATCAGGTTCTTTCCCAAAAAACTTTCATGATCCTGTCCTACAATTCTGTATTAACAGCTTTCTTTGGAGAAAGATGAATCCACATTAATGGTCTCTTTTGCCAAAGGACTGCTGTGGGTACAAACAGCCAGCGATGGATCATCGTCTATGTAATGTATCTGTTGCTGAGTAGTAGCTTCCTCTACTTCCTGCAAAGCTGCCCGGCCCTCGTCAGTCAGTTGTTGGAGAGAATTAGGATTGGGCCCTCCTGCAAAAGATCAAGCAGAGGTTTAAATTCTCCAGTTGGCTAAGATGAGGTCTTAGCCAACTGACATCTCCTAACAGCCTTTGAAAATCATTTAAAGTAGGTCAATTATCTTTTCTTATTTGTATTTTCTGTGCTACAGTTTGTTTAGGATATAACTGATGTCCCAAATATTGAAAAGGAAATTGCCTTTGAATCTTTTTTGGAGCAACAACCAATCCTCGAGATTTTAAAGCTTGTTGTAGAAGAGCCAAGGCTTACAGTAAAACGCCTTCAGAAGGATCAGCTAATACGACATCATCCGTATAATGAACAACATACACAGAAAAATTCAAAGTCCTAACCTTTTGTACTGAAGCAGCAACAAATTTTTGACATAAAGTAGGGCCATTAGCCATTCCTTGAGGCAAAACTTCCCAATGATATTGCTTCGTGGGTTCTTTAAAATTGCAAGCAGGCTCACTAAATGCAAGCCTTTTACAGTCTTTTACATCTATAATAATGTATACATATTTTTGGAATGGCAACTGGAGTCAGTAAGCAGGCTGTAATGCTCCCGTAAGTTCCATAGTTTCATTACCTTTGGTAAATCTTGCACTACTCTCCACTTGCCTGAATTGTCTCCTTAGTTACAAATGTGGGTGAGTCCAGGGGGCCTAGAACCGTGAGCCTGTGACTGAACTGTAAGCTGCCAGTCTCCCATTAGCTTTACATATATTTAACTATAATATAAAAAATTTCTTTTGCAATATCAGAGCATTACCATAATTTTGGAAGGCAAGACCAATTTTTAACAGTGTAAACAATCCAGTCTCTCTAAAATCAATACCAAGTGCATTATTTTTATGTTACAAAGTTTGGCTGCCAGTTCTTGTAAATGAATGCGCGACAGTGGAGCTTTCAATTTTTAATACCTCATTAAAGAAACATTGTTTTAAATCCTATCTTTTATAAGTCTGACTTCTAGATCAAAGAATTACATAAAATATTATTCCAATTTAGAGGCATCTTTAGAGCCCTGTTTCCCTAGGTTAGCTCATGCCATGTGTTATTGCTAGAATGACTCCAACCCTGAGTTACCAGTTTTTGATTGTTTGGGTTTTTTTTGGTTTTTTTTTTTTTTTTTTTTTTTTTTTGGTTTTTGGTGTTTTTGTTTGTTTGTTTGTTTTCGAGACAGGGTTTCTCTGTGCAGCCCTGGCTGTCCTGGAACTCACTCTGTAGACCAGGCTGGCCTCGAACTCAGAAATCCACTTGCCTCTGCCTCCCGAGTGCTGGGATTAAAGGCGTGCACCACCATGCCCGGCTGAGTTACCAGTTTTAAGCCAATTTTGTGTTATAACCAAGACATGCAGAACATACTTATACAGTTAAAACCAGTCAGAAACAAACATGAAGTGGTTATACACATTTACATATTTAGACTAGACAATTTTTTCTTACTTTTTCTAGCTGTAATTTCAAGGGAGGAGCACCCTGCCACCTGCTGAACCCAAATGTCCCAGCAGATAAAGTTTTAACCATTTTTTTCTTTTGACTATGAAACACAAAGCAACAATCAAGCAACAAAACAAAACCACAGACATAAACTGAAAGACATGGACAGACTGACAGGCCGAGGACAAACAATAGACAGAGAGGGAAGAGAACCGGATATCCCACCAAAGGGACCCAGATCCAGGACTAGGCACTCCCCAGTGGGAGCCAGAGAGGAAGCAAGCTGCCTGCTGAACTCTTCGTGGCCTTAGCGTGCCTCTAAGCATATGTGCAAAAAGCATTTTACTAGTGCCCTGTCCCATTTCAGACTTTACTCACTGCTGGCCCAGATTTTCTATATTTTCCTTTGTGTGGGCTTCCTCTTCTGCCATGTCCTTCACTGAGCCCCTCGTATTCGAGCCTCAACGTTGAGGGCACCCCCTGACCAACCCAGCTCAGTCAGTCAGCAAGGTCTCAAGCGAGGGAGTGAGGATTAAAGAGAGAAAAGACAATTCAACAACATTATAACGTGACTCCAGCAAGTACTGAAGCAAGTTTATTTTTCCCAGCCTGCTTTTATACCATTCTAACTACATGCAAAGAATAAGGTCAGTTCTTGGTCAAGGACAAACAAGGCATAAACAAAGGTCCCATGGTCACTGTATTTGGGGACTTATCAAGATGATCAAGATACAAGGAGTATGTTCCTCAACTGTATTTTTTTTTTTAGCTTACTTCCTTGTCTTAGCCCAATGTCAGATCTTCTTACGAATTTCCTTGAAGCAGCCCCAGGGTCTCTGGTTCCCTGGGGATGCCAAGAGCTCTCCACAGCAGGTTTCCCGGTTCCCCAGGGATGCCCTGACACACTTGGTGTTCACTGCCACCTAGGTTGCTGGCAGGTGTACCTGTCACAGGGTTAGCAGAGACTGTGTCTTCCTTTCTGGGCTCAGGCCTGGGTCACAGGGCCATGGCTGAATTCACTGAGCTCAGGGTTATTGGTAAGCATGGACCTGTCGCGATTCCTTTTTATAGAAAAGAGGAGAGAAGTTTGAGATCAGCCAGTGTGCCAAGTGCACTGCTGCTCCTGTGGGAAGACAAGGTGAAGAGACAGCCCCAGCATTTGTCACTGTGGCTCCTGCATAAACGTGGTGGCTGGAGGTCTGGGCCTGCAGCATTGCTTCTGCTGTCACAGTCAGGTCTGCTGCCCAAAGACTGAAGGAGTTGGAAAAGCAGTTAGAAGCACTGCCATTTTAACCATTCCCACCCTAAATTTCTTAATTTATGTAAAAATGGAGCAGAGCCCTTCTGAGAGTAAATTCCCTAAGAGGAAAGTTGAGGTCCTGAATTGCTGAATTCATGGGACGCTGCTTTCTCCAAAGCCTTGGACACAGGAAGGGAGGCCTTGTGGGCAGAAAGAGGTCTGGCTAGGGCACTGTTTGGCTAGATTGGCTGGCTCAGGAGCCCTTGGCAGCACGTGGAGCTCTGGGGTTACCCAGACCCCTGTGCTGGATCACTAACCAGCACAGCTCAGTGTCAGTGTCACTGTTACTGTCACAGCTCAGTGTACTCACCGAGTCAGGAAACACACTGCACCCCTTCTGAACTCCCGCAGCACCCTGCTGCCTTAGGGCGCTGCCACTGAAAATGCTAATATGGTCTCAGCCCTCCCAGAGATTGTCTGGACGCGTCTGAGGGACAAGACCAGACAGTAGTAGGTAGCAATCAGAGCTGAGAGCTGCACAGGCAGCCTGACCACTGTTACTGTCAGGAGGATGAGCTGATCCACCCAGAGTCAGAGAGTGGAGCAGGGTGGTGCCCGGCAGGGGCCGTGCTCCAGGACCCCAGGAGCAAAAAGACTTAGGTTGGGTGGAGTGTGGCTAGAGTCCTGACCCTGGAAACCTAATGGCGTGTGCGAGAGTGCACACTGCCCCTTCACTCTGGCTGCCTGCTGAGAACATGTAGGAAGAGCCGTGGGACAGGCTGGCTGACAGACATGCCCCAGCATGTCAGAGAAGTAGTGGAGTAAGCTACTTAGCTGGGACAGCTGAGAGAAATGGGCAGGTGTGGGTGGTGTTAGGGTAGGAGTAAGCTACGTAGCTGGGACAGCTGAGAGAAATGGGCAGGTGTGGGTGGTGTTAGGGTAGGAACAAGATGTGGTTTGATTTGATTTGAGATGTGCAGAGAGAGAAGCCACTGCCCAGGATTCTGACTTCAAGAAAGATGGCAAGTCCAGTTCTAGGTGCAGATGCCCAAGTCACTATTGTACTGTGTGCTCAAAGGAGAGTGTTGGACATCTGAGGATAGCCCAGACTTGATCCACAGACTCTCAGGGACAACTTTTCTCTCTGCCCCATATCCCATGCTCAGTATGAAGCTATTCTCTTAGACTCTTTATTCTCTTGAGCTTCCATGTGGGTGCTGGGAGTTGAACCTGGGTCCTTTGTAAGAACAAGTGCTCTTAACCACTGAGCCAACCCTCAAGCTCCTTGTTTCTAATTTTCATTCCCAGTCTTTGATTCCTTGAACTCAGGTGTTTTTTGTGGCTTTAGGGACTTGGTTTACTGTGAGTGTTGCTTTTTGCAGTAGGACATTAAACTGCAAGAGTATTTCATGGAGAGTTGGTTAGATTAGGTGACTGGGATATTAAAAACACATGGTATGAAGTGCTGTTTTCTATCTGTGGCATAGAAGTAAATTCATAAGAATACAATCAAAATAGCAGACAGAAAGTGAGTCGTGAAACAGTGAAGTGTCACTCATCTAACAGAGGCTGAGTTGTTGGTTACTAAAGTCGTAGGTTCTAAAAATAAATCTAGAGGAAGACAGGCCCAGCGTTTAGCTATCCCTGCCTTTGCATAGTGTGACCTTGGCAATTCCTCCTTGCCCAGTGTTTTGGTAATTCTCAAATACTTTTGCAATGATTATGTACCACATTTATTATCATCCAAACTCCAAAGATTAAAAACAAAACTAGACTAAAATCAAGCACTCTGTGTAACACTGTGATAGCGCTGCCCATGTAGGACTCCTGTTGGTTTCCAGGAAATTGAGTTCGCCCCATTATTTTACCACTTACCCATTTAATCTAGTCACTGTTGCATACTTGATTACATACTGGTTTTCAGGTTTTCCTCAGGATATACTGGAACAAACCTGCAGTGTTCTCCCGCCCACATCCCAGGACAGGCATCTCATGGACCCTGGGATGGTTGATTTTGGACACTTGTCGCTGCCTCAGTGAGGAAAGGGCATTGTTGGGGTGTTGTGAGCGTGCAGTGGGAAAGGAAAGGGTGTTTAGAATTGAGGAGGAGAGGATAGTCGCTAGCGATTTCCATACACTTTACAGCCCTGCTTCGAGTGAGGGTTAAGTCACGTGGCCCTCTGTAGTTCTTTGCTTTACCAGCGTTACAATAACCTGGGTTAAAGACTATGAATAACAGTGACGTGCTGAGATTATCTGCATCCTTTAAAGAGCTCTGCTCGGCTCTCCTTCACCTGCTTGCCTTGTGGGACTGAGTAACTGCTAGATCCTTGGACTTCCATTCCCAGCTACTACTGAACCATTGTTGGGAATTGGGCTGCAGACTGAACAGTTCCAACCCTGGTGACCAATGAGCAAGAACCTCCTAGACCAACAGCTCCTTCCTACCTGGTTTTACAGGACAGTACCCCAAAGACTTGTTTCTGCCCCGGTCCTTATGGATCCCCTTTGCCTGTGCCACAGGGTGATGGGGAACAATTGGAGTTAGCTCCAACCCTGTCACCTGCCCCAGTGGCATCAGCTTTGGATGGGGGGATCTGCACAGGGCACGAGAAGTAGGTGCACTGTGTCCTCTGACTCTAGAGGGCTGGAAGCAGACTCCACTGCTCTGTCTCTACAGGCAATGGGGCCAGCAGACCAACATGGAAATCAACGTCACCACTGCAGGCCCTTTGATGCTGCCAACTTCTATAATTGGAGGACGAAAAGTGTCCCATTTTCTGAGACCCCTAATGACCTTATTGACCTCTTAGACACTGTTCTCTTTACTCATCAGCCTACCCAAAGTTCAGGGCAGGTAGAAAGAATGAATAGAACATTGAAAAGTGACCTTAACTAAATTAGCCGGAGAGTGGTGGGGACTGGATGATGCTCCTTCCCTTTGCCCTATATCAAGTAAGGAATTCTCCTTACCAGATGAACCCAACCCCCTTGGGGTTATCCCAGCCCCCATTGGACCCAGCCTGCAGGCATCAGCTATTGCAGAACTGGAGGATGATGATTTAATGTTAGGTCAGAGCTACCAAATGGTCGCATAAACATGTTTGGCCCAAATTATGTGCCCTTTATGAAGCAGGCCTGCTTCCAGAACCTCAAGTTTTGACCGGGAGACTGAGCGTAATCTGGTGAGGAGATTTCACCAAGGCGTGCTTGAACCAGATGCAAAGGACTTTGCATCATCCTCTTGACCTTGCCAACTGCCATCAAAATGAATGGACTTACTGCCTGGGTGCACTGCACACACGCCAGACCTGATGTCCTTCTCCACTAAATGAATGGACTTACTGCCTGGGTGCACTGCACACACACCAGACCTGATGTCCCTTCTCCACTAAATGAATGGACTTACTGCCTGGGTGCACTGCACACACACCAGACCTGATGTCCTTCTCCACTAAATGAATGGAATTACTGCCTGGGTGCACTGCACACACACCAGACCTGATGTCCTTCTCCACTAAAGAAGACTACCCGACCCCAGCCTCAGTGGAGAGGAAGTTTCAAAGGGACACCAGTCCTCTCAAGTTAAAATTGACATGTCCCTGCTAACTGTATGTACTGCAACCCCTAACCCACACCAGCCTTTTGATTTAACTTGGGCGACTGAAAATTCTGAGACTGGTTATCATGCCCATTTGGCTTGTACAAAAGGGCCAACTGGAGTATCCTGGCGCTCAGACTTGATTTTTGATTTATGCTATCTGGCTGACAACTCATGGCCCAACACCCTACAGACTCCTCAAGACTCACGCCCTGAGTGCTGATGGGAAACTTTTCCCATATATCCAGGACAAACAGAACTATCAAATATGGGGATCCCGAACAGTTCTACTGTGCTGCCTGGGGATGTGAAACAGTCACGGGAAATAGAGGATAAACGGTGTCAAAAGAGGTTCTTTCCACTGACAAGGGAAAACAAGCCAAGGGATGGGAAGCCAGGAAGTCTTGGGGTCTCTGGCTCAGCATCATGGAGGGTTACAATCCTGGGTCACTTTTTACAGTCTAACTCCTAATGAGGCCAACCACAGACAAGTCACCAATGGCAATAGGCCCAAACCAAATTCTAGCACCCCCTAAACCAGTACTGGTCCCAACATCTTCCAGAACAAAAACTACGTTACCCAATCTCAGGGACCCTTAGTTCCAGAGCTCTCTTAAACAACCAGAATCAGCCAATTCCCTCTGGTCAATGATGGTAAATACCTTCCAGATATTAAATGCTTCCAAACCTGAACTTACCACCTGCGGTTATATTATATGTCAGACCCACCTTTTATAAAGGTATTGGGTTAATAGCATAATGCAATATTTCTAAAAGGGATTATGCATGTAGATGAATAATCATATAATTAGGAATAATAATCAGGAAGGTCTGGCTTAAACCCTCCAAATGATAGCAGAACAGGGTATCTGCCTGGGAAAGGTCCCCTTGTTGCATCAACACCTCTGTGATCAGACTATCCCATAGTCCACTCAAATGAGTTATTCCCCCCCCCCCCAGAACAGGCGTGGTGGGCCTGCTTAACAGGACTGACCCCTTGTGTGAATGGGGCAGTTCTTAATTCTTCTACCCCAGATGGGTTCTACATCTTGGTTCAATTAGTGCCCCGTATAACCTACTGTTCAGAGGAACAGTGCTGAAAACTTTGGTAGGACAAACTGAGAGAGGCTTAATGCAACAAAAACGAGAACCTATCTCTTTGATCTTAGCATTGATTCTAGGGGCAGGACTAGCCAGAGCCAGCACTGGAATAGCTGCACTGGCATTACAGAAAAAGAATCATAACAGTTTAGAAGCAGACATAGATGAAAATATCCAGTGCCTAGAAAGATCAATTTCCTACCTGGAGCATAACATAGATTCTCTGACTGAAGTGGTGTTACAAATAGGCGGGGACTAGACTTACTGACATCACTCTACCAATTGGCCCAAGTCCGCTGACGCGGCAAGAGTCTGCAGCACAACACCAGAAGATTTTTGGTTCATTTCTCTCTATGGAGTCCTGACAGGCGGAGCTCACCATTACAATGGTGCAATGTAAGGTGGACCGACACATGTGTGCTGTTAGCAAAGAATCTTTTATCACACATCCTTTCACGTGCTTGCTTTAGTAGAACATCCTTTCACCCGTGTCTGCTTCAGCAAATTGTTCCTTCATGTGTTTGTCCCAGCAAAACACAATCCAACACAACTGACTTTGCAAAGAACCCTTAGGTTTCCACTTCAGTACCGCTTCTCACTCAGGGGCATTTGAGTCTTTTACCATAAAATAGTAGCAAGCTAACTTACATAATATGTAAATACTATGGCATAAAATGAAGCCCAAACCCAGTAATTAGAAATAAACACTGAGGCTGGTCAGTGGAGTACACACCTATAATGCCAACAGGAAGATCTCTCTGAGTTCTAGGCCAGCCTGGTTTACAGAGTGAGTTCCAGGATAGTCGGGGCTGTTACACAGAGAAACCCTGTCTTGAAAAACTAAAAAACGAAAATAAGAAGAGAACACTGAGACAATGTTGAAATTCTTAATTCATTTAAAAATAACAAGCCTATTCTATGTTTGCTGTGTTAGCCTTTTTTGGTCTACCATTACAAAATACCACCAATTAGGTGGCTTCAGAAATGGAAATTCCTCAAAGTTCTGGTGTCTTGAATTGCAAACTGCTTTCAGAGGGTTTTCTTACAATATCCTCACACAGTTCCTCACCCTACCCCACCCCACCCCTGCTTTGGAAAATATGATTTTAAATAAAACCATAACACTTATATTAACTTAAAAAATAAAGAGCTCTGCTCTTACAATTTTGAAAATGGCCCCTGTTTGATGGTTTTAAACAGTAAAAGAAATACACGGTTATTTTTATAACAATTGAAACAAATTTAAAAAGAAAACAGCTCTTCCCTCACGATACCCTCTCACTGCTTCAGGTGTGCTCATCCCCACCAACTCATTCATTCTAGTTCTTTGTTTTCTTTTGAGAAATCTGCTGAGAAGCCTTGGGAAGGATGGGTGAGTTCGGGTCGTAGGTGATGTCACAGGTGGGCTGAGGAGTGTGGCCAGTGTGTCAGATGTGCAGAGCTCGCTTGTCCAGTGTATCTCAGGAGAGCTTGGATGGTTAAGCCCCATAGTTGTTAGGTAAAACCTTGCAGTCCCTGTACTCAGGCGGCACAAACAAGGAGATGGCAGCAAGTTTGAGGCTGGGCTGCTCTGCGTAGCAAGTCTCAAGCCAGCATAGTTGCTCAGTGTTTCGTGGAGCAGATCAAAGAGATGCAAAGAACCAGAGTGGAGGTGAGCCAGGAACTTTGGAGGAGCCTCTGGTCCAGAGAGAGTTATTCTCCCACTGTCTGCCAGTCACTAATCCTTCTCTATAGCTGCGTCTTTGCCAGAACGTCTGGGAAGTGGGCTTGTCCCGCCGGTGTGACTGTTGGAGGCCGGTCTCTGTTGCTAAGCAAGCGTTGGCGATTGATCTTGTTGGGTGAGTCAGTGGTCCCGCAAACTGCTCCCTGTGCTGTTCATTGTACAAGCACCCAGCCCGCTTATCCCTCCCCCAGTTGATGCCGTTGGGTGGCTTCTGGCGTTGGCCACAAGCCGTTGTGTTTGTAGATGAGCTTTAGACTCAGATGCGCATGAACTTTGTGCACACTGCAATGGGTTTCGGGCCAGCACGCTAGCACCCAAGAACTCTGTCCTTCATTTAGATGAAGCCAGCTCTGACTCATTTCTGTAATTGCTAATACTGTGGAGCCATGGCTAAAGAACCCAGAAAGATTTTCCTTGTGTTTTTGTTACAGGTTTACATTCTGATTTAGGTCTGTGGCTCGTTTGTCTGCAGGCTCTTTTAGCTGCCTATCATTGAAGAGGCTGCCAACCTCCATAGAACAGCTTTGCACAGTAGTTGTACATCAATTGACTATATTAGTGAGTCTGTTTCTGTATTCCACTGTGTTCTGCCATTGGTCTCTGGGACTCTGTTCTCTGATTACTGGATATTGGATCCCAGTGTCATGGGATCTGGGGCTGCCCGGGCTTGCGGGTGCTGTCTCATTGCTCTGCTGTTTCGTTGCTCTGCTGTTCCTCGATTTCCTGCCTGTTTCCTCCCAGGCTCTCGGGTGCTGTCTCTTTGCTCTCTGCTGTTCCTCGGTTCCTGCCTGGCTCCTCCCCTGCTGTCTTCAGGCTCCCCGGTCTCTCATCTGTCAGGTCCACCCCGTAGTTCATGTCTCACCCTTTGGGCATCACCCCTGGTAATTGGATTTATATCTTTTGTTTATAGCTTCTGTGTCTGTGCCTCACTTTTTGTCTGCTGATACCCACCTCAGGCAGGTTAGTTCAAGGTGAATGGCCTATTCTGTCAGTGTACATTGCATTTCCCTGGTTTCCACCTATCTGGTCTTCACCTGTGTGAAACTGTGGATTTGTCCTGTTGGGTCCTGTATATTTAGTTTTTTCCTTTTAATATTTTTGAGGCATACTTGGAGATGCAATTAAGAAATATGGAGATAGTTTGATCCTTTTGGTTCTTGTTTTAACCATTAAGCAGGACCTGAGCTATGCTAGCCTAGAGCTAACAACTCCTCCATTGCCAATCCAAGGTCCAGATGGCGCTGAATCCAAGGCACCAGTGGTTGGGCGTTTTCCTGGCCTGCTTGATAAAGTAGCCACTCTCCCCAGCCTCCCCAATACAGTTATCTTTCAGTGTCCAGGGGGATTCATATATCAGGGGATGCTCAAGACCTTTATATGAGGGGTATCATGTCTGCAGAAGCACATCTTCCTGTCCACTCTGTTTTCTCCTGCTTTAAGTCATCTCTAGAGACTACACCTAGAACACTGCAGGGGCTGTGTAATGACTCATTACCTAGAACACTGCAGGTGCTGTGTGATGACTCATTACCTAGAACACTGCAGGTGCTGTGTGATGACTCATTACCTAGAACACTGCAGGTGCTGTGTGATGACTCATTACCTAGAACACTGCAGGTGCTGTGTGATGACTCATTACCTAGAACACTGCAGGTGCTGTGTGATGACTCATTACCTAGAACACCTCAGGGGCTATGTGATGACTCATTACCTAGAACAACTCAGGGGCTGTATGATGACTCATTACCTAGAACACTATAGGTGCTATATAATGCACTCTATTGTTTAGAAGACCATGACTTAAAAAGAGAAGCCTCTATGTTCAGCAGAGATGCAGCATTTTATTGCCATTTTTTTTTATTTTTATTTATTTATTTATTTTGGTTTTTCCAGACAGGGGTCTCTGTATAGCCCTGGCTGTCCTGGAACTCACTTTGTAGACCAGGCTGGCCTGGAACTCAGAAATCTGCCTGCCTCTGCCTCCCAAGTGCTGGGATTAAAGGTGTGGGATTAAACCACGCCCGGCTATGCCAAATATTTTTGAGACTTGATTGACTGAATCCAGGGACATGAAACCTACAGGTAAAGTGCCAACTGTACTGGATCCTCACTAATCCTTGTGTGTGTTTTCATGCCCCCTGGTAGTTTTCTCACATCAAATAGCTACATGATGTTGTGCTAATCAACGACAGGACCTTTCCAGTTTCAGAAAGCCCTCCTCTGTGGGGCTGACTCAGCCTTGCAAGTTCACATTGCCCCTCCTGCTGGGCTCTACAGCCTAGGAGTGTCATTACAGGCTCCCTTCATCCATTCTCTTCCATCTCCTGGGATCAGAAGGATGTAGTGCCATGTATTTTTACCTAGTGTGTTTGGTCTTTAGGACAGTAGAATAAGCCCATCCCTGTGACACTATGGCCCCAGCTGAGCCAGCCATGGGCACAGGGTAGTAGGATTAAAGGCAGTCACATAAGTGATGGTTCCGTGGCCTTTCTCACTTCCTTACATTGTGTGGGAGGTAGGGCGTATTGATGGGATATTCTGAAGGCTTCCTCACTCCCTCACATTTTATGCCAATAAAAATATCCATCTGCTGCTAGACAGAGCAAATGTGTTAAAAAAAAAAAAAAAAAACTGATCTTAGAATCCAGGTGTAACTGCTCACTAGACCGCACTTACAGCTTCATGTTAAAATTGGTTGGCATCAAACATTTTGGGATTCAGCATCCAGAATGTACTTAAAACCATTGGCCATGGGAAATAACTCAGGATTCGTTTCTTGTTCCACCTTTGTTCTACTTTGCTTTCTTACAGTACTGGGAATTAATCTGGGGCCTGTGCCTGACAGAGGAGTCCCCTGCCAAGCTGCTACATACTCAGCAAACACTTGGTGTGGTTTGGTTTTCTGTTCTGTTTTGTTTGAAGCAGCGTCTCTTACAGCCCATGCTGGCTGCGTAGCCAGGAATGGCCCTGAATTTATGACGCTGCGGCCTCCACCTTCCACGTGCTAGGTTACAAGCCTGTGCTCTGTTTTACGATGTGCTGGGGAGGAGCCCGTGCCTTCATGCCTGCCAAGCAAGCAGGCTGCCAGCTGAGCTCAGCTCCAGCCCTCCCACTGTTGGACACTGTTATTTCTACGCAGATACTAATTGAACTGACTTATGAGCTATCACTTGTCATGGTTTCTTTACTCTTAAAAATGTTAAATAAATTCACACAGTAAAATGGCTGTCCCATTTCATCATTATCAGAAGTAAGATAGTGTCACACACTTAGTTGTACAATAGCTATAAAATACTATGAATTGTTAGAACAGTTGTTAAAAGAATTGCAACTACATCCCCTTTATTTAATATCCTATAAAGATTATAAATTTTTATTTCCCTGATATTTTCAACCATTATGTTAGAACATGTAAGTTGGGCATCTGGAGTGATTGTTAAGAGCCCTCACTGCTCTTACAGAGGACCCAGAGTCAATACCCAACACCAGGAGCCTCACAACCATCTGTGACTACAGCTCTAGGAGAACCAGTGTCCTCCTCTGGCCTCCACAGGCAAGGGCACACTGTGTGCAATACACACACCCAGGTACCTCTTTATACACATAAAATGAAATCTTATTTTAAATACTAGAACACACAGAATAAATACTTCTAATCTGAAAATCCAAACTGAATTTTTGAGCACCAACATAATACCACAATGGAAATGTTTACAGTTGACCGAGACCCACTGAAAAAAGTTGTATGCATTTAATGGGGAAAATTTGTTTTTAACTTACCTCCAGGTTATATGTTTAAGGAACAAATTAAACGTGAATCCCATCCCCAAAATAACTCACATATATGTGTGTGTGTGTATGTATGTATGTATGTATGTATATACATGTATATGTATATAGTATGTGTGTATATGTATGTATGTATATACACACACACACACATACATACTAATGCAAACAATTCTGGTAGCAAGCATTTCAGATAATCCGTGCGCTGGGCAGTGGTGGCGCACACCTTTAATCCCAGCACTTGGGAGGCAGAGGCAAGCGGATTTCTGAGTTTGAGGCCAGCCTGGTCTACAGAGTGAGTTCCAGGACAGCCAGGGCTACACAGAGAAACCCTGACTAGAAAAAAAACAGGAAAAAAAAAAGTGAGAGAGACATTCATCCATATTTGAACAGGTTGTAAAAATGAAAAGCTATTCAAATGTAAGGATTTTAAGTATGGGTTTTTAAATGCCATGTGCTATCCCGTCCCGCGGGATTCAGTTATTCGTGGGTGCGAGGGGGACCGAGAACCTGGAAGGAAATGGGAGGAAAAGAAAGAGAGGCGGAGACCAAGTAGAATTGTACCTATCAAGGTCTCCTTTATTATGCTGAGGTGCCTTCCTTTTAAAGCATACATCGCGGAGAAAATGGGAGGGGTCGAGGGAGAATTATACAAAGAACAAAGAAGTGGGCATCTGCTGACATGGGGGCCGAAGTCAGGCGCCAAACGGCGGGCACTCTGCATCTTATCTCTGGAACATAGATCCTCCTTGACAGCCTTGGGTGTCAGGCTGGGCTCAGGCGTAACTCATGTCCTTGGATGTCATGGGAACTCAGGAAGAGATAAGGAAGAGGGGACTTTTATTCAACTTTACAGCCTTAGGTATTAGGAAGGGAATAAGGAGGAAGGGGGGTGGCAACCAGCTCTTAGCACAAGGCCATTTGATTTGTTAAAGAGATTTGAGAAGGGATCACTTTCTCACGGGATGGTCTCTGACATCTCCCCCTTCTGAATTAAATTTAATAAGGCCACACTTAACTGAGGTGATCAAATAATCTCTTTATCTTTAGATGAGCGGGCATTACCATGGCTGGGGGGACATTGACCCGATTCCTCCCGTGGGTGCTGTCACAGACCCACACTTGTGGCTCTTGGTATCTTTTGGGGAGGCGAGGCAGAGCCTTAGAAAATTTATTAATTGTAACTGAAATCAGATACCAACCTCTTTCCAAACCGGGTTTGTCTCTCAGGGAACTCAGAAATGGTCTATATGGACCTTCCCCTGCAATACTTAGTTTGCACCCATGCTGGGCCCATACCAGATTCGCATTTTTAACGAACCAGCATGCACAATTCTGAATTTTGTGCAGTTCTCATAGGAGAATTATCAACCTCAGACTCAGTAAGGCCTCTACAAGAATTATGTCAATTGTAACGCCACAATTTGTGGCTCTTAAGCTATAATAGGAGCTGGAGGTCACCCTTCTTCGTCCTTATTGTCTCCAAAACTTAAGGAACCAAGGGGACTCTGCATTAGCAGCAAGGGTGGAAAATTGGAGACGAGTCGCAGTTTCTGTCTCGGTGGGAGGAGGATCTTCTTCGTCTGAGTCCTGGATATCCAGCTGATGGTAGTGGACTGCAACCAACCGGCTTACTTAGAGCAGCTTCAATCTGCGACTTAACAAAACTGGTTAATTTTTAAAGGCCCAGGGGCCAAAAGACAAAAGCAGCAGAATACCCAAGAAAGGTCCCAAAAGTGTGGGAAGCAAGGTAGTGACCCAGGGAGAAGTAGAAAACCAATTTTTATACCAATATTCTTGTTTCTCTCTGCTGCGTTTTCTCTCTTCTAAACTAGCTCTAACTTTATCTATACTATCTTGAACTAAGCCGGTCTTGTCAGAGTAAAAACAACACTCTTCTAATATCTGAAATTTTTGTCTTTGTAACCTTAATATTTGTTATATCTTGTCTTATTGTTGAGACCACTACTTTTAAGACATTAACCTTTGCCTCTAATGTTTTATCTACAATAAGTTGCTAATATTCTTATGCATATCATTAACAAAATGATCAGTATGCAGCTGTTGATCTAAAGCTGTGGTAGATATTGAAGTTAAAATTGCAATTAAAGCAGTAAATCTTAAAATTGCTCATTTGACCTTTTTTAAGTTTGCATTCCCAGATTTTTAAACTAAGGATCATATCCTAATTCTAACAGGCAGCAAAACATATGTAAGTCTCTTTAACAAAATCATAACAGCAAATTTCTTATCTAAATTAGGATCTACATAATTAGTTAATTGACAACAATTACAATGAATATGAAAAGACTTGTCAAGATTGGTGATCTTAACTCTTAAAATTATCTAACAATATAGCATATATGTAAGGTACAAAAGCTTTCACAGCTATAGGGGAGTTGGCCTGAATGGCCAAAAACAGTGTCTCTGATGAAATCTTGTTAAATACACTGTAGCAGTCTCTTTGCCTCACAAGTCTTCATTTATAGTTGTCCTCAAATTGACACCAGGTTGGCTCTCCTTGCTGTAGCCCATGGCGAAGATAGGAAGTTTCTTCATCTTGTTTGTAAGTGGCTGCTCTCTCTGATTCCTCTTTTTTTGTGCACTTAACACAGCTTTTTTGTCATCACTGCCAGGGCACTCATGAACTCACAGGTCAGTCTGTCACAGGAATCATTCTAGAAGCTAGCATGTTTCTGCAGTATTCTGTGGATAAAACAGAAACACCGCCCTCTTTTCCCCATAATAACCTTCTGTTCAGGCTTATGCCATGTGTCAATGAGTGTATCCTTATCATCTCACCTAGACATGATTATGTCTAGTTTTAAGATACTATGAGGCATTTATTAAGTTCTTAGACATCTGAATTTTAAAATTCTTAAAAATAAAAGTATGATTTAAATAATGTGTATGGGGGTATAAATAATGTGTATGGGGGTATAATTTCTCCCCTTTTTGTTTAAAGAAGATAGAGTTTTTAAAGTTATATAATACCTTGTCTTTGAGAATTATAAAATTGTTGACAAAACCACTTAAATACTGGACTGTTATAGTTGGTTTTAATATAACATGGACAGTGACTAATTAAACTTTTAATTGTTTCTCTTGAAGAGAGATTGTAACTAGAATTTTTGAAAAGTTATTATAGTCACATGTGTATAATTTATTTATTTAATAGTCAGAAATAAGAGAAACTCCTTAAGTTTGCTTTGAGAATAACTATCTTCTAGAGAAAAGCAGCTTGATCAGTAAGTCTAAAACCCAAATAATTATAAGGATCTTGAGTTTGTATTTTTTTAGGAGCTATCTGTAATCTTTAACAGTTAAAGCTTTATGTAAACCTTTACAACATAAAAGCAAATCTTGGGGGGCTTTTCTAGGCAACCCAAGACAATTTCTTAACTGTCTAAAAACAGTCTTCTTAAAGGAACAGTTTTTTTTCTTATAAGTCGCATAAGCAATTGCAAGCTCTGGGATATAATATGACTATTAATATACAACTTAAAGTTTGATTGTTCAACATTTTTAAACACCATCTTTAGCACACAATTTAATTATCTGTGCTGAAATAGGATATGTATGTGATTTAATTCACATATACTTTTCTCTCATATAAAGGCTATTTTTTAAACACAGTAAATGGGATGCATGCATGCATGAATTTATAGAAGATATAGGAGCATGCATAAAAACATTGTTTAACTTATTTTAAGATAATGACTATTAATTTTACTTAATATGATGGTATGTAATAGATCAAACATCAATATTCTGTAATAACTAAATTAATGGCTGTTTGGAACAAGGAAAAGACACTTATATATATAAGCAAACTCTACACTATAACTTTATATAAAGTAGGCAAGTCAAATCGTAATGTCTTGATAAATTCCACAGCTTGATTGACCTTTTATAAACGTTGAATTTAAACTTTATTTAGAACAACATCTGGCTAGGTCTGTAAAAGGCTCTAAGAAGTGCCACACAAGCCGCGCTGAGGCTGCTCTCCTTTGAGCTCAGCATCAACCTAAACGCAAACATTTTCTCAATCTGAACACTCTGTCAGAGTCCTGGCCCAAAGATTTTCCCTATTTTGAAGTATCTTTAAAGACCTGTTTTTCTGGGTTAGTACTGTTTAGAATGACTTCAACCCTGAGTTATAAATTTTAAGCTAACTTTTTGTTACAAGCAAAAGGCTGCCTGCCTCTTTAAGAGCTTGTAATTGGCCCTTAGCAGGGCTTTTTTAGCTGTACTTGGCTCTTAGCCACAGTGCAGCTAACTTATCAGTTTGTGCTATGCAAATTGAGACTGCTTTTTAAACAAGTTAAACTAAATTAAAGTATGTACAGCCAGCAGATAAAGTTTTAACCATTTATATTTTTTAACATGAAACACAGAACAACAATCATTCAAACAACAAAACAAAAACAAACATGAATTGACAAATATATGGACAATTTGGTGCACCAAAAACAGACAATAGACAGACAGGGAATAGAACTTGGTGTCTCAAAGGGACACAGATATCTTAATCAGAGCTAAGAATATCTCCATAGGAGATAGAGAGGAAGCAGGACGTCTCCCGTTTTCCTTCTGTTTCCAGGAGAGCTCTGAAATAGCTTATTTTCATTTTTTTCTCTTTTTTGCTAAAAGGTCTCAAACAGGGGATAACTGCTTTTCTAAAACTTATTTTCTCTCTCTCATGTTTAGAGTCTACTTCCTTATCTCCTTCTTCTGGGAATACATCCAGAGAAGGGAGAGGAGGCACAGTGGTTGCTTTGATAGTTACACTTCAATAAGAAAAGACAGTTGTAGGGACCGCATCGGGACCCTCATTAGCTAGTTTATCATTTAAGTCTCTACCTACCTTTCACCATTTTTTACAATGTATCTCTGCTTCATCTATAATAAACCATGGACATACCTGGTCTATGAAAATAAAAAGTCTAATCTAATTTTTCTTTTTTACTCGTACTCCTCTTTCTCTGAGAGCTACCTTTAAGCCTTTGATGAAGGCTGCCTCTTTAGATAGCTTGTTTCCCATTACCTGAAGTGGAGATGACTCACTCACCAAGGACTTCTCGCTCTTCCGTGAGCAGCGGAAAGGGTCCTTCACTGCTTCTGAATTGTTGGGGTCGCGACGAACTTCTCTGGAACCTCCACTGATTAGGAATTACGATCCGGACCTCGCCCTCACGTAGGGCGCCACTTATCCCGTCCCGCGGGATTCAGTTATTCATGGGTGCGAGGGGGACCGAGAACCTGGAAGGAAATGGGAGGAAAAGAAAGAGAGGCGGAGACCAAGTAGAATTGTACCTATCAAGGTCTCCTTTATTATGCTGAGGTGCCTTCCTTTTAAAGCATACATCGCGGAGAAAATGGGAGGGGTCGAGGGAGAATTATACAAAGAACAAAGAAGTGGGCATCTGCTGACATGGGGGCCAAAGTCAGGCGCCAAACGGCGGGCACTCTGCATCTTATCTCTGGAACATAGATCCTCCTTGACAGCCTTGGGTGTCAGGCTGGGCTCAGGCGTAACTCATGTCCTTGGATGTCATGGGAACTCAGGAAGAGATAAGGAAGAGGGGACTTTTATTCAACTTTACAGCCTTAGGTATTAGGAAGGGAATAAGGAGGAAGGGGGGTGGCAACCAGCTCTTAGCACAAGGCCATTTGATTTGTTAAAGAGATTTGAGAAGGGATCACTTTCTCACGGGATGGTCTCTGACAATGTGCCGGCATCTATTTGGCGGGAAATGGCCTTGTTTGAAAGCAGTTCTGGCTCTGCCTTGCTCCCCTGGAGAGCTACTGAGTGAATGTTGCAGGGCCCGGGATTGGGGAGTGAAAGCCTAGCATGTCCCCACCATACAGGTGCACTTGAGGTGAGCACTCCAGAGAAGCACCGTGCAGGAGCTGAGAGTAAGGGCAGCAGTGAGAACTGCATTGCGTTACAGCTGAGAGGCAAAGGTTGAACTGCCTTTGGCAGGTTTTTTGTACTTAGTTCAGTTAGTAAGGCGACCAACGTGCACTTTTCCAGAGGACCTGCTCTGTGCAAGTTTCTGAGTGTCTACTAGAGGGCTGGCTAAATAAGTCCACCAAGTTTATCCCAAGATTTGTCTCACCATATGTGTGAGACTGCATGCAGGGCTGGGGAAGTAGCTCTTTGGTAAAGTGCCTGCCATCTATCCTCTATGAAAAAGCCCAACACAGCAGCATGCATTTGGGATGCCCTTGCTGGAAAGGTAGCTATTTCCTGGAGCTCCCAGACCAGCCAGTCAGGTGACACCTGCTGGCACACAACAAACAGATCAATTCAATTTGAAAATTTCTCTGTGGGTTCCCTGTGGGAGATGGCCTTGGTGAAGAAGGTTCTGTCCCGCTGCTGCAGCTGTCCATAGAGCCTTTTATCCCTTTCTGTGCTTTCTCTGAAGGCTGCCTAGCCAGATGACTAGCTCTCAGCGCCATATGTCTTCAAGTCTATGTTCATGGCGTAGTTCCATCCATACAGCCTCTCGTTGTTGATGTTGCTGCCCTTGGTTTTTTATTTTGGCTTTTGTGTCTTGGGGCCCACCTTTGCTGATAGGTCTGGGCCCCTGCTTTACAAGTATACAACATACAAACAAATGGTGACTTGACAGACTTCTCAGAAATGGTATCTCTTCGCACTCTGACTCTTAGAACCTGGTACCCCAGTGCTGTCTGTGGAAGGAAGTGTTTGGAGATAGCCATCCTTTGGCCCTTGGCCTCCCAGATAGACATCATACTCGCTAAGACTGCGGGAACCGGAAGTGAGGGAGCAGTGGGTCAGAACAAACCAAAGGGCTGAGAAATGAATACTCTCCCAGTGTCTCTGGAATGAGAATCATTGTTCTATTTGACAGCATCCCTTTACATCACAGCTAAGTAAGTGTTCATGAACCCAGCCATTGGTGATGGCTGATACAGGTACAGAGAGGCTGGGCAGGGCTGCTGGACTGTAAGAGTTTTCTTTTTAAGTTGTTTTTCAGGCTGCTTTGGCTTTTATTTATTTATTTATTTTTGGTTTTTCGAGACAGGGTTTCTCTGTATAGCCCTGGCTGTCCTGGAACTCACTCTGTAGACCAGGCTGGCCTCGAACTCAGAAATCCACCTGCCTCTGCCTCCCAAGTGTTGGGACTAAAGGCGTGCGCCACCCAGCTTGGCTTATATTTAAAACAGAGAATAAGACCCTTTGAGAAAGATCCCCAGGGCTGTCGTAGTGAAAGTGAGAGTGTCGGTTCTTTCTGGTATTACAGTCTGTCCCCATCGTGCGTGGCACAGGTGGAGCCTTGTGGATCAGACACAAACACATGCGCACTTGTGAGCCCGCTCCTACTGTCTCCAGGAAAGACATTTGGGACATGGTGAGCAATGGCACGTGCTAGAAGGCTTTGCAGATGTTCTCTGTGTCCCTCAGAGCAGCCTGGTGTGAAGAGAGGGTTTGCCCTTTTCAGAGACGGCGCATTGAGGCCCTGGCAGAATGCCCATTCCTGTCTTAACTCTAGATGAGAAAAGGTCACAGTGTCGTGCTGCCCTCCCACATGCGACCCGCTCCTGCTTTGTGTCTGTATCTCCATTATTCTCTGAATATATGCATCCATTTACAAGATTATGACAGGCTGGCAGGCTGCGCGGTACCTCAGGCTTCCGGCCCTTCATCCGGCCTTGGTCCCATTGCTCCAGCACCACAGGTCCCAGGAGCATGGAGGTCACTGAGTGCCATTACTTTCCTCACCCGTGTCCTTCTACAAATTTGGCTCCTGAAGTTTTTATATTTAAACATGGCACCCGATTAGAAACCCAAGTAAAGTTTGGGGTATCAGACTGTATGTTGGCCTCTGTCCCTCCCCCGCGCGCGGAGCACTCGCTCCCATCAACCTTTCCTGGGGGGCCGGGGGGGGGTGGGATGGGATTGTGATTCACTAACAGAGTGTCTGGGAGCTCCAGGTGTCAGGTTTCCTTACACGGGAACTCCTGGGTTGCCTTTCTTCATGGTCCGCAACATCATAGTTCTGCTCCTTAAATACTCCTGGGGTGGGTTGCACAGCTCGCATCATCTTTGGTTGTAGAATCACACCTAGCTTGGAGCTCTAATCTGAGGGCCTCCTCTCATCTCCTCTTCCTGGGGATAACCTGGGAAGGGCTTACCCTCTCTCTCTCTCTGAGCCAGGGAACCGTTGCTTATTTTCTCATCGATGTCTGTAGCCGCCGCTTCCAGTGTGTTGGTCCTTCCTGTGTGGTGTGTCCATGCCTGCGGGGCAGTGTTCAGCATCTCTTAAGATCTTCCTCTGAATCCCCAACCTCCTCTACAGATGCTGACCCTCCTGGGTCTCCACATATCCTACTCTGCTTCTGCGATGGTGCCCGCCTGAGCCTGCAACTTATGCCTGTCAGAGAGCAAAGAGCCATCTCCTATTTTCTTTAAGGCCCCTTAGCTCTTCTCCATCTGAGGAGACAGGCAGATCAGACAGAGGACTCAGTTCTATTCTAACTTTCATCTCCCAATACAGTCACAGCCTGGGAAGGTACAGGAAGCCCAGGGCGTCTCTGCAGATGACAGGGTCAGTTCTGCCACTGTAGGGCTTCCCTGGAAGGCACTGATGGTCCACACAGGCTGTGTGTGACTGAGCTCATCCTTGAGCTTCGAAGGTGTGTTCCCTCAGGAAGCCCTCTGCCCTGATCCCCCATCTACTGAGAAATGTCCTGTGCACCCGCTGCTCTCCGTGGCTTCCCATCCATTGTTTGGGAGGCCCCACAGGGCCCCATGCACATTTTCTGGATCCCAGAGGGCTCCTGTCCCCAGAGGCCAGGAGTTGACACTCATACTCTATGTGGGCACTCAGGCGTGGCGCCTAGGCCTTCCTTCCTCCCGAGGCATACATTGTTTCTGGATCTCTGGCCATCCTTTTCTCCCTTGCACGCCTCCTCTTCTGTCTCTGCCTTCATGTCGTTCTTCATAGCAGCTGCACAGCTGCTCCTAGCTTTGATGCTGGTGACATCACAAGAAATGCCCGGATTGCAAGCTAGGTAGTAGTGACAGTAAAGAGGAAAGACTCGTTACTATAATTCCGACTCTGAGAAGGCTGTTCTTGCAGAGGGCGTGGGTTCAGTTCCCAGCGCCCACCTAATGGCTTGAAGCCATCCATAACCTCAGCTCTAGGGCATCTAGCAGTCTCTTCATGCTTCCACGGGCACCAGTCATACATGCAGTACACAGACATGCAGGCGAACTATTCAGACACAGACAATGAAAATAAATCTTTAAGAAGGACAAGGAGGAGGAAGAGGAGGAGGAGGAGACCCAGGGAAGTACCAGATGCTCATTTGCCTCCTAGGCTCAACTGCAAGGCTCAGCAGCGTCCCGAGAGGTTGTCCTGGAGCTGCCCTTCGCATTTATGTCTGATATTTGGGTTTGTGCTTTTAACAATGTGGCACAAGGACTGTTTTTCTTTTTTTTTTTTTTTTTTTTTTTTTGGTTTTTCGAGACAGGGTTTCTCTGTGTAGCCTTGGCTGTCCTGGAACTCACTTTGTAGACCAAGCTGGCCTCAAACTCAGAAATCCGCCTGCCTCTGCCTCCCGAGTGCTGGGATTAAAGGCGTACACCACCAGGCCCAGCAGACAAGGACTTTTTGATTACCTATAAGCTGGAACTGGCATTTGGTGGGTTTATAGTTGTCATAATAGGTCACATGTAAACAATAAAAAAAATAATAAAACAAAATTAAAAAAAAAAACCAACAACCCTAAATTAATGCCTTAGAAGCTTTGATGTTTCCATCACTGGCCAGTCAAAGTGTTTTGTGCAGGTCCAGTCAGACCAAGTGCTCTGCTCAACCGACCCCTGGATACACAGCCCGACTGTGCGCTGTGAAGTCTCCCTGTGTTCGCAAGCCGTCCTGTTTCTGAAGCGATCTCCGGCTGCCTGAGCAGTCGCTCGCCTGCCTTGTGTTCCCGTGGTTGTTAAGAGGCCAGCGCTGAGCTGTTTTCTCAGTCTTGCTTCTTTAGTCTTCTGTGGCCTTTATCATCTTGTCCTCTTCTCACTTTTCCCTTCCCCACTCAATAGATGTAACAGTCCATAAGTCAGCGCTAACCTCTAAGCAGCTACTGGGGTCAGCTGTCGTTGACAGTTTGACAGTTGAGGGTCAGAGTGCCTGTAGCAGTCAGTTGGATGGTCCCCTGCCAGGAAAGGTCTGTTTCAAGCCACAAGTTTGATCCTGTCTCCTTTGGAAGTACAACACAGCTTTTGAATTTTAAGAAAAGTAGAAAAACAGCAACAACCACCAACTTAGAGTGGGAAACATCTGTCACTGGGATTATTCAGTGTTTCTTGGATTGTTCTTGGTAATACTCGAGGGTCCTGGTTGTGATCGTGGAATATGTGGGTTTTAGTTTGCAGTTAACATGTTCCGAACCTTGCCACCTTCCTCCAATCCCACGGGAGCAGAATTCGACCCAGAAGAGGATGAACCAACGTTAGAAGCAGCCTGGCCTCATCTGCAGGTACTGGACTTGACACCAGCTCGGATAGGATGGAGTGTGATGGTGTGTGCTGTGTGAGAGGGCCCAGGGCCGCTAGCTGATAGCCAGGGGCTTCTGATCTTCTCAAGGAGTCTCTGGTCTGAAAAGTTTTAGTAGAGGAGAGAGGGGGAAAGAAGGGAGAAGTGGGAGAAGTAGGAAAAGATTGATTAAATAATTTTGTGAGTGATCGATAGGCTGATTTTATGGACCCATTACACAAACCGGAGAAGTAGACTGATTTGTGGGCCCTCAGTGATGATGGCAATTTCTCTGTTGCTGTGATGAAACTCCATGACCCAAAGCAGGTTGGGGAGGAGAGGGCTTATTTGGCTTACACTTCCACACCACTGTTCATTATCAAAGGAAGTCAGGACCAGAACTCAAAACAGAGCAGGAACCCGGTGTCAGGAGGTGATGCAGAGGCCATAGAGGGTGCTGCTTACTGGCTTGCTTCCATGATTTAGTCAGCCTGCTTTCTCATCGAACCAAGCCCTCCAGCCCTGAGGTGGCCCCACCATGATGGGCTGGCCCTTCCTCATCAATCAGCAATTAAGAAAATGTTCTACAGGCTTGCTCACAGCGTTCTCAATCAAGGCTCTCTCCTCTTAGATGACTGCAGTGGGTATCAAGTTGATATAAGACTGCCCAGCACAGGTTTAGAGCGTTTCCCAGGCGTGCTCCTGGCTCTCGGTGCTTGGGTCCTAGGCTCCTTGCTGATAACCTGGACGATGCACGGCCACTGTTAAGAGGCTAGCAGGAGCAAAGCATTTCTGCATGTCTGCATTTCTGCATGTCCTTGGTGAGGGAGGAAGCAGAAGGAGAAGCAAAGTGAGAAGCCTGGGAAGGAGCCAGATGCCCCACCCGCAAGGCCCTAAATTCCAAACAAACAAAAACAAACAAACAAAAACAAACAAACAAACACAGCCCGGGATAGACCATCCTACTATCCAGCCCACTGGGCTGTTTATTTACAAAGGAAACCACAGTGGTTGTGGCTCGGTGGCTGTGTTTTGGTGTTCCTCTCTCAGGCAATCCGAAACTTCGTGTCCACTTAGAACTCCATGATCCATGTAGACGGCCGACTGCAGGCTCCACCCTCAAGTCTGGTCATGGTCCCAGGGGTAGCAGCTAAGCCATGAAAAGCACTGTGTGCCATTTAAGAAATAGTCTGTGGTTCTCACTAAATAAAAGAATTCCAACTGCAGTTGTAATTATGCTAAGCCACACAATTCAGCGTTAATTTTGAATGCATGTGTGGTTTTTCTTAAGTCCAGTGTTTTCAGCAGATAAAGAATGAGTTAGAGAGGTGTGTGTGAGCCTGATGAAGTGCCATGTAACTTGACTCTCTGTTTTTTTTTTCTTCTTCCTAGCTTGTTTATGAATTTTTCTTAAGATTTTTAGAGTCTCCAGATTTCCAACCCAATATAGCAAAGAAATATATTGATCAGAAATTTGTATTGCAGGTAAGTTCCCAGCCAGGTGTTCCTCGGCAGCTTTAAGGACAGCATGGCCACTGTCACTAAGTGCTGTTTTATTTTTCTTAAAGCTTCTAGAGCTGTTTGACAGCGAGGATCCTCGGGAGAGAGATTTTCTAAAAACCACCCTGCACAGAATCTATGGGAAGTTCTTAGGCCTGCGCGCTTACATCAGGAAACAGATCAATAATATATTTTATAGGTAAGTCCCCCGTGTGGTTCTCATTCACCCTTGCTGCTGTCACATCAAAGATGCGGAGGGAAACTGAGTCATGTGCTCATGACCCCACCACGCCACCACTCATGCTACACACACACACACACACACACACACACACACACACCCGTGTCTTACCGTATTCCCTACCCTTGCTGGGTTCCTAAAGCTGTCCAGTTGTTCACAATGTAGATGCTTCTGTCCCAGGCACCTGCTTGCTACCTTGTTATTCCTGCTCAGTTCCAGGGAAGACAGGGAGGAGGAGGAGGAGGAGGAGGCAAGGAAGTGGGCAGCCTTTGCCTACAAGAATCTGGGAAGTAGATGAACAGTTTGATGGCCAGCCAAACACAGAGAGGAGAGCCTGGCAGCTGGCAGACAAGACAGCTTTCCTATCTATGCCCAGACTTGGGCCTTCAGGATCAAAGAGTGACCACAGACCTGTCCCCACAACCCCCAGCACAGAAAGGACAAATACATTGATAGCTGTGACCCCAGATATCTTCTTACCTCTACCTGCCTCTCCCCCATCCCTGTCTCATCTCTGACCAGGCCTCATGACTCTTTAAGTTCTAATATCCCAGGAGAGCATGCAGGTCTATACCTATAATTCCACGGCTCCAGAGGCCGAGGCAGGAAGATTGCCACAGCTTCATCTACATAGAGGCCCTAGTGAGCCAGGGCTCCATTCACATGGTCCGTGTCACTGCTGCTGTCTGGTTAACATGTGCAGTCATCCTAAGTTCTATCTGTGCTTCCAGGGTCTGTGCAGCCGTGTGTTACCCTGGGCTGCACTGCTGTCCTGCCTTGCCTTGAGCCCCCAGATATCCTTCCTCAAGAAGTCCACATGGGCTGACATGGTTCCTGCTCCCCAGGGGCCGCCTGGTGACAGCAGCTTTGTATGCACCAACAGTGATACAGAGAGGGTGCTGGAGGAAGACTCTGTGTAGCTCTTTCATAGGAATGTCTCCTCATGTCACTCCTGGCTAGCCTGTCACTCACTGAACTAGGATGGCTTCAAACTCAGGGCTCCTGCTTCTGCTAGGACTGAGGGTGGGAGTCACCTGCCCAGCCTGGGCTGTGTAGCTCTTTCTGACTAGTACCTGGAAGGCTGACTAAGTAATTGTTGGCTTCTTCCGTTGGCTCCTGCTGTGACATCTGACTCTAGAGGAGCCGAAAAGTAACAAACGTTGGCAGTGATGGAAATGTGACATCCATCTGATGTAAAGTAAGCCTCACAGCCCAGCTCTGGGCCAGACCTGAGCCCTCGGCCCTCACGGCAGCGCTCACAGCAGTGCACCGGCCTGCCGGACCCTGCTTCAGCTCCCAGCAGTGACTGACCGTGGCCCAGAAAGGGGAGCTGAGAGTGAGGCTGGCGCCTGTGTGGCCCTCTGGCCTGTCCAGGCCTGGGGTTTCCCAGGATCTTTTGCCTGATGGCACATGGCAATCTTGGGGTCCTCATTGTGTGGGCTTCCCTTTGAGCCTTTCCAGGTTCTCTGGTGGAGCCCAGCCCAGCCCGGGCTTGCTGACGAGTCGGAGAATGATGTCCACTCCTGGTTTTCACTTCTTGTTGCTCTGCTTCCTCACAAGGTTATCACTCAGCTGACGTCATTGTCTGCATACAATGGGTACAGCTTAGATTCCAGTCTCTTAGTCCCACAATGCAGGCCTTGCCTGTAGAGTCGTTTCTCCAGGACTAGCGGTTCTGGTCAGGCAACAGAAGCACAGATGTGAGACTCGTGCACTGTGGGTGGGTGCAGTGCACTGTGGGTGGTGCAGATGGGCCTCCTGCCTCAGAGATCGTCCCTTGAGTGCTGACCGCTCGGCTGCTTATTCAGAATAAGTCCGAGTGACTCAGTTCTCACAAGGGGCTGGTGCTGCCGAATGGTGTTTCTGGTCATCTTTTCTATAGTTATCTTGATACATCCACTCAAAAGCAAACATCTCGAAGACTCTCTAACTGGCCTGGGTCTTTTTATTGCTGTTTGGTGTAAAAAGAGTCAGAAAGCTCAAGAGCAGCTCCCAGATCATAGAAACTCAGCACTGTGTGCGTTCAAATCCCGACCCAGAAGTCCACACACTCAAAAATGTGAATGTTTTGAGCACTAACGTGATACCACAGTGGAAAATTACACACTTGCCTTATGTGATGGGTCATAGTTAAATCAGGACTGGCCAGGGACGCCTGCCTACAGACCCAGCTGTTCAGGATGCTTAGGCGGAACGGTCATTTGAGCCTAATAGTTATCAGCTTGAACTGCATAAAGAAACCGGTCTCTATTTTCTTGCTTAAAATTTTTTTAGTCATACTTAACATAATGTTTCCAGCTCTGTGTAAAGAGAATAGAATAATTGAATTTTTGGTTTCAGCTTGGGTGATATCCCAAGGTATATCTTATACATATGCAGATGTGAATCTGAATGACCCCTGACCCTGTAAACTGCTGGTCCAGAGCAATTAGGGTAAGGGATTCTCAACCTGTGCCCGTATCTGTAAGGAAGTGCAGTTTGAGCGGTTTGCTTCTACTTTCTGAAGCATTAAGCTGATGTTCCTGTCTGTCAGTTCTCATAGACTCTGTCAATTCTGTTAGTGTGAGCCAACAGTGACTCCCATGCCGCCTTTCCAAGGTGGTAAACAGCAGGCTAGCACGCTAGCATGCTCCATGCTCACCAGGCCTTCCCTTGCTGCCCCACCCAGAGCCAAAGTTTAAATCAGCACCTGTTCTCCTCTCAGTTCTGACCTTGACCTGCCCTCAGCAGAACTGGTGTCCTCTAGGGCAGGAAGGTCCTGAGTGGCTTCTCAGTACTGTGCATCTCTCTCTGTCCACATGGCCTCTCTGATCTTACTTGGAGCCTTGTGAGTTTGGGGTTCTTTTTAAGATTTATTTATTTTTTATACATAAGTACACTGTAGTTGTCTTCAGACACCACAGAAGAGGGCATGATCTGAGATCTCATTACAGGTGGTTGTGAGCCACCATGTGGTTGCTGGGATTTGAACTCCGGGCCTTCGGAAGAGCAGTCAGTGCTCTTACCCGCTGAGCCAGCTGGTTTTTTTTTTCTTTTCTTAATAGCCTGACTAACCTTGAACAGACACTAATTCTCCTGCCTCCGACTTCCCACTGTTGTAACTGGAGGCATGGGCTGCCCCTTTGGGCTTTAGTGCTACTTCTGTGAGCACTAACTGCCTCCAGGAGGGAATCAGGAGAAGCTGCCAGTCTCCTCACGACTGACCTGGAAATGAGTGCCTCCTACTTCCATGCTAGGCAGGGCACAGGACAGTTCAGCTCCACAGGGAGTGGATCCCACCCATGGTAGGTGCGGGACACAGCATATGGGAGACTGCTCTAAGCAGTTAGAAGTGCTTAGAACTATGACACTTCCATAAATGATATTAATGTGGAAGCCGCATGGCTTCCAGAGGCCGACATCCTCCTGTAATACCCAGGAAGGAGGAGAAGCGTGGCCTGGCAGTCCTGCGAGCTGTGTGCAAGGTGCTGCACCAGCTACAGAGTTAGCTGTCTTTTACATACTTGAGGTGAACTCTGTGAGGGGGAGGAGGAGACGGTCAGATTGGGTTTTACAGTAAGTCACTTCCCTACACTGTCCTGTACAGACTGGCTGACCGCCAGCTCTGTGCGCAAGGGACAGGAAGAGGGCAGCAGGAAGCAGGTGGGACACACGTTCTTTGAGGGGTTTTCCCTGTGTAGCCCTGGCTGTCCTGGAACTCCCTCTGTACACTAGCCTGGCCTCAAATTCAGAGATCCCCCTGCCTCTGCCTCCTGAGTGATGGGATCAAAGGCGTGCACCACCACGCCCGGCTGGGACACCACCACCATGCCTCTGGCAATACCCATCCCTCCCAGCCATCCCTTCAGACTATAGCCAAACTCAAGGCGTCTGGGTGTGGCCTTGGAACCTCCTACATGCTGTCTGGCCTATCGCCTATCTCACCTGGATTCACAGACTGTCCTCCCACCCTCCACTCCCACTGCATGCCTCACCTTGATAAGTCTGTCAGAGGCCTCCTGGGGCTTAGTGTGAGTAGAGCCATCTGAGAGGCCTGGCCATCTGAGAATACAGAGATGTCTCAGCCTTCGCCTCAGACTTCTTCATGTCTGGATACTTAACCTCTCCTGGTCGCTAGCCAGTTTGTCTCAGGATACTGGGATTTGGGCCAGAAACCAGTAAGAAAGCAGCTTCTATGGGAGGTGCTCCCTCTGATGGGCGAGGGTCTCCTCCACCATTGCGTGGCCTAACTGTGCTGCCCTGTATTGTGGACCACCAGCCGTCAAGCAGCTGGGTTCAGTCTCCATGGACTCCTGGGGGTGGGCATTCTCCTGTTCCCTTCACTTAACAGACGTGTTTAAGTAGCACGCAGATGCCAGGCTTGGTCTTAGCACCAGGAACACATTCACAGGAAGTCCTCGTCCCTGTCTGGAGGGAGACAAGCTGACACAGAGAGTGGGGTGCATGCTTCAAGAGCTCCCTAGATACCTGTGTCGGGTGTGATGGGCAGAGACTGCACAGAGGCCCCGAGGAGAAGTGGGCTGCATGGGAAGCCGGTGCTGAGGAAGTAGGCTCAGAACTGGTGCGAGAGACAGTATGGGTTCAGAGAGGAGCTTCCAGCCTTGCGGGAGGCAGGGGAGGAGTGCTAGGTATCAGACTCTAAAACTGAGTAAGACATCACCTTATGTTGATGTTGGCAGGCGAATAGGATCGAGGGCTGGACAGATGTAAACACAACCAGGTAGACAGCAGTGCAGACGGGCATCGTCTCAATCTGCTGGTTGAAACACAGGCGTTGGCTTCCTGGATACCTGAAATTTTTCAGAATAAAATATTGAAGAAATCTGAGCTGCACAGACTTTCTGCCCTCAGGGTATCGGCCGCCAGGGCTTGAGGGTTTCCTGGACTTGGAAAGCAGCTGAGCAGCTAGCTGTCCCTCCAAGGTGCCAGAGCTGCTGGCCCCAGCTCCTCCCCAGCTTTCCCTCCGGTCTAACGCCAGGCGCCTTGTGTGTTGCAGGTTTATCTATGAGACAGAGCATCACAATGGCATAGCGGAGTTACTGGAGATCCTGGGAAGGTAAGGCGCTGCCCCAGCAATGAGCAGCTGAAGCTAGAGTTTGACTTTGCTCATCTCTTCTGACCCCTGCCCAAGAGCAGAGCCTTGTCAGCCAGGTCCTGAAAGAACGGATGTAAGGAGACTGTAAGGAGAAGGAAGGGTG
The DNA here is from genome assembly GCF_978045245.1 of Mus caroli. NCBI lineage: Eukaryota > Metazoa > Chordata > Mammalia > Rodentia > Muridae > Mus > Mus caroli. The sequence goes on from NW_028227269.1 coordinate 108,570,544, forward strand.
TCCTTTGATGTAAGGAGAAGGAAGGGTGGTAAACTTGCACCAAATAACAACGTGCTTCCATTTCTGTGGCTCCACAGGCAGAGCCCTCTCACCCACCTCAGTCTCTGACCTCAGAAACCATGCAATTTCAATGTATTTTTTCTCAAGTAGTGTTAAAAGTAGTGAGAGAAGAAGGTTGATATTATACGCATATTTGAAGAATATGTATTTGAGGGGTTGAGTAAATGCTGATATTTCGAATTGGTTCATTTTGTTGGCCTTTCATATGTATAGTATCATTCAATTTCTATCATTTTAATCAGAGTAAACTTTTTACTTATTATCATAAATTAAACAACAAAAACAAAAAACCCTGTAAATATAAGATTCCCTGACTCGCTGTTTCCCCCGGAAGATTTCCTTGGAGCTGAGAGGTTGTCCAGACAGTGCTCACTCCAGTGCACTTGCAGCTGAGCGTTATCCCGAGTATACAGAAGGTGGCGGCTGGCTCCCTCCAGCCTCTGACCCTGTAGTCTGGGTCCCTCCCCCACACCCTCCCCCCCCACACACACACACTGTTTAGTCTGTCCCTCCCAAGTTGCTGCTCTCGATGTGATTTGAAGAGTGCTGGACCTAGGCTGGCTCTGTCCCTCGCAGCATGGCTCCCTTAGTATGACTAAGGGCTTGCCTCCGCAGTTCCATGAGCTTGGGCAAGTCCCTTCTGTTAAACAGGAGGAAAGCTCAGGTCCCTGCTGCTGTTGCCCTCTGCCATGTGTCAGGATGGTGTGAGCCGTGTTAAGTGTGACTCTTACCACACTGTCTCTTCAGTCCTGCCTCCAGCACTGGGCTCATCCAGGATCCCACACAGATGTACACCCCACGCTTGGTCCTAGAGGACCAGGTCACCACTGCTCTGACGCTCCCTAGCTCAGAGAAACAGGTTCGCTTTGCCTAGTCAGGAAACCACGTGGAGAAGCCAGCTCACGCTCAGTTTGAGGTCCTTTCCACGGTGTGCCTTTCCTACAGAATGACATCACCCGGCCTGCACACTGGGAGGGGACAGGACTCTGGTTCACGCTAGGATAATGATCTGGAATTGTGCCCAAGAATGTTGAAGCCTTTAAGGAAAGTGCTGGGTGGGAGGACCTGGAACTGGGTCCCTCCCCCTCCCCCGAGCTGTTTAACCCACTGTAGCTTTAGGGGTGTCAGTTTAACCTACTGCAGCTTTAGGGGTGTCCGTCTGCCTCCAGAAGCTCCTGCAGCCCAGCTCCCCCAGGGCTGGGACTTGTGGCCCATAGCAGAAAAGCCAAAAATGGCCGTGCTCCCGGGCTGGAGGGCCGTTTGTGGTTGCTCCTGTCGCTATCCTCTCTATTCTGAAGTAAACGTTTTGCCCATTGGCTTTTCATGCTGAGAACAAAAGCTAAAAGAGAACATGACTCCTGACTATGATCTGGAATGTGTAAACACGCAAACTGAATTCTCTCTTCACAGTATAATTAATGGATTTGCCTTACCACTGAAGGAGGAACACAAGATTTTCCTGCTGAAGGTGTTGCTGCCCTTGCACAAAGTGAAGTCCCTGAGTGTCTACCATCCCCAGGTAAGGCCAGCTGAGCACAGCTGCCCACCTCTGCAGCGGTCCAGCCATGTCTGAGAGTGCCTCCGTTCCCACAGCACTGTACTGCATCGAAAACGGGCTTCTGGCAGTATTTCAGAGTCTGGGGACAGAGAGTTCTTGAAGATGGCTTAGTTGTATAATCACTTGCCATCAAGTGTGAGGACCACGGTTGAGACCCCAGAACTCATTTAAATGGCAAAGAGATGTGGCAGCACACCTGTGCTCCCAACCTCAGACGGTAGAGGCAGAATCCCAGGAGCAAGCTGGCTAGCCATCTAGCAATGTAGCTAGCTCCTGGTTCAGGTGAGAGACATTACCTCAGTGGTACAGGCTGGAAAGCATCAAGGAAAACCCCAATGTCAGCTTCTCCGCTCCACGGGTATTCATACATGTGGATATTTATGACCACACACATTTATGCATACAAAAAAGAAAATGCAGGGTAATCTCTGGCATGTAGATTGTACAGAAACTTGGGGAACCAGCTTTGAAAGGAGGCTTCTAACAGTGTGATCTAAGCCTTAGAGACAAAAGCCGATGGCCACAGCCAATGGCGTGTTCTGACACCTTGTAGAGCCAACTACAGGGCTCAGGCTGTAGTCACGCTGCTACCTTAGTCAGTTGCAGCCTCTGACTCATTTCCGTCTGCTTGCATTGGATCTGCTCTCCCAGAGACAGAACTTAGCTATGCTGGGGCTCAAGGAGGTGGCCACCCTCAGTTGTGGCCTACAATCCCCTGCACGGCTGGACACAGACTAGGGTGCCATTATACATTAAAAACACATGGGCAGGGAGCTGGAGAGGTGGCTCAGCACTGACTGCACTTGCAGAGGACTCAGGTTCATTTCCCAGCACCCACAAGGCAGCTCTTCGCCGTCTGTAACTCCTGCTCCAGTGAAGCCCTTTCTGGTTGCTGTAGATCTGCATGGGCACTGGGCACAAAGTTACCCACACACATAAACAAAATATTAACAAAATACTTTCATTTCCACCCCTCCCTCCCCTCCCCGACACACACAGCACATGGGGGGCGGGGGCTGGAGCCATGGCTTAGCAGTTAGGAGCACTGACTGCTTTTCCTAAAGACCCAGGTTCAAATCCCAACACCCAAATAGCAGCTCACAGCTGTCTGCAACTCCAGGATGTGACGCCGTCACAGACTTACACGCAGGCAAAACACCAGTGCACATAAAGTAAAGATTATTTTTTAAGAAAGCACATGGAAGGGCTGTGGGCATCGTAGGATAGGCAGTACTTGCTTGTCATGTGCAAGGTCTCAGCTTCCATCCCCAACAAAGATTTGTATCGAGACGTAGAGCTCATAACTGTAATCCCAGCACTCAGGAGTCCGAGGCAGAAAATCATGAGTTTGAGGCCAGCGTGCACTGTATGGAACAGGACCTCATCTAAACATTAAACAAGAGTCCATTCTGACCCAATGCACTGTCCTCCTGTTCGCACATTTCCTGTCTGGCATCGCCAGGTAACAGGTCTGTTTGTCTTGTATCATATCCATCTTGAGCTTGGCGTGGGGGACATCTAATCTCAGTGCCCTGAGACTGAGGCAGGAGGCTGGCAGGAACTTTGGGCTACATATAAATATTATCTCAAAGGACAAATAAAGACAGTGCAGAGATTTCTGGTAGGACTCTGCACTACAGCTTTCCAGGCATTACATTACCTGTTCATTCTCATCTTCTAAAGACAGACAGACAGACACACACACACACACACACACACATACACAAAACTATAAAATCTGTCACAAAGAGATAGGGGAAGAATTATCCAGTGAGCATCTGTCCCAAAGGTATTTCCCTGAAACTGTCGCTCAGACACGTGGTGCGTGGAGCGTCTCAGCCACAGCAGGCAGTTTCCCAGAGGAGGGTGGTTGAGGGTCATTCTAGAGGGGTGTTTCCATGCTGATGACGTCTGACGCTCTCTCCCCTCCCTTTCAGCTGGCGTACTGTGTCGTTCAGTTTTTAGAGAAGGACAGCACCCTCACTGAACCAGTAAGTGCTCGATCTGGACTGCGACCATCGCTGTGTCCTTCCCTGAGCAGCCGCCAGGCTGTGTATTTCACCGCATTGCCTCTCAGTCGGCCCTGTCACCTTCAGTGGCAACACTGTCGGAAGCTTGTCCCACTCCTGGGTTGGAGGCTCAGCTCAGCTGTGGTGGTCTGATGACGAGTTCTGATGAAGGTTATGTATAACAAGCTTGCCACCTTGTCTCACACTGTCCCACAGTCCTTGGAACATGGCCCCTGAGCAGCTGTGGCCACCAGCCTGGCCCCGTTGAGCCCTCCACATTGGACAGCAAGTGCCCTGACTCAGGCACAGGGTTGCAGCAAGAGTAGAAATCCCTTGCACTCTAGAGGAGGGTGGAGAAGCTCTGGAAGGTTAATCTAAGTTAGTGTTGTTTGACAATAACTGAACAGCAAGTGGAGACTAGACTACTGCCTTAATTAAATTAAAAATTAATTTCTAGCACCTCCACACACACATGAAGAAATCAGTCAATAAATGTAGGCATGGTTGGCAGCATCATAAGCACCTGAATCCACTTTTAAAGGAACCTAGGCTACAGTCCGTAGCCCATGCAGCTCATGTGGTCCTGGCATGCAGTTCACGCCACACCCAGTGGCTCAGGAGGCTGAGGTGGACAGGTGACTGTGAGTGTGGGGTCAGCCTGGGCTATGCAGCAAGACCCTGTTGGGAAGAGGAAGAGCTGGCTAGAACGACAATGGTGACAAAGAGCACTTTAGAGGTTCCCGGCACCCAGCTGGTGACTCACAGCGGGCTGTAGCTGCAGCTTCAGGGCATCAGATACCCTCTCCCGACCCGGCAGGCATTCGCATGCAAGAGCGCACTGGCATGGTCACGCAGGTTTCTCCCCACACCTCACAAAGAAAAGAAATCCCACCGGCTCCCACCACCCCTTTTACATTCAGAAGTCAAAAGAGAGGCGTGGGAGAAAGCTACACTGAGTTTTCCCCCTCGGGTTTTCTTTGTCCGTGCTTTTCCTCTGCTGATGACTGAAGAACTCACCATGCTTGCGTTAGCTCATGCTCGCTCGCCTCAGGCAGGATCCTCCCACCCAAAGCATCTCTGCCATCTGGGCCCTGTCCCAGCCTGACCCCGGGCCTGCTTAGCCCAGATTGACTCTCTTTCCTCATCTGTCTGAGCAGAGCATGAACTCAGGTGACAGTTGTAAAGGTTTCGGTCCCACTAATGCAGTGTAATGACAGATAGGCAGCTAGGTGAGGGGTGAGCCTAACTGCGGGAGACAAGACAGAACGCCGCTGTCCCGTAAACACGGGATGCCAGTCGCAGGCAGGGCTGTGCACAAACAAGCCAGAAGTCCCACACACCCAGTGTGGTGTGTCCACCCCGAGCTGTTGTTTGTAGCTCCTGTTGACAGATGATGATATGATATCACTGTCCAGCTGCAGAAAACAGAGCTGATTTTCAGTATACTCAAAGCATTTGGACTCTAACCTGGTACATTTCTTCCTTTGAAATTTACATTTTATAAAAATGCAAAGGCCATTGTGTCTGACTTAGAAGTAAGCAGTTCGTTTTACGTTTTGGTTGGTTGGTTGGTTGGTTAGTTGGTTTGGTTAGTTTGGCTTTTGAGACAGGGTTTCTCTGTGTAGACCTAGCTGTCCTGGAACTCTCTCTGTAGACCAGGCTGGTCTCAAACTCAGAGATTTCGGGTCTCTGCTTCCCAAGTGCTGGGACTAAAGGTGTGCACCTCTGCTGCCCAGCTCTGAAGACTTCAGGTGGAGGTGTGCACTGGAAAGGAGTATGTGTACTCAGCACACAGGAACCGCACATGCCACCCCAGGGCTCCGGCTGCCATGTGGATTGCTTTAAATACAAGTTGTGGCAGTTACTGCAATCAGATTCCCACCAATAAATGACTTATCGGGAAGATTGAGTCCAGCTTGCGGTTTGAGAGGGCAGCAGAGCTGACAGCTGCAGGACCACGTAGCTTAGGCGCTTTGACTTCAGACAGATCAGGACAGAGGGACAAAGGACTCCAGCTGCCTTTCTCCGTTCTTAATCATTGCTTCATCCAGGACTCCACCTCCTGGGCTGATGCCACCAACACAGGGCAGGCCTTCCCTTTAGTTAATCCTCTCAGCAGAGGCTCAGAGGATGAACCCTTGGGTGTGTCTCGTTAATGCCTTAGGCGACTCTTAATCCAATCAAGCTGACAGTGGAAATTGCCCATCACTGTGTTCCGCTTAAAAGGCTGCCGTCTGTAAAGAGCATTTGCTGACCCCGTAATTGATATTTTTCACGGACTCCAAAGTTTCCTGGGCACACTAGACATAGATACTGTTTTCTTTGTTGCCAGGCTAGAGGCTCATGGGAGATTTTACACAACTGTGTCTCCTTTCATCTGCCTGTCTCCCTCTGCTAATGGGATGACCCACGTGTCTTGGCAGACACGGCTTTGCCCCTAGATACACCAGGACAGGCTCGCCAGGACTCAAGGCAGGGTCACTGACGTGTTTCCCCTCTTCCCCGTTCAGGGAGCATGCGCTGAGCCTGGAGCCTGGCATTGGTGTTGTCTAGCGTTAGCACACGCAGGCATGCACACCTTTGGCAGAGTCCTGCTCTTCTCACACACAGACCGGAAAACTGGGTGCTGCTCACAGCAGCTCAGAGATCAGAAAGAGTCCAGTGTGAACCTGGTTCAGAAACTGGCTTTCCCATCAAGGCAGTCCATATTGGCAGTACTGTGCAGCCCCTACATTACTTTAAAACCCACTGACCACTGGAGGGCCAGTGCAGGTCGAGAGTAATTCCTGTCTTCCATATTAGCCATGGTTCTGATTCAAAGTAGATACTCAAGAAATGCCTGGTTGACTTGATAGTCGGAGGAAATCACTAAGTAGTACACTTTAGAAATGCATTCTCTTAAGACTTTAAAGAGTTTGTTTGTGAGAGTCTGACCAGCCCTGCCTGGCCTAGCACCCCATATGTAGACTAGACAGGCCTCAAACTCACAGAGATCTGCCTAACTCTCCCTCCTAAGGTCTAGGATCAAAGACATGCAACACCACGCCCAACTCAAGATAGTTGTGGATTTTTTTTAGATTCTAAAATTTGGAGGACTTATAAAATGAAATTTGAAGTTTTTTAATAGATAGGTAATAGAAGAAAATGTCCAGGAGCCTAAATACCCAGAGCACCAAAGCAGAATTATTGTATATAACTATTTCTCAGATACCCACCCTGCCTTCACCTTTGTAATAACTGAAAGTGACAAGTGAGTGACAAACAGCTCTAAAGGGCAGCACACACTCCTCAGCAGTGTTGGTCCCAAAATGGGAACAGAGATACTAGCTCTACACCCTGTCACCACTGTCGTGTGTGGTGGAGAGGGAGGTGCTGCCAGCAGCCTGGGACTACATGCACGCACCCACGCATGCACAGAGTCCATTAGTAATACTGTGAAAAGGCATTTCAGGGTGAGTCAGAGTGACTCAAAGACAGTACGTTTCAGCCGGGCGTGGCAGCACACTCCTTTAATCCCAGCACTTGGGAGGCAGAAGCAGGCAGATTTCTGAGTTCGAGGCCAGCCTGGTCTACAAAGTGAGTTCCAGGACTATACAGAGAAAAAAAAAAAGACAGTAAGTTTCTCAAACTGAGAGAAATGGACATGTATGCTTTATAGTTAATTGCGGGTGTTGAGAGAGGAAAGTCAGTCACAACTTCAGTTGCTTTAAGAGAAATAACACCTATAGACTCATGTGTTTGAATGCTTGGCTCATAGGGAGTGGCACTGTTAAGAGGTGTGGCCTTATTGGAGGAAATGTCACTGTGGAGACAGGCTTTGAAGTGTCAGATACTCAGGCTAATAAACCTAGCAGGGCAGTCTCCTGCTGCAGCCTTGGATCAGGTTGTAGAACGCTAAGCTCCTTCTCCAGCACCATGTCTGCATGTGCTGCCGTGCTTCTTGCCTCTGAGACTGTAATTCCACCCCAAGTAAATGTTCTCCTGTATAGGAGTTGCAGTGGTCATGGTGTCTCTTCATAGCAATAAACCCTAAGACACCAACCAAGGCAAGGGTTCCAACTTCCCGGGAGAATTGCACTTGCCTCTCTATACAGTACAGAGAGAGAGAGAGATAGAGAGAGATATTGATTGAGATTCTGTCCTAATTACATTGTTCAAAGGATATAACTTATAACAGTGTTTAAAGATTGTAAAAGTTTAGGTGGGGAGGTGGCACATATTTTAATTCCAGCACTCAGGAAGCCAACAGAGGCAGGCAGATTTCTTGATTTTTGAAACTAGCCAGCCCACCTACATCGTGAGTTCCAGGACAGCAAGGGTTACACAGAGAAACCCTGTCTCAAGAAACCAAATATTTTGTATAATATATATTTTTTTCTTTATCTTGAATTTCTTCCTGTGGGTCGTCAAGGTAGCTCAGTGGATAAAGGTTTCGATGTTAAGACTGACAACATGGGTTCAGTTGCTGGGGCCCATGTGCTGAAAGGAGACACCCAGTCTCTGCCAGCTGCCTTCTGACGGCCACACACAAAAACACACAGGAAATAAGTAGGTGTGATAGAAAAGAAAAAAAAAGAATTTCCTTTACAAATGAGATCCTAAGGTAGGCTTTATGAAGTTCATTGTTTAGGCTGGGGTATTAAAGAAGAGTGCCAAATCCAGACCTCCAACCTCCAGACTTCAAGTAGGCATAGTCTGTTGTTAGTTTCCGTGTTTGAAGTCTAAAGACTAAAGGCAAAGGAGTGGTCTCTATAGACAGCCTTGGCTTTGTAAGTTCTCTTCAGGTTTCTTAAATCTTCAAACAATGGGAAACTCAAGCTAAGTCCCAAAATGAGGGTTTCCTTTCTCCTGTCTCTTTCATGTTTCATCTTTCCATCTTGCCTCACAGACAAGGCCTCACACTGCTTCAGAGAAACAAGTGGTTCCTGTGCAGATGTGTGTGCACAGGTGTGTGTGCATAGGTATGTGAGCAGGCAGGTGTGTGAGCAGATGTATGTTTGCAGGAGGTGTGTACAAATGGGTGTGTGTGTGCACAGGTGTGTAAGCAAGCACAGGTGTGTGTGTGTGTGTGTGTGAGCAGGTGTGTGTGTGAGCACAGGTGTGTGCACACATGTGCCCTTATGAAGATAGGCCTGCTGGTGCTCATTGCACTTTTTAGAAATTGATGGCTAAACTGTAGTTCATCTTTGTTGAACCAAGTCAAGTATCTTGTGCAGGTGTAGTTTGGTAACGTATTTTGAAAGCATAGAGGAGCATCTTTCTAAGTTGCCCAGCAGGCACTCCTTGTAGCTTTCTGACTTAGGCAAAGATAGAAACGTGCAGTAGCCACAGACTAGGAAAGCACTGTGAATTTATAATCTGACTCCCTGGGCCTCAAACACGGTAGCACTGCTCCGCGTGGAAGCTTGGGCTGCCATGTGCTTCCTCCTGACCAAGCACTCCCCAGTACTCATCCTCGGGCTCTGGGTAATCACACAGGGAGAGCATCGTGAACCCCACTCAGGTCCAACACCGTCCGTCGGTGCATGCGGACTTACGTCTGCGAGATTGACAACATGCTTTTGATGTGTTTTAACAAAGTTGTAAACTCTGTGTGACAAGCAGTCAGCTAACCTGAGAAGTGCAATGTGCATGCGTCTGAAGGCTGTGAGCAGTGTCAACACCGACTGCTTCCATTCTAGAGCAGTCAGAGGGGATGGATCACACTAAAGTATATAAAACTAGACTGTTGGGTTTTGGTTTTTTGTTTGTTTTTCGAGACAGGGTTTCTCTGTGTAGCCCTGGCTGTCCTGGAACTCACTTTGTAGACCAGGCTGGCCTCGAACTCAGAAATCCGCCTGCCTCTGCCTCCCAAGTGCTGGGATTAAAGGCGTGCGCCACCACTGCCCAGCAAAACTAGACTGTTAATGAGAGAAAAGGCGTGGGGATGATTCTCACCGTTGTCGTCTCGCGTGTGTCATGCTTGGCAGTGGGGATGTCATCTTCCTCTAGGGCAGCAGTTCTCAGCCTTCCTGATGCTGCAGCTGGTTTGCATAGTTCCTGTGGTTGTGGTGACCCCAAACCTTAATGTTTTTCATTGCTACTTCATAACTGTAACTTTGTTACTGCTATGAATTGTAATGTAAACATCTGATATGCAGGAGATTTGATGTGCGACCCCTGCAGGGGTTGTGACCCACAAGTTGAGAACCAGTACCCTAGCGTGTCTTGGTGTCCTGTGGGAGATCACTTTGTTTGCTGTTACTGTTTTGTAGGTGGTAATGGCACTTCTCAAATACTGGCCAAAGACTCACAGTCCAAAAGAAGTAATGTTCTTAAATGAATTAGAAGAAATTTTAGATGTAATTGAACCATCAGAGTTTGTGAAGATCATGGAACCTCTTTTTCGACAGTTAGCCAAGTGTGTTTCCAGCCCTCACTTCCAGGTATGTGGGCCGGGGCCGGGGGTGGGGCCGGGGGCTCCCGTCAAAATGACTTTCTCTACATGAAGCTGTTTATGCTCTGGTCCTGCTGGGATTGACTGGTGGAATTCAAATTTTTTTATTTAACATATACTTCAGAATTAGATGCTAAAATTTTAACCAGATGGGGTGACTCATTCCTGTAATCCTAGTACTTAGGACGCTAAGGCAGGAGGATTGCTACAAATTGAGACCAGCCTGGGCTCTAGAGAGACTCGGTACCCAAAAATAAAGTATAATCTTAGTTCTGGGTAGTTTTACTTCTGGCCCCTATTCTGCTCACTGAAGCCACTCTTCTCAGCCACTGTGATTGACAACATTGTCTCTGCAAAGCTCTGCATTCAGGCGATGTGCTGTTAGGTTCATAGGACCCTAATTTCTCATAATTGAGTTATCTGAATCAATGAATACCTCAACAATACAAACCTTTAACTCTGAAGATCTCTCTCTTCATAAGGTGCTTCCTTTCTGACATATAAAGTTGTATCTCTTTACATCTTTAAAAAGTTAAGGGCTGGGGAGATGGCTCAGTGGGTAAAAGCCCTGACTGCTCTTCCGAAGGTCCTGAGTTCAAATCCCAGCAACCACATGGTGGCTCACAACCACCGGGAATGAGATCTGATGCCCTCTTCTGGTGTGTCTGAAGACAGCTACAGTGTAACTAGTTATAATAATAAATAACTCTTTAAAAAAAAAAAAGTTAGCCGGGCATGGTGGCGCACGCCTTTAATCCCAGCACTCGGGAGGCAGAGGTAGGTGGATTTCTGAGTTCAAGGCCAGCCTGGTCTACAAAGTGAGTTCCAGGACAGCCAGAGCTATACAGAGAAACCCTGTCTCGAAAAACCAAAAAAAAAAAAAAATAATAAAAAAAATTTTAAAAAAAGTTACTATTTCTCCCTGGCAGTGGAGGGCAATATGCCTTTAATTCCAGCATTCAGAAGGCAGAGTCAGACAGATCTCTGTGAGTTTGAGGACTGCCAGGGGTACACAGAGAAGAAAGAAAGAAAGAAAGAAAGAAAGAAAGAAAGAAAGAAAGAAAGAAAGAGGAAGGAAGGAAGGAAGGAAGGAAGGAAGGAAGGAAGGAAAGAAAGAAAGAAAGAAAGAAAGAAAGAAAGAAAGAAAGAAAGAAAGAAAGAAAGAAAGAAAGAGGAAGGAGGGAAGGAAGGAAGGAAGGAAAGAGGGGAAAGGGAAGGAAAAAGAAAAAAATTAATATTTCTGAATATTTTTTTAAATTTTTTTAATTTTTATTTTTTACTACTAAAATCCAGTTTGGGAAGCTAGTGTCCATTACCCACTTTCTACTCTCAAGTTCTCTGAGCTGCCTTGGCTGTGTCTCCTTCCAGGGACACCTTCTGCTGTGTCCAGCTGATGTGATGATCAGCAGAACCTTGTGGCCCTGGAAGCGATGACTGCTTAGCCACCATGAAACTAGCTGAGCACCCCAGGACTGCGTGAAGAGACCAGCAGTCCCGAGAGACTGCTCTCTGTGTCGAGGCCCTCCCATGCAAAGCCTTTCCAGAGTTATGAAGGAAGTCAAGGGACCAGCAGACCTAAAACAAGGAAGCCTGACAGCTCTGCTGGGGACAAGGCCGGGTTTGCTTCTGCTGAGAAGGAACCCCTGAACAGGTTTCCCACTGCATTCTTTATAGCACTGGGAAGCCTGAGCTGTTGTTATTTTAAACATCCATGGTCACTTTACATTAGAACTAGAACAGGAAGATTGTGTTTCCAAAGCTTAGGAATGAGTGGTTATCGTATACAACTCTGTGTATCTCCTCAACCCCACTCTGGGTATCAGCCAGGACGCAGGTGTGAGAGTCCCCAAGAGTATGTGAGGACCCGAGCCTCCCCAGAGATAGAAAAAATGCCTATGGACATGGAAACCTATTTTATCTGAGGGTGGGGAGGGGTGGGCTGGGGTGGGGTGTAGAGTTTAATTAGAAATTCTCTGCATGGGGAGATTAATACTTCTCTCAGAAACCATTAACTATTGAACAAAAACCAAGCATGAGATACCTCCTTCAAGTTATTGCGGGGGGGTGGGGGTGGGGGGGGTGGCGGCCCAAGAGCCCTCCCATGTTGGTTTGAACGAGAGTGGATTTCCAAAACCTCACCTGCCTGCCTGCTGCCTGCTGCCTGCTGCCGTGCTCCCTGCCTTAATCACCATGCACTCTAACCTTCAGTTGCTTCACTGTGTAAGCTGCCTTGCATGTGGTGTCTCTTTACAGCAACGGCTACAGACGACTTAGTTGCCTACCGGAATGTGGGGCTGAGACCCTTTTGCTGGTGACACCATGCACTCTGGTCACAGGACTTAGAGAAATCAAGCTGGGACTGGCTGGAAGCTTCTTGATTGCCAGTTTCCATAGTGTTGCAAGGTGCTAGGGAGGCTCCAGTAACTACTCCCCCAGCGAGGGACAGTAAGGGCGCGACTGTCTTGAGGGATGACCTACAGCTATCTAACTGGATTGAAAGCCTGCCGATAAGAAGGATCTCACTGTAAACCTGTGCCGGAACCAGAAGCCAGAGTGTTCATAGGCCCTGGGGAGAACCTACTGCCATCAGTTTGCTAAACTGACAGCGATTTACGGGCTTCCACTGTACTCTGTACCCTTAGATTAGTGCTGCTCCCACCCCTGTCAGACAGCCTGCTTTGTATAGTGGACAGAGGCTAACACAAAACCACAGATGAGCCAAGTGCAGAGTAAGTGACTAGAGTGTTGGCCTTCACATCTCTGCCCTACTGTCTTCCTCCAAGGCTCGGGGAAGCCCCAAAAGAGACAGAAGGGTTGTAGGAGCCAGAAGTCGGGGGGTGGGAGGGGGCAGCTGTGGAGCTGTGTATTCTGGACACAACAGTCGTGGCTGCTACACAAGACCATTCTAGCCAATGTTCCAGGATGAGTGGGCATGGCTCACAAAGGCCTGCTTCTAGGTGAAAAGTTAGACACTCAACAGTTGCTGGAAGAAGCCTTTGGTTTGGGTTTTTTGGGTTGTTGTTGGTTTTGTTTTGTTTTTTAAGATTTATTTATTATTATGTCTAAGTACACTGTAGCTGTCTTCAGATGCACCAGAAGAGGGCGCCAGATCTCATTATGGATGGTTGTGGTTGCCGAGATTTGAACTCGGGATCTTCAGAAGAACAGAGACATCTCTCCAGCCCCGGTTTGGGTTTTTGAGATGGGGTTTCTCTGTGTGGTCTTGACTGTCCTGGAACTTGCTTTATAGCTGAAACTGACCTCGCGTCATGATCCTCCTGTCTCAGATTCAGAGCGCTAAGATTACTGGTGTGTGCTACTGTGTGTCAAATTTGATAAAATTTCATGTGGAAGAACAAGCCCAGGTAGGAAGGGAGCCTGCAAGGCATTGACCGAGTTCCCGGGGGAGCGAAGGTGAGTGAGCCAGGCCTGCTCTCCCCGCCTGTGCACACTGTGCCTTTCCCCATGAGCCAAGGGTACAGTGTACAGGGACAGCCAAGGTCTCCCCAGAGAAGCAGAGGCACCTCTGACGGGGATTGTGACTAAAGGATTATAAACCTTGGAAAGCAGCCCAGCACAGGTCATCCGCCGCCGAGACTCTTCACCCTTTCCTGTAGGGGCCTCCCCATAAGTCCAGTCCCCATTGACTCGGATCAGTTCTAAAACCTTCCAGAAATATGTGGCCAGCTCTTTCTTAATATTTAGATGTTTTCCCTGTGCCTTTTCTGTTTTTAATTTTCTCACTCCCTGGCCATCTTGGTCACTTCTCTTCTGGAAGTTGTCCTGCGCCTAAGGCAAAGCCATGGTGGCTGCGGAGGAGACAGCATCTGAGGAGTCAGTCACCTCTCAACTCCAAGTTGTTAGGAAAGTGGAAAGGGCCCAGCCTAGTGGATCAGCAGATAGGCACCTGCTGCCAAGCCTGACAGTCCACACACGCATGAAACAAACTATGTATGTTTTAGAAAGATAAGTCAAAAGTATACATGGGTACTACGTGTGCTGGTGCAAGCTGACTCTGAAGGCGAGTAGACAGGACAGAGTGAGGTTGTTTATCCTCATGAAGGGCCCAACGCTGAAGAGATCTGAATGGAATACCATGCCACATTGGTCAGAACCAGCGCCTGCCAGTACGGCGGCAGCACCGCTGAATTGGGGCAAGCATGCAGGAGTGCCGAGCACGCAGGCTGTGGTTGAGCATGATATTAATCACCTGAGAGCACAGTTAACGCCAGAACTGAGGCAGAAGCATCACAAGCTCTAGGCCAGGCTGGCTGCTGTTCTCAAGAAAAACAAAATTGTGTTAAAAACTAAAACACTTTGTAATTTGAGCCTTCAGTTCAAGCACCCTGTCTTCTGTTTTCTTACGAGAGTTGAACTACTATATCCAAAAATATTTATGGGTACCTAAATGTTCTCTATGGTCTCTGAGTTCAAGGCCTGCCTGGGTGACGTTTCGAGCTCCAGGACAGCTATGGCAACACAGTAAGACCCTGGCTCAAAACAGAAAGGAATGAAAAAAGACGACACGGCGTTTGCTGAGCAAGCCTGGGTGGCCTGACCTCAGGATGCAGAACCCACGTGAGGGTGGGAGGAGAGCACCGAATCACAGTTGACCTTTAACCTCCATGCCCATCATAGCACATGCTTACAAGCGTGCACACACGATAAATTAAAATTCAGGGCCAGCACAGTGGCTCAGTGGGTGAAGGCACTCGCCACCAAACCTGACAGTGAGTTAGATCCCTAGGACCCATAGTGAAAGGAGAGAGCCACTCTCATGCTGTCCTCGCTCGGGGCTGCCAGGGTTTGCCCCACCATAGCATAGACACAGAATAAAGAGATCTCCTAAAAAATTTCAGGTTAAGGGATTGGCCAGGCATGATTGCACACGCCTGTAGCTCCCATGATTCGGGAGCGGAGACAGGGAGATTATCAGTTGTACATTGACTTAAACTACATAGGTTTTAAAAAAATTAAGCAAAAATGAAAGCATAGAAAGTCTTGAGGGGCTGGTGAGATGGCTCAGTGGGTAAGAGCACCCGACTGCTCTTCCGAAGGTCCAGAGTTCAAATCCCAGCAACCACATGGTGGCTCACAACCATCCGTAACGAGATCTGGCGCCCTCTTCTGGAGTGTCTGAAGACAGCTACAGTGTACTTACATATAATAAATAAATAAATCTTTAAAAAAAAAAAAAAGAAAGAAAGTCTTGAACTCTTAAGCAAAAATTACCTGTCATTCATGGACCACCATAGCACATCCTTATTCCCAGTGCGTGGAAGGCTCGGGTGGGTGCGAGACTCGGTGTGAGCTATAGTAAGGTGTGTGTGTGTGTGTGTGTGTGAGAGAGAGGCATGGGTGGAGACAAGTGTATACTGCAGCATGTGTGTGTGGAGGAGTTAGCTGTCTTCAACCATGTGGGTCCCAGGCATCAACCTAAGGTCATTAGGCTTGGTCACAAGTACCTGTAGCCACCTCGATAGCCCTTTTTAAAAAAGAAAAAGCAAAAACAAATGTACACTGTATTTCTGTCTGTGTTCTTTTCCCCATTTGCAAAGCTCAGCTCTCCTCACTTTCTCTGAAGAGCTTGCTCCTTCCTCACCCGCTCACTCAAGGCTTCCGGTGGCAGTCTTGCTCAGCTCTGAGGTTCTGCAGGTGGCCACCACACCACATGCTGGCTGTGCTTATAGAATACTGTACTGGGACAGGACTGGCCACGTTCCCTTTTGTGACCTGACGGTTCTTCAGGTTGTACCTGTGTGTGCCCGTTGACTGTGAAGGACAGCAGGCAGAGCAGAGGCAGAGCAGGGCAGCTGCAGATTTGGCTGGGGGGCTGTGAGCGCTTTCCCTGGCTTTCCAGCTCTCTGCATTGGGAACATGTAACTAATCCAGAGGAGGCCCAGCTCCACAGTCCACCCAGAGCAGGGCCGGCCGGCCCACAGGCCCCAAGACGTGGCTCTGCCGCCTTGGGAACTCCTGACCCTCTTGCTGTCCTTGCTCTCAGCATCTCTCCCACGGGGTCTGCCTCTGACACAGCCTCCATGCTTACAGACAACCCTCTTGCCCAAGCATCGTTTGTCATTTCTAGAAAATCGGTTATCATCTCTGTTTTCTACTCCCAGCCAAGCTCTGCCTGTGTCCACGCTAAGTGGGCGGTGTACACACGAGAAACCTCCTTCAGATAGGGCAAGCAGAAGTGAGTGGGGAGGGATGCCGCTGCAGAGAGGTGGCCCGACAGTGTGCTCATTGCACAAACCTGAGGACCTGCGTGAGTGTGCATCACCTGGCCACACCTGTAAGCCAGCACTCAGGGGTCAGAGACAGGAGAGTCTCTGCCAGCCAGTCAAGTTCCATGAGAGACCCTGTCTTGAAAGCTAAGATGTTACTCGATTTAGGAGAATGCAGTGTCAACCTCTGGCCTCCTCATGTGTGTGTTCATGTACACATGCATACACCATTGCCTGGGGCATCCATGCACACGCGCATCTCTTTCACCGAGTGTCCACATCCAGCTTTGGGTCTCATGAATGTTTATTGAATAAATGGAGAAGCGAATGCCAGTGTGTCCTCTTGATACCTAAGTTCTCATTTTGCCTCTTCATTGACTGTTCTTCAGTGTCACAACCTAGACTGTTAGAATTGACGGGATTGGTGGTAATTGTGTGATCCAGTTATATAACTCGCTGTATTCACAGGTCTCGCAGTGGGAATGTTTGCCTTGTACCTCTGTACGGGTCACCAACACCTGTGCACCCCTGTCTTGCAGGTGGCCGAGCGGGCGCTCTATTACTGGAACAACGAGTACATCATGAGTTTAATCAGTGACAACGCAGCAAAGATTCTGCCCATCATGTTTCCGTCCTTATACCGCAACTCAAAGACCCACTGGAACAAGTAGGAACTGGAGGACGCTAGCTCCTGGTCACCTTTAAATAGTGCATGCCTTGCTGTGACTGCAGTTATGCATCAGCTTTTTAGATGAACATCCGTTTCTTTGTGACTTTTGTTGTTTTGTTGGGGTGGGGGTGTTTTGGTTTTGGTTAGTTTGGTTTGATACATAGTTTCTCTGTGTAGCCCTGGCTGTCCTGAAACTCACTCTGTAGACCAGGCTGGCCTGGACCTCAGAGATCCGCCTGCCTCTGCCTCTGCCTCTGCCTCTGCCTCTGCCTCTGCCTCTGCCTCCTCAGTGCAGGGGTTACAGGTGTGGGACTGCCACCACCCGGCTCATTATGAGTTTTTCAGTTAAGCCTCAGTATGGATTGTCCCTGTGACCTCTGTGGTTGTTTTGTCTCCTCAAACCCATGCCAAGCCAGCATAGGGCCTGTATCTGAGCACCTTCCAGGCCGCTCCCGGAGCCTCAAGGTCACTGCAGAGTTCATAGGACTCAGTCCTGCTGGAACTCAGTCCTTAGGTGGCCCTTCAAGTCCCATGATGTATCAGAGGAGTCCATCACTAAACTCGATGGCCACCCTACTGTGGGCACTACCTAGAGTGTGAAAGAGAAGAACGGGTGTCTTAAATGGCCTGAGGACTGTCCCCCCTCCTTTCATTTCACTTCAGAGAAAAAGGATGTCAGTTCACCCATGGAGAGCTCTCTGACACCCTGCAAGGAACTCCCCATGGGTGCCAGATGGGTTGGAAGCTGAGCTTGTACTCCACTTTAGCCAAAAGTGAATGCCATTGCGTCCCTCTCCTCCGAGGAGCATCCGAAGCAGTCTCTGTGTCACTGCCTCCTGAGTAACTTACTCAGAGTTCTTCTCAGGACTGCACGTTTTCTAGTCTGTCTTCAGGCAAAGTGGTTTTGCCTGCTGTTAACTAGGAAGGTGGACTTCCTGGCCTGACAGGTGCCTCTAAGCCCTGCCTCGAGAAGCGACTGAGTCAGAGCTAGCAACTGTATTAGAGCCAAGTGAGCTTATTGTGGGGAGGTAGGACCTCAGAGGTAAGGACGACGGGGGCTCAAGAGGAGGCAGGGAAGGATGAGGAGGACCCGGTGTGGGCGTCTCACTCTGGCATTCGCTCTGCAGGACAATACATGGCTTGATATACAACGCCCTGAAACTCTTCATGGAGATGAACCAAAAACTCTTCGATGACTGCACCCAGCAGTTCAAAGCAGAGAAACTGAAGTAAGTGGCTCCTCACCCAGCTTCCTGAGTATTACACAGCCTCTGTCTGTCCTGCAGAGTCACTCTAACTTTGAACTTGCAAAACAACCCTGTTCTGCTCTGGTTTAGGAAACCTGTCACCAAAAGGCATGTGTCTGAAGCCAGGGTCCTTGCCCTTCCACTGCCCAAGTCGCCTTTCCAGAAGCTGTGCTCTGTCCCTAGGCTGTTTGCATAGTCATGTGATTCATTAGTTATGAAAGGTCACTCTGGGGGCTGGCAAGATGGCTCAGTGAGTACAAGTCTGATGACCTGAGCTAGATCCTGTGTAAAAGTGGATGGGAAGAAGAGACTCCACGGAGCTGTTCTCTGCCCTCATGCCATCTCACAGCCACGCAATAAGAATACAGCTTATAGCCGGGCGTGGTGACGCACGCCTTTAATCCCAGCACTTGGGAGGCAGAAGCAGGCGGATTTCTGAGTTCGAGGCCAGCCTGGTCTACAAAGTGAGTTCCAGGACAGCCAGGGCTACACAGAGAAACCCTGTCTCAAAAAACCAAAAAAAAAAAAAAAAAAAAACCAGTTTATTTATTTACTTAAGTAAGTCACTTTTTAGACCAGTCATAGCAACACAAGTCCATAACCCCAACTCCAGAGGCTGAGGCAGGAGGATTGCTCCAGGTTCAAGGCCAGGCTTGGGTATATAGTGAGCCCCTATCTATTTAAAGAAAAAGGAAACAAAGAAGTAAAAAACCCTACTCCTCCTAACCCACTGTGAACCATTGGCAGATTTTATTTTTAACTAGCCACTTAAAAGTGGTTATAGTGGACAAACTATAGGATGTGTGTTTAGCTACCACCATTTCCCCAATTTTTAGATGCTCTGTGAGTTGTGACTGCATGTCACACTCTGTTTTGGTTCCTGGTAATACAGCAATGGTTGTAACAAGTCCTTGGCATAACAGGGCAGGTGGCGTGAAGCAGAGTACCCTGGGTAAAGTACAGAAGGCGTGTCTTCAATGCACAGGGTGGCAGAGCCACAGGGAGCCACGGCAGACCAGGGCAGAGTTAGTGTGGTAGAAGTCTCTAAGAAGCCAGCTCTCCCGTGTGCCTCCTCCACTCCTAGAGAGGGTTTAAAAAAAAAATAATGAATGAAAAAATCAGTGCATCTAATGATGGAATTAGAAGCAACCCTGGTCCCCCTTGGAATACTGTCACCTCGGGGTACCAGCTCTGGCCTCCTTGGCTCCTCTGCAGACTTGTCTGCACAGTGGGTATAGACTGTAGCAGGCAGGCAGCCAAGCTGGGAACATTGGACCAACTTGGAGGGGATGGGGAAGGGAGGGCTATGTTTAAAGTCTTATTAAATTTTTAATTTTTAGGAATCTTTAGTCTCACTCTTGGCCAGTTTTTAGGTTTCTTTTCACGTTACACGTGTTGAGAGCCATGGTGTGAGACGTGGAGGAAGACCAGAAAGCACAGGAAAACATGACTGTGGCACTGGTGTCTCCTTGCATTCGCCCCCTAACCTACCTGAGTGCGACTCTTCTCTAATACAAATGATGTTTTCTTGTTTTTCAGAGAGAAGCTAAAAATGAAAGAGCGAGAAGAAGCATGGGTTAAAATAGAAAATCTAGCCAAAGCGAATCCCCAGGTACTAAAAAAGAGAGTAACTCGGGAGTGTTGAGGCTTTGCGTGAATGTCTGATGAGATAGGGCCTGGCTCCACCCCAGGAAGGGAGGCCAACGTCACTAACACTGTATGTGCAAATGTCCGCAATAAAACACTTTCCAACTTTGTAACTTCCTCTTGTATAAGCACTTATTTGCCACACGTAACTTTTACCACAGAATCGATTTCTTTTTCTCTTCTTTTTAAAAGTAAGATGTGATGTGGTACAAAGAACACCAGGATGTAACCTCTAAGATTGTAATGTCCTTCCTTGCTCGGATGTCATAGTTGCTGTCGCTTGAACCGTGTTCCTCCTTTTTATTCTCATCCATGAGACAGATGAGGGGGAGGCAGATGAAGAATGCTGAAAACTAACTGAGTTCTGCCCTGTTCACACTAACTGTCCCTCTACCCTAGCCGATGCAGTGTGCTCACGCAAGGCGAAGCCAGGCAGATGGTCATGTCTGTCAGAGCTGCAGGTGACTCAGCAGCCTCTGTCCAGGGTTGGCTTTTAGGCTGGCAGAGCCTGGGACAGCTTTGCAGCCATAGCTCTTTGGTGTTGCCTCTGCTGGTCCGAATGATCAGTTATTGGGGTGTTGCCTCTGCTGCTCTGAATGATCCATGTTACTGGGTGTTTCTTTTCTCCTTGTTGCGTGTGTCTGATTATAACAGCCACTTGATGAACTGTCTGACCTTCTCCACACTAAGATCTCTCAGGCTTCTCTCAGCTCTCCAGGGAAGAAAATATCTTACTAAACAGTGTATTTCTTTTTGGTTGAGAAGTGTGTATTAAGTGTGTACATAAATTATTATGTAAGTTGGATGTGGGTTTTTTTAATCTTTGTCATTTAATAAAAACAATATATGAAGATATCAGTGTGTATTTTCCTATGAGACAGCATTCTAGCCTGCATCCCTTTGAAGAAAGGAGACTTAATGACAGTCTGTTGCGGATCTGCGGTTCCACCTAAAACAAGTCGCTCACATTTCCCTGGCAGCACTTTACATGCTATAGAGAAGTTCTTCTAAGGCTTGTAGCTTAATTACAGAGGTCTGCACATATGGACAGAGCTTATGTGGAGAGTGGGCAGAAGCACCGGCAGTTGTTTTAAAACTTGGCAAAAGCCTGTGTGGGCAGGGTTAGGTGACTCAGGTGACTCAGCCTTGCTGGCATTGCACTGGTGGCCTTGCTTTGTTTGGAGCTTTGTTTGTTTGTTTGTTTGTTTGTAATCTGGCCGGTGGAGAGCCTTGGAAGGCTCACTTTGCCTAGAAGATGGAAACACTCTGTAGAAAACTGCACAGAGCTCCCACTTACAAATGAAGAGTGTTACGGGGGCAGCACTGGGGTCGCCACGGCCTCGCGACAAAGCTTTCTGCTTTATCCCTTTTGATCGCTCTTACAACCTGTTGATGATCGCTGTGGTGGGTTTGGCATTGGAGCTTTGGTGACCTTCATTCCCACTGTCCTCACCCCCACCACTGTGTGAACCATCTGTGACAGTCAAGAGTCTCGTCCACATGCCCCATGACACGCTGTCTCTAAAATGGAAAATACTTCATGTGTTAAGACTTCAGAGCTGGAAATACACCTTAGAACTCATTCTCTTGAGAGAAAAAGCCTTCTCTAGTTTCTACTTAGACTTGGCATTACATGACTCAGTGTGGCGGTAGTTATCTGGGGTTTTAAGGGGTCTCCAGATCGTGTCAGCCTTGGTGAGAGTGCGCATGCGCTTCACTATCCAAAGGAAGGTTACCAGTGAGTCACTGTGCTCACTAGCGTCTGAGGAGATGTCTTCCCAGAGCAAATCTCATTTTTACAGACCAAGCAAGTGTCTTCATCTGCTCAGAGCGAATGGAAGAAGGATCAGGAAGTTGGTAGAAGGCATGTTTTCGCAGTTATAGCCACTTTCCTGGGTTTCCATGCCACTTGATTTGTGTGGAATTCTAAAGCACTGGTTATATCCAGCACGTATCTGTTTCTCCTAACCCACCAGACTGACTCTTACTGCGTGAGTGCATGCCTGTATGCGCAGGTTTCTCTCTGTCTCTGTCCATCTCTATCCATCTCTGTCTCTCTCTCTCTCTCTGTCTCTCTCTCTGTCACACACACACACACACACACACACACCCTGCTTTCCCCTGGGATATTGTGTGAGTGAAAAACGATTCTCTGAGGTACAGGTGCACCTGGGCTGTGGTGGGGATGAAGCCCCAGGTCCACACCTCATGTGGAGACCTGTACACTCTTGCCCTCCTATGAGCTGCTGCCTGTTGAAAAGCCGTGCCAACTGGCAGTTCATCTGCCGTGAGCCAGCACAGCCCGTGGGCATGGGGTCCTTTCCACTCATGTACAGCTGTGTGGAAACTCCGGCTTTATCCCGGAATCTTAAGATGGCGCACTTGCCTTAGAACAGTCCTTGGTACTGTCTCACAGCAGACCTTCATTCCTCTCTGTCCCTCCCCACGTGACTTTGAGGACAAGGTGCTGTGTATGCTGAAGCAACAGTGGAGATTTCTGGCCGAATTGGATTTCGGAAGAAAGTGTGGCTCATGTCTGTAAGGAGGGTCAGAAAGAAATGGCACTGAGATGAGGCGAGGACCAGTGAGGGTGCTGTGCTGAGGGAGGCCTGTCACTCAGTTTGCATTTGAGGCAATGGCCCAAGACCCAGGTGGGTTAGAAAATACCAGAGAGACTCAGGGCTGGCCCTGCAGTAGCTGTGGTAACACTGGAGAGAGGGCAGATGCTGTCTGTCTACCTTTATCCCTCCACATGTATGGAAGGCGCAGAGTGACCCAGACAGACTTGCAGTTTAGAAAGCTCTTCAGTTATGTCAACAGCAGCATGGTGTGCTGGAAAGGCCAGGCGCACGGGGAGCTGACCCTTGGAACATGTGGGAAGAGGCTGCCGAGATAGCAGGTAGTGCCAGGTTACAGCCAGTACCCAGCCTGGAGGGTAAGGCGAACAGAACACGTGGTTAGTGACCAGGAAGCGGCTTGTTAGAGAACTAAGAACAGGACGAGGCTGAGCAGAGGAGCTGCTGGCCAGGAGGGGTAAGTCTAAACACAAGACTCTGCTTCCCCTCCAGGCTTGGGGCTTCCTGGCAGCACCTATATGACAAGGGAAGAACTGGGCATGACCCCCAAGCTGCAGCAGACACTCTGTCCCTCCCTGACCTCACCACAAAGGGGGCAGGAGTCAGCAGCCTACAAGCTGTGGCTATGTCCCTCTGCTCACAAAGCCTGAAGTCAGTGGTTCAAGCAGGCAGAAGGCTACCTGCCATTACACCCTGCCTGATGCACCCAGATCATAGGGAACAGAGAGCACAGCAGAGAGGTTAGGGAAGCTAAGCACAGGGTCCCAAGACCCAGCAGGCCTGACACCAGGGGCAGGTTAGAGGGATCCTAGCAGTAGACCAGGCTATGTTAGGTGGCCTTAGGATATTGGGCTATGATGAAAGGTTTATGGTCTTAGGAAAATACTGGGGACATGGAATGAAGGGAAGAATTTGGGGGTAGCTACCCCAAGGTGGATGTGAAGGAGGGTGACAGCTTCTGCTACGGACAGTCCCCCTTGAGTGTTTTGGCCCAGAGATACAAAGGGCTATAAGCTGGCTGTCTAAAGATGAACTCAAGAGAACGTAGAAGTGATCATGGGGCCGGCTAGCAAGGGTCACTCCCACAGCCCAGACTGCAGGAGGGTGAGCCCCTTTCTAGCAGCCTACAGGCAGCAGCCCAAGGGCTTCATCAGCAGGCAAGCAGGCAAGCGTGTCTCCCACTACGTGGTTTCTTGTAGAAGAGGGACTCAGAGCAGGTCAGTGGGCCAGCAGCCCCTGCAGGATGAGGGCCCTGAGTGCAGACCCAGCTCCTAACGGACAGTGACTCCATACTTTGCATTGCAGTATGCAGTGTATAGTCAAGCCAGTGCCGTGAGCATTCCGGTCGCAATGGAGACAGATGGGCCTCAGTTTGAAGATGTGCAGATGCTGAAAAAGACAGTGAGCGACGAGGCTCGTCAGGTAAAAGGTGCATTGAGCCCAGCAGGGCAAAGCCCGCTACAGACGTGCTTGACGGGGCCGTCACGTTCCACTGAGCGATCGGATTGCTAGGAACATTCTTAGCAATTTAGTGCGTGCCCGCAGTTTGTTGCTTTACTTAGCAACAGAAACCCAACTCCTCGCTGTTGTATGTTAGCTTGAGCAAGAGCAAAGCTTTGCCGTAGCATCTCGCCCTTCACTTTCCCCTTGCAGCCCTCTCACTCCTGCTGTGGTGCACAGACGCTTCCCCTTCGTTCTTCATAGCAGGTGCTACGCCCCGCACCTCCCAGGATACCCAAGGTGGGAAGTTTGGCTTCCTTCAGGACCCAGGGGCCCAATGGCAGGCCAGGGCTGTGCCAGCAACTATTCCAACAACACAGCACTCGGTGCAATGGTTGAGAGCATTTTTTAACCAGAGATCTCTTTCTACCAAATTGAGAAAATACACAGGAAGGTTTAAAGACGGCGATCCGCTGAGCTGCTCTGTGTTCCTCTGGGCATGCGCCCTGTTCCGAGCGTGTGTAAGCAATGCCCTGAATGGACCTGGAGGTGATGGCCGTTCTGACTCGTAACCTTTAGCCCCCTTTGACCAATGAAAGAGTCCCTAGACATTAGTACTCAAATTCTAGGATGTGGACGGGGGATCCTTCATTGCTCCCTTCTGCCCGTGGTGTCCTGTGGAGCTCAGTTAAACACACAGAAGGATTCTCTAATCTATTTGTTTGATTCAGATAACCCATCACCTGGCTAAAACAGGATGGAGCGTTACCGAGAGTGGGCACTCTAGCCAGCTAAGCCTCCCCCAGCCACACCTGCAGAACCAGAACCTTCTGAACTGGGCTGTGGTCCCAGAATAGCACACAGAAGCACTCCAAGGCCTGGAATGAAGAGAGGTTGCATCTCTTCACAATTGCTGCCAACAGTGCTCTGGCAGGCCATGTCTCGTGTGTAAATAACATAAGCAGAGATGATGGTGGCTGTTTCTTTTCCCCCATTGCAACATGGTTGTCTGATTTGGAGTCCTAGACTACCTGTCAGAGTGCAGAGCAAGGAAGGCCCAGCCCCTGAACTTGCCATGTCCCTCCGTTTAAATTGAATGTTGTTTAAATGGATAAATGAGCGCACTAGAAATGCAATGGAGAAGCTCAGTGGCCACCTACTGACCTACTGACTGTCAGCAATTAGTTGAACTCCACACTTTGCTCATAATGTTTTTTCTTAGCAATGACTCGAGCTCATCTGGGTGTGGCTTCTCAGGCCTGTAATCCCAGAGCTCCAGAAACCACAGCAGGAGAATTGTGAGTTGAAGGCCATTCTGGGCCACACAGTGAGACCCTCCTGAAAAAGAATTAAGGAAGAAAGAGAAGGCCAGGGGGAGGGAGGGATAGACAAGAAGGGAAACCCATGTGTTTTCCTGTGTTCTAACCAGGCAGTTTTCCTCCAAGATTTCTTTGTGACTTTAACAGGAAATAAGGTCATCTTTTTTTATTTCCACTTAGACTCTACAGTCCCGGGTTTGCCAATGATAGCCCAACTGAGTGGCTTGTCTAAGATCCCCCCTCCCCCGCATTCCTTGGCTGAGGGGAAGCCTCCTACCTGCGAATTTGTGACCTTTTACTCAATTTTAAGACACTCGGGCTGTAGAAAACTTAGAAGTTGAAGACTTGTGTGGCATTTACCACACACTGAGTATTGGAAGGTTCAAAGGAATTTTTTCCTTTGCTGCATCCTTCAGCCTTGGTCACTACTCACTATAACTTATGCCCCGTACTTTACAAGGTCAGCAATTGGAACAAGAACAGAAACCAAAGTCACCTTACACCTTTAAAACGCCGCAGAAGGCAGGCTTTGGTGTTGGAGGGCTCTGGAGCCACGGGGCCTCCCAGCGGTTGTGACAGGTCCCTTTCTAAGCAGCCCTGGCAGGGTTGCCATGAGAGGCTCCCATGACACATCTGCTCTCTGTCTGTGTGACTCTCGAGATGACATCAGCCGGTTAAAGTTCCTGTAATTGACATTACTAAATTGTCAGCCGTGCACCTTGAGAGCTCTGTGGCTGGAGCTCCTGAGGCAGGAGATGCCTGGCACTGGGAAGTCAGTTCTTCCCAGAGTAACTTATCCATTAGAATCCAGCAGGCTTTTTCTCCCTTAAAGTGGCAAGCCTGGGATAGAGCTGTTGCTAGAGCGCTTGCCTCATGTGCAGGAAGACCTGACTCTCCCAGCCCAGCATAAGCCCTGCGTGCTGATGCCCTCCTGAAGCCTCAGTGCTGGTTACAGGTGAAGGCAGGAAAACCAAGATGTCAGGGTCATCTCTGCCTATATAGCAAGTTCAGAGATCACCCCGGGCTCAAAAACCAAGCGGTTCTGAAGTTGTATGGAGTGGAGACAGAGCAGGAGATCCTAAGTTTAAAGGCAGCTGGACTACCTAGTAAAGAGCCTGTCTTGGAAAAAGAGGAAGACACTAAAATACCTGTCTGAAAAGAAAAGAAGAAGAAGGGGGGAAACTAAAGTAAGTGGCTGAGGAAACACAGAGGACCTAGAATAGTTGAAACATCTGAAAAAGACAACACTGCTCAGTGTCCAGTGTCTGTGGGATAAACCACTGAGCCAGTGCGCAGCTGAGTCTCACTGTCTAGATGAAGGTGTTTCTGAGCTGTAGGCTCATAGGTAATGTCTGAAATGATAAACTCCTCTTTGCTTGAGAACATCTGGAATTGGGCTCCTGAAACTCTTGGTTGTATGACAGCAGAACGTACCAAGTCCCAGAGGCGGTGGCCCAGGCCTATGGTCCTGGCATTCTGGAAGCTGAGGCAGGATTGTGCACGTGTGAGGCTAGCCCAGGCTCCACAGCAAGACCCCAGCTCGAAAAGCAAATAAAGCTATAGCTAAAAAACTACGGTCTGGGCTTTGGTGGCGTGAACACTTTCTGTGGCCCTCAGACAGGACAGGTCAGGACAGATTGGGAGGTCCTGCTGGAAACTGGGGACAGGAGACTAGTGCCAAGAGAGGATCTGGGTTGATGCAGCGGGGGAGGGGTAGAGAAATTCAGTAACATATTGGCCTGTTAGAACCACTGTTGGGATTTCTTTGGTGGAACTTTTGTAACCCTATATAGAATACCCTCCCCACCACCCCAAAAAGTGTGTGAGTTTCCTGTGACTAACGTGGATAACAGAGGCGCTTTAAATGTTTACACTTTTCATTTTAACAGTTGGTCGGGAGAAAAGCCATGACAGCCACGCAAGTCAGGAAGGTGTAGAGACGGACTGGGCAGCGCAGGTACTCCTTGGAGAATGCATAGAGTATGCTTAAGGCTTTGTGTCTACAAAGCGTGCTGGGTCCCATGGCCTGGTGGGTCCCATGGCGAACATGAAGTATTTTCCCTCGTCTCCATGATATCACAGCGTGTGATGGGCAAGACAGCTAAAGTAGTGTTGATCAGTTCAGCCTCAAATTAAGTTCTAAAGTTTGAACTCAGTGCCCTTTCAAGTGAAGGAGGCACGAGCCATTGTGCACCAGCCCTTGTCCCCTGTAGGACCTCTGGCACTGGCTGTTTGCACCAGAGCGCCTAGGCTCCTGTGTCTCACACAGCGCTGGCTCAGCCAGCACTCCCCTGCTCCCTCGCCCACCCACCCCTGCCTACATGCTGCCAGCACAGCCTCTCCCCAAGTCTTACTCATCCTAGACCACCATCTGCATGGTGTCTCACTCTGTCCTGCCTCCTGTCTCCTTCATTGCTCCTCTGTGCTTTCTCTTCTCGCTGCCTCCTGCATCTGTCTGTAGGGCTAAGCAGAGAGGCCTCTCATGTGTGTCCAGAATCTCCCATCAGTTCACTTTCTACAGTTTGCCTTCACTGGTCACAGCTCCAAGGACTTGCCTATAGCCCCTCGGTTAAGGGGTCTTCTTTCTGACACGGCGGTGTCATAGGTCATTATACATTTTGTGTGTTTTAAAATGTTGGTTTGCACCATGACGGACATAAAAATTCAGGGTAGAATTTTACCTGAGTTTCTAATGGGTTCAAGATAAAGCACTTTGAGGGTGCCTGCTGTGGTGGTGCACACCCCAGATCTCAGCACTTGGTAGGCTGAGGCAGGGGAGGTGACAAATGTGAAACTACCATGGCCTTCAGTGAATGCACTCTTTTTTTTTTTTTTTTTTTTTTTTTTTTTTTTTGGTTTTTCGAGACAGGGTTTCTCTGTGTAGCCCTAGCTGTCCTGGCACTCACTTTGTAGACCAGGCTGGCCTCGAACTCAGAAATCCACCTGCCTCCGCCTCCCGAGTGCTGGGATTAAAGGCGTGCGCCACCACGCCCGGCTCCAGTGAATGCACTCTTACAGGTGTGGTGAGCGGTGGCCGCCCGTATGGGGACTGTGAGGTCTGCCATCTCCCACGGGTCTAGGCAGGAGAATGGAAAAGCTTGCCTTTGCCACGTTGACTGTCCAGGTTCCAGTGACAGCTCTGGAAACAGTCCTGGGGTGGTACACTAAGCCCACTGCTGCTGTTCATGATTACAGGCAGACAGACCCACAGACCACCCTGCTAGGAAACGGCAAACGCAGGCTTCCGTGTGTGGCTCGGCAGGTGCTTGAGTTTCCACAAAGCATGCGGAAGCCA
Source organism: Mus caroli (assembly GCF_978045245.1). Lineage (NCBI taxonomy): Eukaryota > Metazoa > Chordata > Mammalia > Rodentia > Muridae > Mus > Mus caroli. Next base: position 108,599,028 of record NW_028227269.1, read on the forward strand.
GGCATCTGCACGCAGAGCATCCCTTCACACGGGTTTCTTCTGTGTCACGTGATGGGTTTCGAACCATGGGGTTTCTCTAGGTTACACCACAAAGGTTTACTCTGTTGGTTGGAGACGCTGAGTGGAAAGGAAAACCGTTGGGGTTAAGCAGTGTAGGTCCGAAAGCCCTGCTGGCCGCCAGGCCCATGGCGTGTTGCCTGTGGACAGCTGAGGGGTTTTGGTGTTTCTGAGTGCTGGTGCTAACACAGCAGCCTTCCTGAGAGATGAGTGGGTGCTCAGCCCTGACACCCCTTCCTGGCCACATTCTTTACAGATGTAGTTAGTTAAATCCCCAGGCGTGCTGCCTGGTATTCATAACCCAGCACCTGGGGGGCTAAGGCCGAAGGACTTCCATGAGGGCAAGGCCAGCCAACCTGGGCTACATAATGAGATCCTGTCTCAAAACATGTACATATGTGCACATGCGCGCACACACAGTCTAAATCCAGCTAAAGGGAGATTCCTAAACTTCAGAAAGAGAATGGAAAAGAAAAGGAATGTTTTATTTCTTAGACTCAGTAGTAGAAACTTCCATGTCAGATGACTTTTCTGAATACATTGTTTTTCCAGCTGTGTGACACATTTAACACCTGGTATTACCAAAAAAAAAAAAAAAAACCGTTTAGAATTTCCTGTTTCTCATTCTGTTTTCCCTTTTTGAAAAGACAATGTCTCCTTTCTGAACTGTCTAACAGACACAGGGTCATGAGGTGATATTGGTGATGTCTTGTGAGAGAGGGAGGTACTTAGGGGAGTCTAACACCTGGAGAATTCTGCAAACTCTAGCATTGTAGAAGCCCACAGCTAGCCCTGCCCACGAGCTGCACCCTGGTCACTACACAGTGCTTAGGGTTGAGTGAATGAATAAGAATGGCCTCCTCCTTGTGGCCACTGAGGCTGTAGCACACCTGTGACCCTTGTTTCCCCTGTGTTTTCCTCTAACTGCTAACCCGGAAGCGCACTCCCTCCTCCAGTGAGCCTAGTGCATAGCCAACTGCGTTGCATTTGTGATTCCAGGCACAGAAGGAGCTGAAGAGGGATCGTCCCCTCCTGCGCCGCAAGTCCGAGCTGCCTCAGGACCCCCACACCGAGAAAGCCTTGGAAGCTCACTGCAGAGCCAGTGAGCTGCTCTCCCAGGACGGGCGCTAGCGTCTGGAGCAGCACGCCGAGCTGGGCCTGTCGGTTCTCTTCTGGATGCTGTAGAAAAGACATACTGTGTGTGCCATACCAGTCAGTTACACTCAAAGTCAAAGCTTCCTCTGACCCCGTTCTGTAGGCAATAATGCATGTCCGCCTCAGCTCGAGATTAGGAGTTCAAACAATGGTGGCTTCTCTGGCCCTGCTGGCCAAGCAGGGGGCTGGGGGAATTGGTGACAGTGTCCCCACCATGTTGTCACCACCCCAGCACAGCCCTGAGTGAGATCCAAAGTCAGAGCTGTAGGAAAGCACCCTGACTGTCATCTTCTCGGACCCAGTTAGACCCTGTGGTCCTCTGAAATACGGATTCTGTGGTAACATGGACGATGTCGCAAATCAAACGCACATGGTAAAAGGTGTCTCCTCCCTTTTAAGACTTTACAACCCTGACGTTGTCCCCACGCTTGCAGTGCCAGCCGCCCATGGTGGTTGGTTAGGTCTCTCAGAGATGGCTCCTCGCTTTCCCGTTCTAGCTGCCTGCCGGGAAAGAGGCCAACTTTCCTCAGTGTTGGGGCCATCCGTCCACAGTGTTTCTTTCCTTTGGTTAATGGCACGGTCACCATGTCCTGCTTACCTTAATGTCTACCGAAAGCCATATTTCATAGTCTGTGGTAGAGGCCAGGGTTCCACCTCAGCGCAAGGGAGAGCTCTGAGAAGTGCTTCCTCAGCCCACCTTGAGGAGAACCGCCATGTTGAAATGACGTGTTCATGTTAGTTGCAGAATCAGTTTTTCACCTACTTACACATGGTCCTTCAACAAAGGCTCTCGAGTGGATAAAGATCACAGGATCTAAGAATTCCACATTTGTAGAAAGTGACAGTAAACTCAGCCCCTTGGCCTAGTGCAGCCTGCAGCCGCCTGTGGCCTGACTGTGGGCCACACTGCGTGGGCACCCTCCATGAGCCTGTCTTTCTGTTGGAAAAAGCACGTGTCCCCAAGCTGGCGAGGAAAGGCGCAGTGCCCGCGTCCGCACTGGTCTCCACACGCTGCTCCGGGCTTCCCAGAATTCTTGCATGAATTAAGCTTCTGTTTTAGATGGGCTAGCACGAGGAGATACATCCTTAAACTTAGTGCTTTGTCGTCTTTTCCTCTCAGGGTGGCCAGTATTTTGACTTATTTATCCTGCTCGAAAGCTGCTTGAAATGTGTACTGCTCTCTGAAACAGTGACAAGTCTTCTCTTGTCTCCAGCACATATATAACTCAGTGTTACATGTCTTGATGCATAAGATACGGTAAAAAAAAAAAAAAAAAAAAGAAAAAAAATGGGGCTTCTTTTAAAATCCGGTTTTAACCGTGGTCTCGGGTGTCTGTGTAAAGGTGGTGAGATCAGACATCGCTCTCTCGCGGCCATGGAGCCGGCTTCTGGGTCCCCTTAGATGGCTGTGGATGCTCGTGCTGTGGATGCTCGTGCCCCGTGGCGGGGGAAGAAGGGCGTGTGGAGGGAGGGAGAGCCAGCACGGCTAGTCAGAAAGGCGGCCTCAGCTGAGGGTGAACAGGTTGGCCGCTTGGGTGAGAACACTTCCTGAGAAACTTGACAAGTACCTATCCACTTTACCATTATGAAATCTATAATTTAAAAAAAAAAAAGTTGAGATGCCTTCTCCTTTTGAGGGAAAAAGGGTGCTTTTATTGTATAAAGCAGCGTCTCTGTGTTTTGATACCCCACTGTTTGAACTCTCGTCTTTAGCTGGTAGAGTCTCAGATATCCCTGACGTGTGGGGCATTCCGGGTGTGGTGAGAGGTCCCAAGAGGCTCCTTTGCCCTGCGTGAAGAGCATGCTATCAGTCTACGGGTGATTGTGCAAAGCTCGGCGCGGCGGAGCATCTTCTGCTCTAGGTTTTATTTCTGCTCTTTATTGAAGACAAACATTCGCCAATAAAGAAAAGAAAAAAATGTTTTGAGAGAAACTAATTTTCTTTGGCAAGAGTATTACTTAAATTTTTGGCCTATTGAGGTTCCCCTAGTTAGTACTCGGATTCCCCTGCTAATTGTTCAGCTTGTATGTTGTTAAGACACTGTTGGTTCTGTACCAGACTGGTTTCAAAACAAACAAAAAAAAAGTACCACATTGAAAATAAACGGGTGACTGTTTTTCTTCATATGGCTCTAGTTTGGCACCTTCACTCTTTCCAAAATGTGTCTGTGCGCCAGAGATGTCACAGTTCAAGTGTCTTTCTAGTGTGGCTTTGTATGGCTTCCTTTGAACATTGTACATACATTGTATCTTTGTTTTACGGTAATAAGTAATAAAAAAATGTAGACTTCGTATTTTGTACAAAATGTCCTATGTACAGAATAAAAAAAGTTCATAGAAACAGCAAAAATAGGTTAAGTGGCACAGTTATTTTTCTTTAGAAAATACCTGTAACTTTATGCTTTAGTGAACCGTTAAGTACCGACATATTTTTTAACATTTTGTAATTCAAAACTTTTTTGTTTTGACATTGTTTATGAAGAAAGACTTCATGCACTTGCCATTTAATATGCTCTTTTATCTAATTTTAAAGAACTCTTTAAAATGGTGTATTATATGGACTAAATAAAGAACATGTGAATTTTATCGCTCATTATGAAACTAAATTTAGCCATGGCGTTGAGCAGTCTGGTTCTGACATGCTGTTACTGTCAGGTCAGGGACCAGCCACTCCAGGGACACTGGCTTGAGGTGGGAAGCAGGTGTCTGCCCTGTGTCCCCCTAATGAGCATCAGCTATGCGTTAGCTCCTGGTCTAGGTCCTTTCCAGAAGCCGATCCTGAAAGCCACCATACTACCTCAGGCTTCTGATCTCAGCACTCAGGAGGCAGAGGCAGAGGCAGGTAGAGCTCTGTGAGTTCGAGGCCAGCCTGGTCTATGGAGTGAGCTCCCAGGACAGCCAGGGCTAGAGAGAGAAACCCTGTCTCAGAAAGAGAGAAAAGGAAAGGGCAGAAGCGGCTTTTGGTGCACAGCACTTGCTTTCCGACGAGGCAGTGTGGACCCGAATCCAGAGGTGAGAAACTGAACCGAGTTCTACCTTGATGGCCAACTAAGAGAGCAGGGCAGACGGGCATGCTGGGAGAAGAGCTGAGAGCCTTGCTGGCCCGTCACTCTCCTCACAGCATTGTTCTGGAAGCCTGTGGAAAAGAAACAAAGTGAGAGGATCCTCGCTGTGGCCGTGCTTGGTCCATGTTTCTGCAGCCAGGGTATCCTCTGGGTCAGTGACCCTGGCCCTATCACATGTCTCTGCATGTCCGTCCCTTCTGGACATGTCTCTGCATGTCTGTCCCTTCTGGTGGGAGCTGTGCAGTGCAGGCCTTGTAGCTTCCTGAGTGCCTTGGCTCTGAGGCTCGCTGGTTACAAATGTTTGAGGAAAGGACCCTTACCACAAGCATCTACCTCACTGGTTAGAAGACATCAGGTCTGGGGTAGTGACTAGGAGTACTGCTTCCTCAGGCTGGGTGGAAACTCCCTGAGACTCCTCGGCCTCCCCTCTTGAAACCGGAGAAAGTCAGCACATTTGGTAACGGCCCACAGCACAGGGATTCTTGACCAGAGGTGGGCTGCGACTGATAGCCACCAGAGCCACGAGTGCCACACAGAAGCTCTGTGTCTCCATCCCCGAGAGCTGGAGTCACCAAGTCAGGGGTGGTGGCCAAGAGTCCTCGACACCACCTTCAAAGGATGGCGAGCTGTGGAAGCGCCCACTAAATCATGAGCTGGTGTATGAATACTCCAGGCAGAGGGTAGGGTGGGCAGGACCTCTCAGTGAACTCTCAGTGAGGCCTCAGCATCCAGGAGAGGTGTGGGCACAAATTTTTTCCGTTTTTTGAGACAGGGTTTCTCTGTGTAGCCCTGGCTGTCCTGGAACTCACTTTGTAGATCAGGCTGGCCTAGAACTCAGAAATCCGCCTGCCTCTGCTGGGATTAAAGGCATGCGCCACCACACGGGGCCAGACGTCTGTTCTTGCCTCTCACAGTGCTTCAGGAATATTGTTGCTGTGTAAACTTATGCAAAGTCAAACTTCAGCCCCTTGGAAAACCAACACATTAGCCTCTGTTCTCATTGACTTTGTGTTGCTAATACTAACATGAAACATAAAAATCACCAGAAATTCCACTCCCAGTTAAATGCTTGATAGAGATGATTCGTTTGGAGAGAAATGGATTCCACTACCAGAAAACTGAAATTCACCCTTCAGTTACCATTGGCTTCTTTGCAAGGGGGGTGGGGAGGGGGTGTTTTGAGGTTTGGCTTAAGAAGGACACATTGTAAGGAGAGAGAGAGAGGTTGGCCTACACCAGGGAAGCTACATACCCTTCCTGCCTCAGCACACCGTCTCCTTCATGGCTTTTTGCAAACAACAGCATTATGTTTTTAGGGATTTTATTTTGGTTTGGTTTTGAGACAGGGTCTTGCTCTGTGGCTTAGGCTGTTCTGAATACATAGCCCAGACTGGCTTCAGACATGCAGCAGTCCTCTTGCCTTAGCCCCCCAGGTTAGCACGTTCTCTGAAGAACCTTGTGAGTGGTGGTAGGTGGGAAACTGGAATTTGTTGGGCATTGTGGCCCACACTTGGAATTCTGGCATGTGGGAGGCTGAGGCAAGGAGGGTCAGAAGTTCAAGACCAGACTCGGCTATGTGAGACTCTGTCTCAAAATAAAAGAAACTTAGAATACAGTTTTTTCTCTCCCTAATGTCTTCCTGATCATATCCAGTTCAAGGCCAAATCAGCCTGTGTTGTGCTTGTGGGAAACACCAAATACAAGCTGGGCTGAGCTAGAGCTTTCCAATGTGTAATTTTAGAAACTGATATCTAACAAACCAGTTATTAGACCAAAGGGTCTGTAATGAAAGCAGGTGGGAACAGACGTTTCTGCTGTTCCTTCAGACAATGTGATGAGGGAAAAGAAAAAAAAAAACAGTGTAAAGGCAGAGGTCCAGGGGACCTTCCACTCATACATCAGTGGTTCTCAATCTTCCCAATGCTGTGACCCTTTAATACGGTGACCCCCAACCATAAAATTATTTTTGTTGCTACTTCATAACTGTAGTTTTGCTACTGTTGTGAATTATAAAGATATGTGTTTTTCAATGGTCTTAGGCAACCTGTCATTCAACCCCCAAAGAGGTGAGAACATTGCCACGCTGTGAGAGCGCATTCCCAGTCTTGACATTACTAAGTCTGCTTCATCTCTCTCTCCAGAATGTATCTTGTAGGAAGATGTAGCCCTTAAACTAATGATGACTTCAGAGGCATCTGGAAGCCAGTAGGACCAATTCTGAGCCCCCTGCCCAGATATGCTGAGCCCTAATTTCCATCCTGGTTGGGATATTTGAGCCAAAGCTTCCACTCCAACAAGGATAATTGGACTCCCATTAAGGCATGATTGGAATGAGAATATTTAAAAGCTTGTAAGGTGACTCCACTGAGCACTGCCCAGGGAACATTGCCAGAGAAGACTGTCCATCTTCTAAGCAGGAAATAAGACTGAGACCCAAGCCTCCTGAAAATCAAAATGTTGATACCACACAGCCCACAAAGTCACTCTGAAGCCATGTGCTGCTGCTGCTGCTGCTGCTGAGCTGGAGCAAAGACTAGCTGGTACAATAACTGTTGTGGGGGAGAAAGTCAAGGATTTACTATGTACCCTTGGCTGGCCTTGAACACAGGTATCTGCCTGCTTCTGCCTCCCAAGTGCTGGGATTAAAAGTGTGCGCCACCACACCAGGCAACAAACAGTACAGGTTCTTTCTGACTTCAGTGCCATCAGATCCCAGGCGACTCCATGATGAATGCATGTGCTAGGGAACTGTAAGACAAAGGCCTGCTGTGTAAGCCCATCACCACAGCCCTACTGCTGGAGGAACACACTGGCCAACTGCAATGAGCCTGTTCTCACCAGCACCCTTATCTGCAACCCAGGGCTGTGGAAGTCTGGCTTAAAAGACTCATAGGTTCTGGAAGTCCCCATGCACCCTTAGGCATAAGATGCTCCTAGAATGCCTTAGCAAGCTGAGGCAATCGAATATTATCTGTATTAGGGTTTCGGGCAGCAGCTGAAGAGCCATGGTACAATCAACAGGCAGATGCCCAGGCTGAGAAAATGGGCTTGGCTTGGGTGTCAGCTGCCTTCTGCTCACCTCTGGCCTTCAGCACTGGCAGGAGTGTGCGGAGGCTCACCTGGAGGACTGTACCCCTGGGAAGCTCATTTGTGTCTTCACGGTTAGTTACATATAGTCTGGTCTTAGTATCCATCCCCTCCAGGAGCAGAGCTGACACTAAACCCCCGCCATACCACCACCACCACCCAGACCATATTATCAGCATGGTATACCCATCATGGCCCTGGTCCCCAAAAGAACAAAAAGCATTCTTAATCAGGCAGGATAATCATGGCATAGCTGCTACCTTTGAGCACTGGAGACAAAAGCCAGTCCCCTTTGGGGAAAAGTTAACCTGTCTCCCAGCAGCTCACAAGAGGAACAGAGTGCAGGGAGGTCTGGGAACTTGACCCATAACAGTGACAGATAGAGTAGTACACCACCAGTCTCATTTGCCATATGCAGTCTCGACTTGAAGCTCTTCTCACTATACAGCCCCAGGCAAAGAAGAGTCCAGAGCCTGTGGTCAGCTTTGCAGCCCATCTGAGAATATGGAAAGCTCTGGAAATGAGACTGAATGGCCACTGAGGAGGGCTGAAGGGCACAGCCCCAGACAGCTCTGTCCTAGCCCAGAAGGAAACAGGCACCTGAATGGGCAGAAGTGTTTGTCAACAGGGCTGATGACCTGACTTCAGTCCCTACCTACATCCTACACTGTGGCTGGAGAGAAACCAACTCAAGCAAAGTACCCTTTGACCCCGACATGCATGTAAAACACACACACTACACACACACACACACACACACACCTATGCTCATACAGACAAAATCATTAAACTTTACAAATTTTAAAATTACCCATTCCAGGGCTGGAGTGGTGGCTTACTGAGTAAGAGCATTGGCTGTTCTTCCAGAAGACCCGGGTTTGATTCCCAGCACCCACATGGTGGCTCACAGCTATCAATAACTGCAGTTGTGATACTCTTCCGACCTCCACAGCCACCAAAACACACACACACACACACACGAAGGGAAGGGAAGGGGCAAGCAAAACACCCATACACATAAAAGTAGAATGTTAAAATGACACAGTCCATGATGATTTGTTACTATGGACTGGGACAGACTGGTTAGGGACAGACTGGGACAACTATTCCACATGAAGAATGGACTCTCGCCTCAGGGAACTGAACACTAACATTAAAGAACCTGGCACAGTGGGTGAAAGTGACCCCAAGTGCTATGAACAGGGTGAGCTGCTTCCCATTGAGAAGGTGGAGGGAGTGGCTGAGTTAGGATGTAGGAGCAGCTGATTTGTGGGCTCTGTGGAATTATGCTGGGGAAAAGTTCGTGCGTCTCTATTCGAGGTTAAGGTGACAAATTCCACATGCAGACATAGGGCCAAGAGCGTGTGGCCATGAAACAGGGTAACCCAGGGTGCTGCTGCAGCGGCACAGAGGTCAGCAGCAAGCGCTTGAGAACCAAGAGAACCCAGGCAACATGGGAATGGGCGCAGCAGTGTGGTGGGGAACGAGGAAAGGGGATCTCACAGCTTACTGGAGATGCCTGTGTGTTTAGCAGGAAACGGTCTATATGGAGTTTGTTAATGTTACCAGAAAAGTCAGTGTCAAAACTAGGGCCCTAAGCAGCCTTAAAAGGCTAGGCTTGCCCACTCATTTTCAGTAGGATAGTTAAAAGAGACTTGTTGGGAAAAGCAGACGAGATTAAATTCAATGTGATGACATTAGGAAGCAAACAAATGAGCTCTGCTGACTCCCCCGACCGTCAAGTCTACCTTTGGAGTACTAACTGGAAGGCGAGGTTTAGAGAGGACAAGAGGTATGTATAACTAAGCAATCCTGGTTAACTGTGGTCCCACACATCATTGGCAAGACTCCAGCGTGGTCTGTAAGGTGGTCTCAAGTTGAAACTGTGTAAAATCTCTTCCTCAGAGACAAGATCATCCTCTAGCTAGCACCTACTTATCATTAACTGTCAGCTTGGTACATCTCAGAGTCACTTGAGAAACGAGCCTCCATTGGGCAATTGTCATTATTGGTTGTTCTATAAATCCGTCTGTGAAGAGTTGGCCTGACTGGGAACTGAAGTTTAAAGGGACCACCGCATGGCCAGGTGGTTCTGGGTTAAAAGTGAGTTAGTTCGAAGCTGGCCTTGTCCTCAGAACATAGGACCTGTCCTCACCTCCCCCTGGGGGAAAAAAAAAAAAAACTAAATAAAAAGTTTAAAGCAAGTTAGTGACCCACCAAGCAGTGTCTTTTATGGCTTTCTCACTAGGCTTCTGCTCTGATTTCCCTTCATGAAGGGATACAAGACTTAAACTCAGAGCATCAGTACAATTCTTACAAGGGTTGGCCTTGAGCGGGAGCATGGGGAGATGATCCACTGAAATAGAAGGGAAGCTTTTTAAAAATATATGATTTATTATTATTTCTGAGTATACCGTAGCTGTCTTCAGACACACCAGAAGAGGGCATCAGATCTCATTACAGATGGCTGTGAGCCACCATGTGGTTGCTGGGAATTGAACTCAGGACCTCTGGAAAAGCAGTCAGTGTTCTTAACCACGGAGCCATCTCTCCAGCCTGCAGAAGGGAGTTTGTTTGTTTTGCTGTTGTCTTTAAAGATGGTGGGAGATTTGAGCTTTCTGAGCAACTTAGTTAAAAGATGAGGCCGTGGTCATGAATTACAAATGAAAGCAATGGCATTCTCTCCCAGTTTCAGGAGTATGGAAGATCCCAGACCTCCCAACAACAGTATACCACCCCCGTAGGAAAGAGGTTTTTCTTTAAATGGTGAGTGACAAGTGCCTGATCTTCCATGGGATGCCACCTGCCACAGGTGACAGCCTGGAGTCTACAGAAAGTAGCTGCATTTCTGTTTCCTGTGACAGGCTCCCTCTACACCACGAGAAGGCATCAAACGGGATACACTGCATTAAACTTCACTGCTCTGCAGAACTATGGCTGCAGGAAGCACCACTGGCTTAGGCAATGGTACTCCACTGCTTCCCAGCTGGCTGGCTGCAGGCAAGGAGCTGGTTTAAAGTAGACACCCTTAACAGAAATTCTACCTCCACCTACATGCCAAAAGAGACACAGGCATGCCGTGTAGGTGTGAGGAATACTACCGAGGAGGACGCAAAGCCAGCAGAGGCAGGTAAGCAGGGGCTCCCACTGGCAGTGTAGCCATCCTATGCAGATCTCAGGGCCACAAGTCAATGCTTCTGGAAGGACAGGAAAGTAATCCCAGTGGCAGGTGAGGAAGGGTGGGTCACTTCAGTTTATTGTTGGTGGCTTGCAGATTTGTAGGACCCTTAAAAATGCAACTGAGGGCTGGAGAGATGGTTCAGTGAGTAAGAGCACCGACTGCTCTTCCAAAGGTCCAGAGTTCAAATCCCAGCAACCATATGATGGCTCACAACCATCCCTAATGAGATCTGATGCCCTCTTCAGGAGTGTCTGAAGACAGCTACAGTGTACTTACATATAATAAATAAATAAATAAATAAATAAATCTTTAAAAAAAAATGTAGCCGGGCGTGGTGGCGCACGCCTTTAATCCCAGCACTCGGGAGGCAGAGGCAGGCGGATTTCTGAGTTCGAGGCCAGCCTGGTCTACAAAGTGAGTGCCAGGACAGCCAGAGCTATACAGAGAAACCCTGTCTCGAAAAACCAAAAAAAAAAAAAAAACACGTTCCACCCTGCAGGGTGTCATGTATTTTGACTCTGCAATTCCGCTTCAAAAAATTCAGCCATCAGCAAAATTCACCTAGACTGAGCAGTAAGGCCAGCTACTCCCGGCCGCACTGTTTTCCATGCTGAGAAACAGAAACCAGGAATTATCCTCACCTGCCTGAAGTGTTGCTAGATGCAAATGTGAGCGGAGAAGTGAGAAAACCCCAGCCCACGCTCTCACTCCTTAAGATTTTATTTTTTTAAATGTGTTTGTGGATTTGTACATATGAGTTCAAGTGCCCAGGGAAGCAAGAGGGTGTTGGGTCCCCTGGGGCTAGGGTTATAGTCTGTCACGAACGTGGGACTCTAAACTCGGATTGTCCGGAAGAACTGTACACGGACCTAACTGCTGAGCGGTCTCCATAAAATTAGGGCAAATTGAAACTAGAAAGGTTCTGGCAATCATTCCAAATTCGAATTCATCCTCACCTCAGGGCTAACTTTTCCTGCCGGCCCAACACCTTCTTCTCAAACATTCCACACTGCAGCCAAGAGGGAGCTTGCAAAAACATCCCTCCTACCAGTCACCCCAGGCTAGCCCCGTGAGCCCTGTACAAGCAATGTCCCTATTACCCTACTCATCGCTGTACCTTCAGTCTGGCACCGTGTGGGACACTCAACACTGCGTCTGATGGACGCAATGTACAGATAAATGTGGGGTCAGCGAGAACAGCAAGATCCGAGTGGAGAGGCAATCAAATGTACGTATGTGTGTAAGGCGGACGTGCTGACATACGCCTTCCATCCCAACACTGGAAAGGTGGAGGCAGGAGCATCAGAGTTGGGACTCAGCACGGATACCCGGCATCCAAACCAAAGAGCAAGCGGATGGCAGCAGGTACCCTGTAGGAATGAATGAGACGAAGCGCATGCAGAAAGCGGAGAAGAGTTCAAAGTCAACAGAATATCAGCTCAGCACAGCTGCACCAGAACTCGGCAGCAGGGCAAGGGCGGCCCCGGGAAGTTCCCCGCCATCTCGGCAGGGCGGAGATCTCCGCACGGCGCAGCCTCCACGGTGCACGTGACTGGATGAGTCACCGCGCCAGGAAGCCGCACGAAACCTCGGTTCGGCAGCTCGAACGCAGGCTGACTTAGGACAAGGCAGCGACGTCTAGAGGAAGCCGCAGAGGGGACCGCGTCCCTTGGCGGGAGGGGAGTGAGGACCGCAAAAGGCCTGGACCCAAGCTTAGACGCTTGTCCCACGGCGCACAGAACAGGGAGACCGACCGCCTTCACCTAAACGCTGGCGCAGGGAGATGACGCAGCGCGTCGACCAATCGGAAACTGACCCTGAATCTCGCGATGTTCACGGGAGGAAAATGAGCCAATCGCAATGCCCCTTCTTCCAGGCTTCGGTGATTGGCTTGAGGACTCACATGATCGTTCGAGGCCGCACGTGACCGCTCCCCCTGGCGACACGTGATCGACCTGGCACTCTGCAAAAGTGGCTTCTGGACAGCGGCAATCAGGCGCCCGTGGAACTGAACGGCAGGTCCTGGGTTACAGCCCCGTCACTTTCCACTTGATGGGCGGGGTTGGTGACCAGGGTCCCATGTGACCCCCGTGGAGGAACCCCGAGACGCGACGGTAGCGTGGATGGGACAGGGCCAGCCTGTCCCCTGTAGCAGCTCTGAGAGCTGAAGTAGGAGGGAGGCTGGGGATGCCGAGAGATTAACGAAAGAAACCAGTAAGCAGGGACTGGAAAGTCGTCCCACCTAAGTGGCGTGTACCGGACTCGCGGTAACGTAAAGAGGTAGAGGTGCTTGCTATGTTTGCTATGTAAATAACTATAGAGGACCAGAACTCACAGAGATGAGGACTTTGAGCACCCCGTCTTTCCCACTTCCACTCACTGGGTGCCTCTATCTTTCATTCTTTCTTTAATTTACTCATAAGACAGGGTCTCGCCTTGGCTGGCCTTATTGTCTGTTTGGTTTGTTTGTTTGTTTGTTTATAAAACAGGGTCTCTTCTTGGCTGACCTGGAACTCACTGTGTAGACCCTAAACTCAAGAGATGTCCCTGCCTCTGCCCTAAGAATAAAGGCGTGCACCTCCTGGCTTGACTTCTGTCTCCCTCTCTCCCTTTCTTTCTAGTAAACTGCCTGTCTCCGACTCTGTCCCTGAGTCTTACTGTTCTAGGGCTCAAAAACCTGGAAATTTGTGCTGATTCCCTCCAGGGTCATAGCCATGCCTGTTCCAAGGAAACCCTAGCGATGTCTGTTTCCCACCGCTTCCTGCTCAAGATACTGGTAACCCTGGAAGGTAGCCCTGGTGTGGGGGTACTGTCAGAAGCATAGACACAAATCTCTCCATTCTCTCTCTCCATGATGTTAGAATTTCCTGAATAATAAACTGGCAGTCTGCATCTCTTGTATTGACGTAATTTGCTGAGTAGTCCTGTTCTCACTCTCTTAATAAATGATAACTCTTGGGTCACACATTACACCTCACACTGCAATGTAATGTTTTTGAATGGCTATTCAAGGTTAGAGTTCACAGAGGCCTTCCTGGAGGCAGAGGCAGATAGCTGCTACATTTGTTGGTTTGGTTTGCTTGGTTTTGTTCGTTTGATTTTCCAAGATAGGGTTTCTGTGTAGCTTTGGCTGTCCTGGAATTCATTCTAGACCAGGCTAGCCTCAAATCCACAGAGACCAACCTGCCTCTGCCTCCCAAGTGTTGGGGTTAAGGGACTATACCACCACCATCTGGCACAAATACAGTATTTAGGGATTAAGGAGTCCAAGTGACTAGCTGTTGGGGGCACGGAGCTCAGAACCTGAGAGAGCAGGGATCTAGGCTGCAGGTGTAGTGCTCAGGTGTAGGACAGGTATAGCTGCGAGTGGATAGGTGGATTGTCAGCCGTTCACGTAGGAGGTGATGGGCCAGCCTGAAGCCCTAGGTAAAGTTCAGAGGTCTCTGCTTCAGCGGGTGGTCATCAGGATGTCAGGCACCCTCCTTACAGGGCCCATGTTCGGGTGTTGTACCTCGTGGCGGCCCTCCATTGGTCAGTGCGTTTGACCAGTTTAAAACCCGTTTTTTTCTGCTGTTTTTATTCAGCCCATATGCTCGTGTTTTCGTGTACTTTGATAAGCCTGGAGAATGCTGGCATTTTACCTTTAGGAGGAAAGTTGGTATTAGTGTGGGCCTATGGTGGTGGAGGTGGAGGGTTAGGGTATTATTAAGTGGTACTGGGCAGGAAGTGGTCTCTGGGTGCAAGACAAGGTCAGGATCACTCCGTCTCTGCATTTGCACTCCTCATGGAGTTATATCCTGCTTGTGACTTGGAGTCACATTGTGAGTACTCTGGGAAGCAGCTTGTGGGTCCTGGGGAGCAACCTCAAGTTGTCTGGTTCACTTTAAGATTATGTAAATTGCATCACACACACACACCCAAAACATCCCATGAGCCCCTCTTTGCTCTCTATCAAAGTCATGGCCTCTTATTTCATTAGTTGTTATTACATGCATATAGGTATAAATATACACATTCCTGAATATAACCTGCTTATGTTAGCCATATGTACGTTTTCAGGGCTTTGGATAAACAGTTTGTTATTTCATAAAAAACAAACTCTTGCCTAGGGAAGACTGTCTCCCACTCCCAGCATTCCCTAGTTGCCTGTAGTTCTTTGTGTAGGATGAAGGCACTCACCTGAGCACAGACTTTCCACCCTCTCTTCTACAATGTCCCCTGAGCCGTGGATACAGGATGTTTTGTACCATTGGCACTGGGCTCCACAATTCTGCATTTGGATTGGGTGTGACTTTTTTTGTAATGATCCCCATCTCTTGTAAAAGAAGTTCCTGAGGACGGGGGAGGGCCACACATATGTGTGGATATGAGGACAAATGCTCAGATTGGTATGAACTATGTTTTAGTAAGTAGTGGTTGTAGGGTCTCCACAATCCAAGGTCGATAGCGTTTAGAAGGTAGGTTTCCAGCACATAGCATATTCTCCATCTCGTTGAGTGGATCTTAGATCCATTTAGAGAGTTATGGGTAACTGCCAAGGTATGTGCGCCACTGCTGCACCTTGAGGGTTATCACGCCATGCTGGTCATTGCTGTGGTCCATAGGCATCAGAGCTAAGGAGATCTGCTGCTCGCCTCCCTCCTTTGGAAGCGTGTGTGGTGCCTTCGGGTACCGTGGGAACAAGTACTCCGGGAGAAGGCTGTCAGGTCTGTTCCAGCTCAGGGGCTCTGGACCCTGGTTTTGGAGTGTGTGGCATGTTTAGCAATAGAGTAAACTTGTTGGTTTTGTTTTATAGATTTTTTTTTGTGTGTTCTTTTTGGGGGAGGCAGGGGTGATCTCACGTAGGCAAGACCAGGTGATGTAGCTAGGAATGACCTTGAACTTGTCATCCTCCTGCACGCACCATCCCAGTGTGGTGCTGGGGCTGAAGCTGAAAATCTCATGCACTTACGGGAAGCTGAGTTACACTGCATGATTCTGTTGAAGTAAATTAAGATTTTAAAAGAGACCAATTATTAGATTATTTATTGGCTTACTCGACGATTTGCTGTTTGTACAACCTGTTAGCCAAGAGTGACTTCCCGTGCTACCTGAAGCAGAAAAGCCCTGGAGAGATACCTGAAACAATGGGTCGTTGCCCTTAGCAACCTGCTGACGGCCACATAACCTTCTGCAAAATCTTACTTGCCTGCCCGCCCCACCTTGTTTTTTTTTTTTTTTTACAATATGAAATGAGAATATAAACTGGACCCGGAAGGAGGCTTTTCACGGTCAGAAGCCATCCTGGTTTCAGTCCACTAGTGACATCTTTCACTGTCACTGGTCTTGGAGTGCTTATTTTAGGAAAAATTCCTGCAACATTTTTGGAGGCCCAGTGAGATCTCACTACAACCCCAGTTGGCCCAAAGAGGCTTCTGTTCCTGGGCCTCTTAGCCACTGAAAGTCTCTGGAAACCGAAAGTACACGCTCTGGACTGGATCCCAGGGACCTCCCTCAGTGACTAAAGGGACTGTGAAATGCAGGACCAGAGTCTCTGACTGGAAAAGGACTAGGTTGGATGTCCAGACCAGGTAAGGACCCCTGTGGATAGGCAAGAAGCACCAGTTGTGGGCTTGACCACTCTGCAGGAGATTGCATCCCATCCAAGCCTCGATGGGATACTGAGGACATGACACTAGTCTCCAAATAAAAGCCTCAAAAGGATACTAACACATTCGTATTGGCCTCCAGAGAAATGGACTAGAAATGTTTTAGAATAATCTATTTTATGTGCATTCGTGTTTTGCTTACATATATATGAAGGTGTCAGATCTCTAGAACTAGAGCCACAGACAGCAGTGAGCTGCCGTGTGGGTGCTGAGAACTGAGCCTGGGTCTTCTGGAAAGGCAGCTAGCATCACCCGTCGCCTAGCCATCTCTCCTGCCCAACATACTAGCACTTTAAGCTTGGAATGTATAACTTGGAAATGCACGATGAATGTGTAGATGCTTGTAATGGCCCCGTAGCCCTGTGGCGTGGGATCTGACTGACTGAGCTTCAACCTGCGGTTCCTCTGACGTCATTTCATCTGAACGGACATGCAAGTCTCATAAGAGAAGGTTTGTAAGCAGAGTTATATCTACAGCCCTAAGACGTCTTAAGTCACTGTGAGGTGGAGGGAAGGCAGGTGAAGCAGGCACCTGTTTGAGGAAAAAGCTGGTCTTTGCCGCACCACCCTATGTACCACACAGGTGAGGTACACCCGAAACTCCTGTTTACGAAACGCTCTGGTCTTGGGGTCTGCGTGGACCTTATGTGAGACCTGTTCTGTCCTGTGAAGACACCAAGGAAGCACCCCTGTAAACACAGAGAACGAAAGCTTGCACTACATGGTGCCAAGGCAGTTAGTTATAAGACCACCTGATCCTGACCAAGGGAAATGCCGGGTCACCCCTTCATCCAAGGCCATGGCAACTGTATCATCCAGCCACATGACGTACCTGAAGAGGAGGGAGTGCCCCTCCATGACTGTGGAGAGATTTTATTATAAAGGAATTCTCCTCACCGTCAGCCTTGAAGAATGAGCCACTTCCCAATTCAGAGATGGGACTTTTTACTGATGGGAGCCAACGTTTACAACAGGGAGAATCTCCTTCTCAGCAGCAGCCTCAAAGGTGAAAGATTCGGAGAAAGGAGACTGCTTACCTCCAGTGGGCAAAGAAATTAAAAACAGACCAAACTCTCTAGGGGGAGGGACTGTAGCAATGGTGCTCTTCTCTCAATAATCAACAGAGGTAGGATCTTATTATACCAGCATACGTTTCCTTTCTACCTTGGGTTTGTGTAAGCAAGAGTTCTTCCCGCACGCGGGTGGTTCTCGTAAGTGGGATCCTTGCAGGCTTCTGAGGACCGTATCTGCATTGATGATTATTGATGGACGGCTAGGAAACATCAGCATTGCACTACATCCATCAGTCATCTCATGAGAATTTGAGGTTTCCAAAGTAAGCCTTAGCTACTCGTGTACCTTACATCTGGGGGTCACTGGGAAGTTTTGGAAAGCAGAGTTTTCATATTCATCTTTTATTTAATTTTCCTGTTCTGTGACATGGAGAGCATCCGCCATTCCCATATTATGTTTGGAAGAAAGCATTTAACAAAGCCTTCGGGATATTTATTTGCCTTTAACACTAACTATCTAAAATTGATGTGTTCTCCGAGGTGTAGGAGGTAATTGTGTTAAGTGGCTCAGAGAGCATGCAGCTTGACAATACAAATGAAAATGGTTGCTGGGATAGTAGGCTCACACTTTCAATAAAAACATGACATACTTAAAAAAAAAATAACCAACAGAGCAGGTGAACAGACAATCAATCGGTAAGGAGGGTTGGGGATAAGTCCAGGGTTACAGCCCTGAGCACTTGCTAAGAATGCACAATAAGCTGAGTTCAACTTGAAACACAAAGAATAAGCAGAGGAGGAGAAGGAGGAGGGTGAACAAGGAGGAGAAGAAAAATAGAGAATTAAAATAAACTCCCAATCAACCTGGAATTTTCTAGAACACTTACCCAACCTCTGTAACACACCCCAGTACCCCTCTGATGTTGGAAGCCAGCAGGTACCGCTGCACTGTACATCAGGCTGCAGAGTCACTGGTTCAAGTACCGCTGCACTGTACATCAGGCTGCAGAGTCACTGGTTCAAGTACCGCTGCACTGTACATCAGGCTGCAGAGTCACTGGCTCAAGTACCGCTGCACTGTACATCAGGCTGCAGAGTCACTGGTTCAAGTACCGCTGCACTGTACATCAGGCTGCAGAGTCACTGGTTCAAGACCAAAGAGAGCTGAACACCAAGCCTTGGGCCACAGCCTCTTTAAGAGGAGGGAAGGAAAGGGTCCGCAGAGCCTGGCTGAGGACGGCTGTGCCAAGTATCTCAGCGTGTCAAGCAAGAGAAGGCCAAAACCCAGTCACTGGCTTTGTCCAGGCGTGGAGAGTTGGTGATATTGAACGCTCTTGCTGGGAACATAAGGGCTGGGTAGGTGTCTTAGGGTTTCCATTGCTGTGAAGAGACACCATGACCAAGGCAACTCTTATAAAGGACAACATTTCACTGGTGCTGGCTCACAGATTCAGAGTTCAGTCCATTAACATCATGGTGGAAAGCATAGCACTGTGTAGGCATGGCAGTGTGCAGGCAGACATGGTTGGTGCTGGAGACAACCAGGAGGCTACTGTAGGCAGCCAATAGGTTCTCTTCCACATGGAGCTTGGGCATAGGACCTCAAAGCCCATCCCCATAGGGACACACTTCCTCCAATAAGACCACACCTATTCCAACATTATCACACCTCCTAATATTGCCCCCTCCCTGGGCCAAGTATATCCAGACCACTACAGGAGAGCAGGAAGTGTTCAGGGCAGGGCTTATTGTGTTTATTCCCAAGGAGTTTGCTGGAAAGAGCAGCAGAAATATGGTGCTTGCAGAGATGTGACATAGTCAGTCAGTCTCTCTCTCTCTCTCTCTCTCTCTCTCTCTCTCTCTCTCCTTGCTTTGTTTTGTTTTGTTTTGACTTGATTGTTTCTCGAGACAGTCTTACTATGTAGCCCAGGATGTCCTAGGATTTGCCATGTTCCTGCCTCTGCCTGTCTAGTGCTGCAACTATATAGATTCCCACCCCCAACCCTTTTAAAGAAGTAGGCTGGATGAAAGAGACAGAATCAAGCCGGGCGTGGTGGCGCACGCCTTTAATCCCAGCACTCGGGAGGCAGAGGCAGGCGGATTTCTGAGTTCGAGGCCAACCTGGTCTACAAAGTGAGTAGTACCAGGACAGCCAGGGCTATACAGAGAAACCCTGTCTCGGAAAACCAAAAAGAAAGAAAGAAAGAAAGAAAGAGACAGAATCAGGAAAGCATAAGATGAGAGGGGGCTGGGTACCCAGGAAGCAGGAAACTTAGCTGGGGGTACAGTTTTGGTAAGAGACATGGTTGGTTCGACTAGAGGGAAAAGGGAAGGAGCTAGGCAGTACCAGGCGCATCTAGGGCTTGGGTAAATTTTCTGCCCAGAAAGTCTTCATAAATCTTCCCTGTGGGTGGTGGAATATGGGCCGAACCACAGGCTGGCATTTGTTAGCTGACCGGGTGGCGCCACACAGATGGATGGGGAGGTGGGGGGTAGAAAGAAGGCCTCCTGAAAGTGAGAAAATTCGTGACCACCAGAGGGCGCAAATGGACTTTTCCTGTTCTGATGGTGCAAGGGCTTCCCTGGTCTTCAACTCCAAGACCCGGATCCAGTTCAGTCCTTACCCTGAGGCCCATTTAATGCCGAACCAAGACTGAGGTGAAATGCCAGCTAGATCCTCCAGCTGTGCCTAGTAGCCCAAATGATGTCTTCTGTCTGAAAGTATGGCAGAGAAATTCCAAATCTTTACCTGCATGTGCCCTGCCGCTCGCCTTCCTCCCATTCCTGGACCGGAAGCATACATTAAGTATACATTAAGCAAGTGTTGGGTGTTCTCCAGGCCTAGGAGCAATGTCAGATGTGGGGCTGATTATGAGTGAATGCCCCAACATGAACCAGGTATGGTAGGACACTCCACAATTCTAGGGCTGGAATTATAGGCCAAGATAGGATGATTGCTCAAGTTTGAAGTCAGCATGTACTACATACATGCTGAGTACCAGGCCAATCAGGGCTACATGACAAGACCTTGAAAAGCAAAAGTCCAATATGGAATTCAGAGAAGGGGTATGTGGAAACACAGCCTGGAGGTGCTGGTTTGACAGTGGTCCCACTGAGAGATTGTGTGCTCTCTAGGGCTTGAGAGAGGGGGCAGAATACAGAGAATGAGCCTGACACGGTACCTCAACAGCACGTCATATGGTATTTTAAAGAGATGTTGGGAATGGGCAAGGCCTCTACACAGTGTATCACAAATTTACGACAAAGTTGTATGCACTCTAGCCGCCACCAGCATCCCACACCAGGAAAGAAATGCTCTTCCCAGCTCCTCTCCACACTTGAAAGCAGATGCTTTCACAGGCAGGAGACTAGAAAGGCCGGGTCCCCACCCAAGAATGGCTGCATCCTATGCCACGAAGCAGAAGGGCATCTTCAGCCAAACTCAGCTTCCTCGTTATCCCTGTCTCAGCCTGGCCAGCCTCTGGGATGGTGCCCTTAGAAATCTCAGCAGCCTGTGTGCAGCAGGTCTGTTCTCACTATATTAAAAAACAAAAACAATTTTTATTGAAAAAATCACGAAGGTTTGATCCACTTGTAAATCCTCGTAAACAAATCATTTCTGTCTTCTTTGGAATGATAATCCGAAGTCTGAGCCTGCTATCTGTCCCCTGGCATGGAGCCAGGTTGCAGATGAGTGAGTCCTCGGGTAACTGAATGACTGCATTTCCCAGGTGCTGACTCACAGTGCAGCCAGGGTGCAATCAGCCCCACCCCCACCAAGTCCCTGCAGGTTTCAGAATCTCTGGTCTTTTGTCCTTGTTCCTATCTCTGCAGGATATGCAGAGGGAAACACTAACACAGCGCCTAGTGTCAGGTGGACATTCAGTATTGATCACTGCCGGTACGCCAGCATTTCCACAGTAGCAACTCACCACAGTAGCTTTGGGTCTGTCCTCTCACCTCTGCAAGATTATTTACGACATCTTGGACATATTACCAGGGTGGGCTGGTGGGAGAATGGGGATATTTATCTGTTCTCTCTCTGTGTCTGTCTGTCTGTCTGTCTCTCTCTCTCTCTGTCTCTCTCTTTCTGTCTCTCTCTCTCTCTGTCTCTCTGGCTTCTAGAAGAATCTTCGGGCCACCATTAGCAGCCTCTGGGACCTGGCACAGGACAATTGTGCAAGGAATAAGCGTATTGTAGGGCTTCCTGTTTTCCAAAGATGATTTGGGAGAATCACATCATACCACCATCATCCCACCAATCAGGACTCAGCTTTCTAACTCGGCATTATTATATTTTTAAAGATCATTTTGGCTTAGTTCCCTCTACCCAATTGAACAGGCAAGTTATGACCTGAACTTTCAAAGGCCAGTTAGTACCCCTAAGAAAGTAAGCAAAGAGATTCTGCCCTTCTTGTCCTCCGTGTATGGGAGGAGGGGTGATGGGTAAGATGCAGGGAAACTTAGGAGGAATCCAAGCCCCTGCCTCCTGCCGATCCAGATTCCCGAACCCACAGAGCGGTGGGTGCTGCAGGTATGGGGAGCTTACCGTTGTCAGTGGATTCACTCATGCGTCCTTCTCTTACAGACACATCACCCTCGCTTGGTAAATGACACTGTGTTCAGAAGCCAGGTCCCATCATAGCTTGATGTTATCTACCATCCAGGTTTCTTTTAGCCTACCGTTAGACTGCACTGCAGTTGCTGCTCCACCCATACCTAACCTTCCCTTCCTCAGACGCCAGTTACTCAGCTAAAATCATCTCCCTTCCACCCTCTCCCTATCCAGTTTAGCGAAGTCACTGTGGGCATGCCCCTCATCTCCTCTGAAAAAAACGTCCTCATCTTCCCATGTGTATCTAATAACGACTGGGTAGTTGGGACTCCAGACTCCATTCATTCAACGGGAGAAGTCAGATTATTAAGAGCAATGTCGGGCAGAGGATGAACTCTCACTAAATGTCAATTCTCGTCAATGCATCCTTCATACACTATTTATGAAGCCTGAGGGGCTGGCTCTGTGATATTCTCTGCCACCTGGCAATGAAGACAGACGCGGTTCCTGGACCACTTTTGCGCAGAGTAATGGGCCCCGCCCTGCCCTCCGACTACAAGTCCCAAAAGGCCACGCGGCGCCGCACATAGCCCCGCCTCCAGTCGCATGCGTAACGTCGCGACGCCGACCGCGAGCGGGCGCCGGTGGCTGCAGCCAGCGGGCGGGGCGGGGCCGGCGGGAGCGGTGGCCTTTAGGGCGGAGCCGGCTCCGCTGTCCGCAGTCGGCCGCGGGTTAGCGGGCAGAGCGTCTCCTGTCGCCGGTTCCCCTCGCTCACTGCTCTCTCGTGCCGGAGGCCGCTCCTCTCGGCTCTCTCGCTCTCTCTTTCTATCTCTCTCCCTTCCGCGGATCCGCCATGTCGGAGCCGGGCGGCGGCGAGGACGGCTCGGCGGGCCTGGAGGTGTCGGCGGTGCAGAATGTGGCGGACGTGGCGGTGCTGCAGAAGCACCTGCGTAAGCTGGTGCCGCTGCTGCTGGAGGACGGCGGCGACGCGCCGGCTGCGCTGGAGGCGGCGCTGGAGGAGAAGAGCGCCCTGGAGCAGATGCGCAAGTTCCTGTCAGACCCGCAGGTCCACACGGTCCTGGTGGAGCGCTCCACTCTCAAAGGTGCGCGGCGCCCCCTCCCCGGTCGCGTGGAGCAGCTAGGGTGCCCGGACCGCCAGCGCCCGCACAGTGGGGTCGCTTTGTCTCCGCGGCTTCTCAAGATGGCCGAGTTGGGTGGAGACAGCGTCTCCCGGTCCCGGCTGGGCACAGGGCCGCATCCCTGCCTCCAAAGTCACATGAGCTTTTTTGGTTTCGATTCGTATCCAAGCTTAGCTCGCTTTGGGAAGAGTGTGTCTAGGACAGCCTAGGTGCTGGCCCTTGGGTGGGCTCGGAGACCGGTGGGTTGGCGGGAGCCCGAGTGGGCAGGCCCTGGGCACCCAGCATCTCTGCTGTCTGCGGCTGCCTACGCGTAGGCCTCCATTGGCCTCGCAGCATCCTTGTTGAGTGGGTGTATCTCCCAATTTTACAAACCAGGAAACTGAGTCCCATGGCTGGTCCAAGGTCACCAGCTAATACAGGACTTTAAGATTAGACGCAGCATATCAGTTTCCAGTCCAAATTGCTTGTTTTGCTGATCATGGCTTGAAATTGTTGCTTAGATGACCCTAATGACAGCTCTGTGACATTTAAGTCTGATTTCAAAGACTTAAGAACTGTTGCTTCCCTAGCTGGGGAAGGAGGCAAAGAAGCTGACATGTTCCAGTTGTGTCCTCCAGCAGAGACTCTCACAACATCCCTAGATTGATCTGGAATCTGTGGCTTGCTTGCAGGACTCCTTCCTTCTTGAGGCTTTAAAACCACTTTGTAGTATCTGGGGAACTTACTTGTATGACCTGCTGGCTAATGGGTGTGGCATTTCCCTAGGAACCCAGATGTGCTGTTTAAAAGTAACATAGCCCTTAGGGACTGGAGATGGACTGAGAATATTTGCTAGCAAGTTCCTTAGAGGTCCAAAGGCTGCGTGGTTCCGTTAGAAAACCAGAGTGGCTGTCCTTTCGATAGTTTGTATCGCTTAAAGGCTATTCTTAATTACAAAAATGTTCACATGGCCTTGGTTTGGGCCTGCAGTTAGAAGATAGCAGAATATTTTTCTTCAATCAATATACAATGTCTAAAGCATTAGGATGCTATTAGTGCCTGTGTAGTGTTAGTGTGACTGAAGATGGTTTCCTTTCCATTGGAGTTTGTATTTATTCCTGCATGGAAATCTATTTTTTTGTCCAAAAGACCATGTAACTGTAGAAAATTTGAGACATATCTGAAATGAAAGTCATCTGGAGCCCTGCCTGAGCAGCGCCCCAGTGAGCCCTTTGACCCCTACTTTCTCTTTTGCTCTTTTGTGGGGTATGTGCAAATACATTTTATTAAAATAAATTTTTACCAATGTTTTTAAAGGTTTTGAGTAGTTTGGCCCTAGCTAATTCTTTTATATTCTTTGTTGCACAGTTTGTGTATTGGAATTAGTGATTTCAATATAAAAACACAAAAACCATGAGTCATGGTTTCTCTTTACGAAAAAAATTCCCAAGTTTTTCTCTCTGCTCTGTCATTAGCAATTTGTTCTTCCCATATCTGTCCGTCTTGTATCAAGGGTGGAATGGAACAAGTGTCTACGTAGTAGGGATGATCCAGCATCCCAGCGAGGTTCCATAATGACTTGCACTTTTGAAAGTTGACTAAGGAATTCGACTGTCTGAGACTGACAAACTCTCTTCTGCGTTTATAAAAATCCTGTTTGCATTCCTAGTGATTTAGCATATCATTAATTTCTTGTTCACTTACAGAAGCAAAGGGAAAGATTTTTTTTATTGATTATTTTATTTATTTTCATTTCTTCCCAGTCTCCCCACAACAAACTCCCCATCTCATCCTTTTAAATCCAAGTTGATGCCTTAAGGTCTCCTCCGAGTGAGCATGTGTGTGGTCTGTGCTGGGGATTGAGTCCAGGATGTTGCACATGCACACTCTTTTGTTGTTGTTGGTTGTTTGCTTGTTTGAGAAGTCTCGTAGTGTAGCTAATGATGGCCTGAAGTGTTGTAGACCAGGCTGACCTCAACTCACAGTTTATCTAATAATCTCTTCCTCCTGGGGGTTTCTAAGCACACAGTCTAACGCTGAGCTTCGGACTAGGCCCATACAGTCTCTGGGTCCTTGGCAGGAGGGCTTTGTTTAGGTAGTTCTTAGGAGTTCGAATTGGCTTGTGCCAATAAACAGGCAATAGTTGATTGCAGTGAGAGGTGAATAAACACCACCAACTGTGATTAGTATATACCTGATTTCCTGAACTGAGAAATTCGTTGTTAATCTTAGCCATCCTTCCCTTTTCTCTCTTTTTGTTAAAAAACAAATTCTAGGGTAGCCTAAGGTGAACTCAAACTTGTATGTAGGCAGGGATGGCCTTGAACTTCTGATCTTCCTGCCTCTGCCTCCCAAGTGCTAAGGGCATTCACTACCCCATGGTCAGTGTTTTACTGTGGTGCTGGGGAAGTCATGAAGGATTCCACACGTGTCAGGCAAGCACCTCACCAGCCAAGCTGTGCCTCCAGCCTCTCGTCACTGCTCTACTTTAAAGACATTTCTAAACACTTGTACCAAATATATAGAAGCATTTTTTTAAAAAATAAGTTCTTTTTTTAAAGCTACCCCAGCTACTTAGAAACTTTGCATTAAAGTACAGAACTCCTCATAGTATAAAATGAAGATGGTGACTTAGCAGTTTCTCTTGATAGTGCAGCATTGTCAGCAGGTGAGTGACAGCTTTCCACCTGTCTCCTTTCTGAAATTCCCAGTCCGAGGGAGATTGATCGTTTTCTTCCAAATGAAAAGCTGTTTGATCCTGATCTGGATGGTTTACCCATAAAGATGTTTTTGTAGCACTTCTTCCTACGGTGCAGGTTTTCTTGTGCTTTGTCCCTGGTGGGTCTGGGTCGGTGGTGTCTGTGGGAACGGAACCGTCATGTTATGCCTCTGTGACTGCTGTCCTCCAGCTTTGTGAGTGCTCAGCAGGGATGATGTGGGGTGTGTGTGTGTGTGTGTGTGTGTGTGAGATGTGCACTCTCCCTTCCAAAGCTGCAGCCTTAGACTTGGGAGTTGTTGTTCACTGCTGGGATGTGGCTGTTCTTAGTGTGCCTGCCTTGACCTGGCAGTGCAGCGTTTCTAGGGCAGGTCATGTAGGGGAGTCAGCTCTTAGTGCAGAGTTGGCTGGGAACCGGAGTGTAAAAGAATGGTCCACATTTTCATATTTCACAGAGAGCCTTTTAGGTTCCCAGCTTCATAGAGACAGTTGTGTGGAGACTTAGGAAAATGGTTTCTGTGGGCTTTCAAAAGTTGTTCTTCTAAGGTCTTATATTCAAGAGGAATTATGAAATTTAGTGATCGATGGCTTTAAAAACTTAGGACAGCTGAGGATCCCTGAGGTGCTGCAGAATGCTGGGGCTAGAGGGCCTTCAAGAACAACTTCTGCCTCTCTAACCTGACATCAGTTTTCACAGTATGGGTGCTCAGCCTCATTCATTTCTGTACTAATCATCTCAAGTGGTTAATAAAATAATGAGTAAGTCAACAAGAAAAGCTTTCTCTAACATTCCCATAACACCTCAGTGCTAGCAAGAAAAGCTTTCTCTAACAGTCCCATAATGCCTCCGTGCTAGCAGGAATCTGCCAACCTGGGTTCATTGGCAAGCTGACCGTGTGCAGGTAGGCCTACATTTTTTTTAAAAGATTTATTTATTTATTCTATGTAAGTACACTGTAGCTGTCTTCAGACACCCCAGAAGAGGGCATCAGATCTCATTATGGATGGTTGTGAGCCATCATGTGGTTGCTGGGATTTGAACTCACGACCTTCAGAAGAGCAGTCAGCTCTCTTAACACTGAGCCATCTCTCCAACCCTAGGCCTACATTTTTATAGGACAAGGTAGTCTACAGCAAGGCACATAGAGTGTGCGGTGCAGTGGGTTCGAGGGAGGGGTGAATCCACCATTTTTTAAAAGAGTGGGCTGAGACCCCTAGGAGAAAACCAGTTCACTCTGAAGAGGGAGGCTGGGCAGTGGTGGCACACGCCTTTAATCCCAGTACTTGGGAGGCAGAGGCAGGCAGATTTCTGAGTTCGAGGCCAGCCTGGTCTACAGAGTGAGTTCCAGGACAGCCAGGGCTACACAGAGAAACCCTGTCTCAAAACAAAACAAAACAAAAAAAAAAAAAAAAAGAGAGAGAGAGAGAGAAAGAGGACTTAGCTGTTTCTTTTTCTTTTTTTTTAATTTAAAGCATTTTCCATATATTTTGATTATATTTTCCCTTCCCCCCAGTTTTTCCAGATCCTCCCATCTTCCTATCCATCCAACTTTATATAGGTTTTTTTTTCTCTTTCAAACACAGAACTCCCACAAAACAAAAGACTAATAAGACAGAAAATACCAAAACATGGTAAAATAAAACAAAGTCCACAAAAAATACCATTGAGTTTGTTTTGTTGGCCAACTGCTTTTAGGCATAGGCCCGTCCTGAAGTGTAGTTGATTACCCAGTGAGACTTCATTAGAGAAAACTAGGTCTCACTTTACCAGTTAGTATTAATTGCACAGAGCTCCTTGATTGGGGGTGGAGCCTGCGTCCACTTCCCTTTCACAGTGCTGGGACTGCATCTGGCTTGAGCCTCTGCGTGCTGCCATGGTCTCTGCGTGCGTATGTGCATCAGTCCTGTTGTGTCTGGAAGACACCTTTCTTGAAGTCTCCACCACGTATGGCTCACATTTTTCCATCTCAGCTTTCTTTCTTATTTAGATTTATTTATTTTAAATACACTGTAGTATTTAAACTACACTGTAGCTGTCTTCAGACACACCAGAAGAGGGCATCAGATCCCATTACAGATGGTTGTGAGCCACCATAAGGTTGCTGGGAATCGAACTCAGGACCTCTGGAAGAGCAGCCAGTGCTCTTAATCACTGAGCCAGCTCTCCGGCCCCCATCTTTCCATCTCCACTTTCAAATAGACCCCTGATCCGTGAGAGCAGAGTTTGATGGAAAGGATTTTTGAAGAACTCTGAAGCTAGTCTCTGCAGTTCTTTTTTTTTTTTTTAAGATTTATTTATTTATTATATGTAAATACACTGTAGCTGTCTTCGGACACTCCAGAAGAGGGCGCCAGATCTCGTTACGGATGGTTGTGAGCCACCATGTGGTTGCTGGGATTTGAACTCTGGACCTTCGGAAGAGCAGTCGGGTGCTCTTACCCACTGAGCCATCTCACCAGCCCCATCTCTGCAGTTCTTGAGTGCATTTACTGAGGTGGGAATATTTTTTTTTTTTTTAAAAGGCGTGCGCCACCACGCCCGGCTTTTTTTTTTTTTTAATTTATTTATTTATTATATGTAAGTACACTGTAGCTGTCTTCAGACACTCCAGAAGAGGGCACCAGATCCCGTTACGGATGGTTGTGAGCCACCATGTGGTTGCTGGGATTTGAACTCTGGACCTTCAGAAGAGCATTCAGGTGCTCTTACCCACTGAGCCATCTCACCAGCCCGAGGTGGGAATATTGATGCTGGAAAGACAGCTCAGTGGTTAAGAGCACTCACTGCCCACAGTGACTCACAACCGTTGTTAGCCTCTGTGGGCACCAGACAGACAATGGTACACAGATGCATACAGGCAAAAACACCCATATACATAAAGTTAAATTTAAAAAGAGATAGGAATGTTTGGCTTAGTCTATTTCATATCAGTTATTTTTCTTCTAAATTAATATTAACTGAGAAAGTACTGAGTCCTTGGGACTGCGAGGTATCTGAGTTGGCAGGGTGCTTATCTAGATAGCTTTTGGTTTGATCCCCAGCACATGGTTGTGCATAACCCCAGCACTGGGGAGGATCAGTTCAAGGTTGAACCCAAGGCCAGCCTAGACTGTATGAGACCTTGGCTCCAGAAGAGAAGTACCAAGTATTAAGTTCCTTAGGCATTAGTAACTGTCTTTTTCAACAAACTTCAGTTCATTGAAAAGTTCATTAAGAGCTGGGCAGTGGTGGCGCACATCTTTGATCCCAGCACTCGGGAGGCAGAGGCAGGCAGATTTCTGAGTTTGAGGCCATCCTCGTCTACAGAGTGAGTTCCAGGACAGCCAGGGCTACACAGAGAAACCCTGTCTCAAAAACAAAACAAAACAAAACAAAAACAAAAAGAAAGAAAGAAAAGAAAAGAAAAGAAAAGAAAACGTCTTTAGGAGAAGTAAGTGGAATGTAATGCTTCCTTCACGCACCTGAAAGGATGCAGGCTGTCAGGTTGAGAAAGCCCGCCTTTCCCAAGTTCTTAGCCACTGCCAGCATGGGGAGGTGTGGCAGGGAAGTCATGGTCCTCGGCACCAGAGATGAGAAAGGGATAAAGCTAAAGCTATCGCATAAGAGCGTCTGTGTGGCGATGGTGACCATCATGATACGGTGTTGATCAGTTTTAGATTTTAAAGGGGAAAGAAGATGAAAGAAAAACCTAGAAACTTGTAAGGAGTCATTTGGTGTGGGTGTAGGGTGAATGAATGAATGCCTTTCCCTGCTCCGGTTGGCAGATGCTGGAGGGATTGACCAGGCTTCGCCCCTTTCCTCCTGCCCAGTTAGCACACTTGAAGAGATGCCCTCAGGTGAGGGCAGTGCAGCTCTTACTGCAGTTGAGCTCCTAATTTGCACTAGTAGTTTGGGATGTATTAGTCTCTGTCTGTGGAAGCATGCATGTCCAGATGTGCATGTCCAGATGTTGCTGCCTGTTGGACAGTGTCTGCCAGTGTGGCCCAGCACAGCATGCAGCTCAGGACCTGGGTGGGAGCAGCACGCCTGAGCCCTGCCATTGAATTTTCCACCTGTGTTAACTGTATTAATCAGCAGTCCACAGACACCAGGAAACTGACTACAGAGTTTAAGATTGTTTAAAATTCTTTTAAATAAATAAATAAATAAACAAAGATTTATTTATTTATTACATGTAAGTACACTGTAGCTGTCTTCAGACACTCTAGAAGAGGGAGTCATTAGGGATGGTTGTGAGCCACCATGTGGGTGCTGGGAATTGAACTCAGGACCTCTGGAAGAGCAATCCGTGCTCTTACCCACTGAGCCATCCATCTCTCCAGCGCGGACTGGTTTGAGATTTAGTGAAGTGTGCCACCCGGACAGAACATGTAGGTGGGTCTGTAAGTGAGCTGCTTCCCATTGTTAACAACGAATGATCAAGTGTCCTTCCTTCAACTTCAAACATTTTTATCGAAGTAGAAAGCCAACTTTCTTTTTACTATTTATAAGATTAATAATTTACAGAGTGACAAAAGGGGAGAGAGCTACCACAAACACACCCAGTGCTGGAGATGACCTATAACTTTGGCTCCCATGGGACTCACTGTGTAGACCAGGCTGACTGGAAGTCGAGGTGATCCTCCTGCCCCTTGCTCCCCCCAGTGCTGAGATGGATCACAAGTGTATGCCATCAAGCTTGACCTTCTGCAAAAAGCATATTTGATAATTTATCAAACATAATATTGTGTACGTGGGGTTTGGGCATATTCAAACTTTGATTTCCGTATTTATCAGGAACTTGTATATACAAGACTGACCCAGATGTGTTTCTCTGACCAACTAGTAATGACTTCCCCAAGTTACTCTTAGGGGTGCTGGAATTTTACCCAAGCAGCAGGGCTGTTTCCGGTTCTTCCTGTCTGGGGATTACGTCACTGGGCGTGCCTCCCTGAGCCAGCCTGAGCTGCTTTCTGCTGCACTGCAGTGCTCCTAGTGTGGAACTGCAGCATTTGCTCCTGAGCCTGGCTCAGACCTGCAGTGGGCGGTGGAGCCTGTTGGATCAGGGCGTACAGGCCACAGGCTGAGAGCCTGTGTCTGGCCTGTCTCTTCTGTGATTGCATTTGTGTGATGATGGGCATTGGGGAGAAGTACTTGGCCGTGTTACTGGGATGCTGTGTGGCGAGGCCTTGTGTGACTGCGGAGAGCTTTGGAACCCCAGTACAGGACATGGGCGGCTCTGCTCTCTTTTTGGTTTCGATTCTTCCTCTTTTTTTTTTTTTTATAGTTGTTTTTTTGTAGTTTTTTTCAGGTAGGGTTTCCCTGGGTAAACAGCCTGGCTGTCCTGGAACTCACTCTATAGAGCAGGCTGGCCTTGAACTCAGAGATCTGCCTGCTTCTGCTGGGATTGAAGGCTTGCCATCAAGCCCAGGAAGTCAATATTTCTTAACCCACTGCCTTGACAGCTGCAGGGCAGGGCCTGTCTGTCTGTCTGTCTGCACTTTGTCTTATGCTTGCAAGTAGAGATTGCAGGCACAGGTGTGACTGCTCTCAGGCAGCAGGGTTGTCTTGTAATATAGCTATAGCTCGTGATACAGGTTTCAGTGCTTGGAAAGTCAGCTGATTTATAAAGGGTCTTTTTAAAGTTAAAACATTTAAAGCCACCTTAGGCATGCGAAAGCAGTTTCCTTGGCAGGCCGGGGTGGGCTCTGCACAAGAGGAACAAACTGGATCTTTGGCGAAGTCTGGCTTCATAGTCTGGATAATCTGGATGAATGGCCCAGCCTCAGTGTCCGGCACTCGCTCCAACCCCAACACCCCCAGCACTGGGTAACAACAGCTCTTGGTGGTCACACTCCACGCCCTTAGACAACTGACTACTGTCGGAGCAGCATACAGTGGAAAGGCACCAACATGGAGTACCTACAGGGGTTTGCTTTTCAACACCACCCTCACTACAGTCTCTTTCCTCAGCTGAGATGCAGCGTACTTACACAGTCAAGAGCAGGGACTCCCAGGCCTAGGAGAGGTGGCCTGCAGTCTCTAGGGTGGGCACCGCCCTATGTTCTTCGTGCCTGAGGCCTTCGGGTACTGCTGGAAGATGCCAACTCCTACAGGATGACAGTAGTTCTTTTGAAAGCAAGAGGTGGTACTAGATACACTAGAAAGTTCTTCCACCTGCTTCTTCCTTCTGTTTCTAAAATTATATCAAAAACAGTTGTTTGGGAAAGCTTCCCTTGATAGAGACCTTATGTATCATGCCTTTACATGTGAACTTTGCTTGTAAAGTCAGTTTACAAAGATGATTTTCATTCCAGCATTTGCGTATACAGGTGTCCTTTTACTTTGTTCTCATTGAGCCCCACTTCCCGGTGCTCTCCACTGCTCCCCACCACCCCCATCTCACATGTGCCATTACCCCTTTTATTCCCTTCCCACTTAAGATGTCTTCCTCCCCTCAGGCCCCTTTCTACTCCCTGCTCCTTAAATCCAAAGCTCACATAAGAGAGACATTGGTCTTTGAGTCCAGTTTATTCACTTAGCACAGTGATCTCCAGCCCACCCATTTTGTGCAAATGTCATGATTTTGAATTTTGCTTTTGTCTCATCTTAAAACCAACAAAGCAGACAGTGTTTGCTCAGGCTCTGTATTTTATACTTGAATTTCAAGGTTTGGCTGCTAAAAGGAGCCTCAGAGAGTACCCAGTTCAGTGTCGCATGCCCTTCTCCGCTCATGAATTTAAAGTCCATACCACTCAGTCACTCTTGGGTCTTCTGTTGGGTTTGTGTTTTCTCTGCCCTTTAATGCAGCTGATGCTGAGGCCTTGTGACCCATTCCTCTAATCAAAGCACTCAAAGCATCAAAGCAGAGGTCAGCAGGTGTCTGTGAGTCCAGGGTGCTTTTCATA
The DNA here is from genome assembly GCF_978045245.1 of Mus caroli. Classification (NCBI taxonomy): domain Eukaryota; kingdom Metazoa; phylum Chordata; class Mammalia; order Rodentia; family Muridae; genus Mus; species Mus caroli. Next base: position 108,631,511 of record NW_028227269.1, read on the forward strand.
GTGAGTTCTAGGCTAGCCAGAGCTATACAGTGAAACCCTATGGGGAGTGGGGGGGAAGGAGAGAGAGAGAGAGAGAATGACTATGTAGTTTTGGGTAATGCTGATAATACACTGGGAGCCGTTGTGAACATAATTTAGCTAGGATGTTCAAATGTCTTGGAGGTTATTGATAGAGAAGTTTGCATTATCTTATAGTCTTATTATTTTGAGATAGGGTCTCACTGTATAACCCTGCTGGCTTGAACCTAACTTTGTAGACCATGCTGGTTTTGAACTCACAGAGATCGACCTTCCTGTGGCACCACACCCATATCATTTTTACAAATTTTTTTCTATAATTTTGACTTTTAGTTTAGAAGTCTGGCTCACATACATGCCTCTTGAGGCTGTTGTATGCTAAGTTCCATTAAGCTTGTCTCTGGCTTGGGTGCTGTGTGGACCCTACATGTTCCATGCCTTCGGTTAGCTTGGGTAGAAGAGACCCTTCTGTGTGCAGCCAACAACAGACGACAGACAGGTGCTTGACAGAGCAAAGAAAAAGCTGGGTGACAGGCTTTCCGGGTATTTCTTGTCAGCAGTCTTCTAGGGTGGGCTTCCCTTGGCCTGGCCCTGCTGTGCGCTGGTGAGGAGTCCGTGTGGAGCTGCAGGCCTCTGCATTCCGGCCGAGGATCTCAGGGACCATTTACCTACACTGTGTACCTGGGAAACAGGGCTGAGAGCCCTGCCAGCCTAGGCTGACTGGGAATGCTTGTCACGTCATGTAGGAAGAACTGAGTATACAGCCGGGCAGATGGCACTTGGCATGGAAAGAGACTTGTAGTTTGGGCACAGAGGGTGAGTCTAGTGGCCAGAGACAGTGAGAATTTTGCAGAAACTATTGGAACTGCCCATATCTCTGAGACTTCACTTATATCCTCTTATTAACCTTCCAACAACCCAGACACTTGCTACTGCCTGAAAGATAGAGTTCACTTTAGAAGTAAGGTGGAGTGGGGCGAGGATCAGTCTTGAAGACTTGATGGATTAGAAATGTCAATGTGAATTTGATAACACTTTTATTATGATTTATAGAGGACGTTGGTGATGAAGGAGAAGAGGAGAAAGAATTCATTTCCTATAACATCAACATAGACATTCATTACGGGGTGAAGTCCAACAGGTGAGTAGTGTGAGCCACAGTGAGACCGCGCCACAGGTCCACTGCACATGAGCACAGCTTGAGCTCAATTTCTACATCCGTGTAAATGCTAAACCATTCTAGTTCTAGTTGTCATACCTGGGACTGCGGTTAGGTTTGGGCTGATGTTCACTTACTGGGAGTTTCAGGTTTCTATCTGACTGTATTCTTTGATTTAATAGTCTCTGCTTTTGTCTTACTTTGTCATTATAAATGAGTAGTGAAGCCCTGTGCACAGGCCTGATTCTTTTCAGGATAGATCCTTCAGGAGTGTATTAGTCGTTCATAGGAAAGGCATCATTGAGGTTTTAATGCATGTTGCCAGATTACCTTACAGAAAGCTTATATCAACTTCCGAACAGTAGAAACGTTCAGGTTCCCATATGTGAAAACTCACTATTCTCCGTTAGCAGTCAAAACTTCTTAAGCAATTTCAAGACTACAGAGGAGTTGCAGAGTACAGTGGTACACACTGTAGCCTTAGCATTTAGGAGGCTGGAGCCAGGGGATCTAATGCCTGGTCTATCTATATAGGAGAAAACAACTGTCTCAGAAGGAAAAGGAAAACAAAGTATAGACCTGTGTGGCCGGGCGTGGTGGTGCACGCCTTTAATCCCAGCACTCGAGAGGCAGAGGCAGGCAGATTTCTGAGTTCGAGGCCAGCCTGGTCTACAAAGTGAGTTCCAAGAGGGCCAGGGCTACACAGAGAAACCCTGTCTCGAAAAACAAAAAGAAGAAGAAGACGACTTGTGTGGCTAGTGGGTAGCCTCCTGGATAGGATCTGCCAGCGTTTGCCGCACATGGGACAGCCCATGTGACAGAACATTTCCCGACCAGCACTGCAAAAATACCTATGTCAAATTTTCCTTCCGTTTGCCATCTTTTGTAGTACTGATAGCACTCACCAGTGAGTGGGTAGGTCACAGTGCAGCCTACAGGAAGCTCCCTCTACTTCTGCTGTGTGGGTGCTGGGGTGGAGGATTGGGATTGGGGTGGGATTGGACTCTGGTTGGTTGACTTGGCACCAGGGGCCCTTAACCCCTGAACCATCTCATCGGCCCTTGTAATATATTTAGGGAAATAGGAAATGTAGGTGAAGTGGTGTCTAGAGATGGGGAAGAGAGTTCAGAATGTAAGAGTGGAGCTGGGAGGAGTGGCCAGTTGAGCAGGCACAGTCTTACTATAGACGTGAGTAGCAGCTCACGGGCTCACGTGAGGATTGATGGGATTGATGTGCAGTTTACAGTTGCTTGAGTAGGTCGGTTTTAAGCCAGAGCTGTGAATTCTGCTGGCCCAGCTGCTGCCTTTGTCGTGGAGACACGCTACAACCTTGTCCTGATACAGGATATAGTCATTCACCCACAGGGTTTCAAAAAGGACAGTCACAGCTAGAAAAACACTCATTCAGTCTGGTTTTTGGTTGGTCTGAGACAGGGTCTCACTCTGTATTGCTGCCTGGCCTGAAACTCGCTGAGATTAAAGGCATGTACCACCACACCCAGCTCAGTCTGTTCTTAATGTAATTTTAAGTTAAACACTCAAAATTTTTGATTTATTTTCAACACAAAAACTGTAATTGTTAAAAACCAATTTAAATTGTGACTTGTCTGCTCTGCTTTCTCCTTTGGCTCTTTAGCTTGGCGTTCATCAAGCGAGCCCCTGTGATTGATGCAGACAAGCCAGTGTCGTCCCAGCTCCGAGTCCTCACTCTGAGTGAAGACTCGCCATATGAGACACTGCACTCTTTCATCAGCAATGCAGTGGCTCCTTTCTTTAAGTCCTACATCAGAGAGTCTGGCAAAGCAGACAGGTAAGCACTGTATTCTCACGGCAGCGGGGCTCCACTGAGACACAAGGTATCTCACTGATAAGTAACAGACCTTAAATAATGTGCTCCGACGGCCAGTACTGCTCTCATTTTGAGATGCTTCTGTCTTTGTAGGGATGGTGATAAGATGGCTCCTTCAGTTGAAAAAAAGATTGCAGAGCTTGAAATGGGACTCCTCCACCTGCAGCAGAATATCGAGATCCCAGAGATCAGCTTGCCAATTCATCCCATCATCACGAACGTTGCGAAGCAGTGCTATGAGCGCGGAGAAAAGCCCAAAGTTACAGATTTTGGTGATAAGGTTGAAGACCCAACTTTCCTTAACCAATTACAGTCTGGAGTTAATCGGTGGATCCGAGAAATTCAAAAGGTAAGGACACTATAATTGGCAGCCGGTGTGAGACGGCTTGTCCTTTAATGTCTGTGGGAAGCTGCCCCAAGTTCTTCGGTTGTGATAGCATGACAGTAGACAGTAGGAGTCCCTCCTACGTCTAGGAGTGTTGATGCAGGGCCAGAGTCTGAGCTGAGTAGTCAGTATCCTGCAGACTGAGAGAACACTTAGCAGCCATCTCCAAGCTTCAGACCAAACCCTTCACTTGTTTGGGGAGGGATCAACTTGAGATTTACCAGGCGATGTCATCTTATCTTCAAAGGTGACCAAGCTTGACCGAGATCCAGCATCAGGAACTGCCTTGCAGGAAATCAGCTTTTGGCTAAACTTGGAACGTGCGTTGTACCGCATCCAAGAGAAGCGGGAGAGCCCCGAGGTGCTCCTGACTCTGGATATCCTGAAGCACGGCAAACGTTTCCATGCCACTGTCAGTTTTGACACTGACACAGGTAACCCAGAACCAATAGCCAGATGCATAAGCTGCTGAGACTCCTTCTTAAAGTCTTGGATGATTTAGATGAAAACTAGGAGATGCAGTTTGGGGTCAGTCCCAGGCCCAGCCTTTTATGTGTCAGACAAGTACTGCACCAGGACCACACCCTAAACACTACTGTTCTCTCTCTCTCTCTTTTTTTAATTAGATACTTTCTTTCTGTATATTTCAAATGTAATCCCCTTTCCTAGGTTCCCCTCCATAAATCCCCTATTCCCCTCCCACTGCTCCCCAACTCACCCACTCCCTCTTCCTGGCCCTGGAATTCCCTATACTGGGACATAGAACCTTCACAGGACCAAGGGCCTCTCCTCTCATTGATGACCGACTATGCCATTAAAGTAAGCCATGTAGACAGTACTAAAAGCGAAATATAAAATGTTAGCCCTGGTGCCGGGCGTGGTGGCGCACGCCTTTAATCCCAGCACTCGGGAGGCAGAGGCAGGCAGAATTCTGAGTTCAAGGCCAGCCTGGTCTACAAAGTGAATTCCAGCACAGCCAGGGCTATACAGAGAAACCCTGTCTTAAAAAAAAAAAAAAATGTTAGCCCTGTGAAGGAAGCTACTTGGGAGATGGGCTTGTCACTAAGTTAGGATGCAGGAGAGTTGTTCATTTATTTTTAATGTTTATAAATGTTTGCCTACATGTATGTACATGCACCATGTGTGTTCACAGTGCCAAACTGAGGCTAGAAGAAATTACTGAATTCTCTGGACCTGGAAGGTCATGATGGTTGTGAGCTGCCGTTGTGGGTGCTGGGAACCAACCCAGGTCCTCTGCCACCAGCCAGTGTTCCTTGCTGCTGATCTTTTCTCAGCCCACTCTACTTCCCCATCTCACCACCCAGGCAGGGTTCTCTGTGTAGTCCTGGTTCTCCTGGAACTTGTACTGTAGACCAGGCTGGCTTGGTACTCACAGAACTCCACCTGTCTCTGCCTCCCAAGTGCTGTGATTAAAGGCTTTTATACCTTTATACCTGGCTTCAACTGTACCCCTAAGAAAACCAAAACTGAGTCCATTAGAGATGTTGTTTGTTTATTTGTTTGTTTAGAGATGTTGTTTGTTTGTTTGTTTGAAATACCGTGAATGATTTTTCTATAACTAAAATATGTTTGGCATCAAAGTGCATTTCATAGTTAAGACCTAGTTTACTTTATTTTATTACTTGACATGAAAACCGTTAACCCTCTTTGTCAACCTAGGTCTGAAGCAGGCGTTGGAAACGGTGAATGACTACAACCCTCTGATGAAAGACTTCCCTCTGAATGACTTGCTGTCTGCCACGGAGCTGGACAAGATAAGGCAGGCCCTTGTTGCAATTTTCACACATCTGAGAAAGATCCGCAACACAAAGTACCCGATTCAGCGGGCCCTGCGTCTCGTGGAGGCCATCTCCAGAGACCTGAGTTCTCAGCTGCTCAAGGTCTTGGGCACTCGGAAGTTGATGCATGTAGCCTATGAAGAGTTTGAAAAAGTAAGTTGTGGTCTTTAAAACCAGTGAGATCAGCCGGGCGTGGTGGCGCATGCCTTTAATCCCAGCACTCGGGAGGCAGAGGCAGGCGGATTTTTGAGTTCGAGGCCAGCCTGGTCTACAGAGTGAGTTCCAGGACAGCCAAGGCTACACAAAGAAACCCTGTCTCAAAAAACCAAAAAAAAAAAAAAAAAAAAAAAAAAACCAGTGAGATCACTGTGACCCGGTGAGTGACGAGCCATCTCCCAATTGTACCCAGGTCATGGTGGCTTGCTTCGAAGTCTTCCAGACATGGGACGACGAGTATGAGAAGCTCCAGGTGCTGCTGCGAGACATCGTCAAGAGGAAGCGGGAGGAGAACCTGAAGATGGTGTGGCGCATCAACCCCGCTCATAGGAAGCTTCAGGCCCGCCTCGACCAGATGAGGAAGTTCCGCCGTCAGCACGAGCAGCTGAGGGCCGTCATTGTCAGGGTCCTGAGGCCACAGGTGTGTCTGGCAGTCACAGATGCTCACAGCCCTTGTTTTGTTGCCTTCTTGTAATTCTAAGTCTGCAGGGAGATCCTTATAGTGTGCTCATGGCTGAATTGTGATGATAGAGTCCTAAAGGCCTAGAAGTCAGCATTGATGCAAGAATCCTGTGCTGTGCCTGTGACAGAAAAACCTCATTTGCAACTATTTTTTGTTCCAAATCTTTTGTTTTAGGTCACAGCAGTTGCACAACAGAACCAAGGAGAGGCACCTGAACCCCAAGACATGAAAGTGGCTGAGGTGCTCTTTGATGCTGCCGACGCCAACGCCATTGAGGAGGTGAACCTGGCCTACGAGAATGTCAAGGAAGTCGATGGTCTGGATGTTTCCAAAGAAGGGACGGAGGCCTGGGAGGCTGCGATGAAGAGATACGATGAGAGGATCGACCGTGTGGAGACCCGCATCACCGCCCGCCTCCGAGATCAGCTCGGCACGGCCAAGAATGCCAATGAGATGTTCAGGATTTTCTCCAGGTTCAATGCACTGTTCGTCCGCCCACACATCCGAGGGGCCATTCGTGAATACCAGACCCAGCTGATCCAACGTGTGAAAGATGACATCGAATCTCTGCACGACAAGTTCAAGGTCCAGTACCCGCAAAGCCAAGCTTGTAAAATGAGTCATGTCCGTGACCTGCCCCCTGTGTCAGGGTCTATCATCTGGGCTAAGCAGATCGACAGACAGCTCACTGCCTACATGAAGCGAGTGGAGGATGTCCTGGGCAAAGGCTGGGAGAACCACGTGGAAGGGCAGAAGCTGAAGCAGGATGGAGACAGCTTCCGAATGAAGCTCAACACCCAGGAGATCTTCGATGACTGGGCGAGGAAGGTGCAGCAGCGCAACCTTGGTGTCTCGGGGCGCATCTTCACCATTGAGAGCGCTCGCGTGAGGGGCCGCACTGGGAACGTCCTCAAGCTGAAGGTGAACTTCCTTCCAGAGATCATAACACTCTCCAAAGAAGTCCGGAACCTCAAGTGGCTTGGCTTCCGAGTGCCACTTGCAATTGTGAACAAGGCTCACCAAGCCAACCAGCTCTACCCGTTTGCCATCTCGCTGATCGAAAGCGTCCGGACTTACGAGCGCACCTGTGAGAAGGTGGAGGAGCGCAATACCATTTCCCTGCTAGTGGCCGGCCTAAAGAAGGAGGTGCAGGCCTTAATCGCAGAAGGCATCGCCTTGGTGTGGGAGTCCTACAAGCTCGACCCCTATGTGCAGCGCCTGGCAGAGACGGTTTTCAACTTCCAGGAGAAGGTGAGTTGACTGACCTTCAGCATTTCTGGTTGGACTAGTCGCCAAGTCAGGGACGCACTAGTTCTCCACAGCAGTCTGTGAGATTGGAGCTAAGACCCCTGCAGCTGCAGGAGGAAAGATGCTTCCTGGCTGTTGACTGATGGGATGGGGCTTTGGGAATGCTGCCGTGTGACCCCCTGAGAAACCTGGATAGAGCACATCGGCGGCAGATAGGCATGTGATGCAGCTAGGGGGAGAGGTGTCTCCAGACCTGTATTGGGGGTTGCTTGTTCCCATGGGCAGGGCAGAGAGAAGAAAGATGCTGGTAGTGTTCCCAGCCCTCCCTTTCCCTCTGTGGGCCACGCAGGGGAAGTAGCATCCTCACTCCAGCAGCTAGGGCTGGCTGTTGACAGAGGGGCTTCTCTATGCTAAGCAGAGTTCTTCATGAAAGGGACATGAACGAGCCATGGAGTACTCGAATGTTTTCATACTAAACGCACTCTCCTCCAGGTGGACGACCTACTGATTATTGAGGAGAAGATAGACCTGGAAGTCCGTTCCTTGGAAACCTGCATGTATGACCACAAGACGTTCTCGGAGATCCTGAACAGAGTGCAGAAAGCAGTGGACGACCTGAACCTGCACTCCTACTCCAATCTGCCCATCTGGGTCAACAAGCTGGACATGGAGGTGTGTACAGCTGAGTTGGCCAGTCACTCATCTCTGCTGTCCCGTGGGCGTGGGCCCTGTTAGGTACAACCTTCAGTTTGTCTGGAAAGCGGTTTCCCTAAGTACTTATGTGGCTGGCCCAGTACCTCTTGAATCCCTCAGCTAATGCCACAGCTGGGCGCAGAGGAGAGTCCCTCCCCTTTCTTCCTGGGCACTTGGCAACTTCCTGTTGCTCTTCCTCGCTTGCTCTTAGGATTCAGGCTTTGCTTTGTTTACTTTCCTTGTTGATGGCGATGATGGTGGTGCCGTGGTGGAATCTAGGGTCTTGCTCAGTATGGATCCATTCCTTAGTCCCAGCCCTCCAGGCACTTTCTCTGACAACCTAAGGCTGGTGAAGGACATCGGGTAGGAAGGAAAGTTGTCAGGCTGCAGGAGCGGTGGTTCTCCCTCAGCACATCCCTAGGGAGTTACAAGGCATAGGGCACAGCGGTGCCGAAGACATGCAGAACGCAGAGGTTCTGTCTGTCACCTCGAGGAATGTAGCCTGGCTCTAGATAGAGAAGGCTTTCTTCCACTTGGTGAAGGAAAATGTCTTCATCTCCAAGCTACGGTGCTCCTAGTTTCACCTCCAGAGCTAACTTCAAGCTCCACAAAACAGCACTTGAAGTGAGTTTTACATCATAAGGAACAGCTACCAACAGCTTACCCGCATCTGCAGGATGCAGTATGGTATTAAGTCTCCTTGTCACTTAAGAGCTGAGGAGACTGGCAGGTCACAAGTCTCAAAGGTGCAGAACACAGCTCTGATCCTGCTGCACATGTCACACACAGAGGTAGACACTGACTGTGGCGCACCTGCCACCTTCTCATTCTGTACTTTGTGAGCCAACCTTCAAAGGCAGCCACTCAGTGACCCTACTTTCTCTGTAGATTGAAAGGATACTGGGTGTCCGCCTGCAAGCTGGCCTTCGAGCTTGGACCCAGGTTCTTCTTGGACAAGCTGAAGATAAAGCAGAAGTCGACATGGATACAGATGCTCCACAAGTTAGTCACAAGCCTGGTGGAGAGCCCAAGATCAAAGTGAGTATCTCCCTTGGCACTCACCTGGGGATAGCAAAGCAAGTCCCTCCCCTTGGAACTGTCTGTGGAAGCTGAGGCCAGCTTAGCATCAGTAGTGAGATCCTGCTTGAAAAAGGTGCCAGGCGGGGAAGCTCTGGGATGAGGCTGGCACTGCATACGAGTGCCTGTGAAGAAATCACCTGACAGTGGAAGAGCCTGATAGACACCATTTAACCAGTTGGTGAATGTTAGCACCGCCAGTGGTGAGAGTGGCTCCCCGAGTTTGTAACATCTTGTGATGACAAGAGCATTTCACATCTGCCCTTTCTCCAGAAAACTTATGAGAAAAATAGAGGCTCACGGAAAATCAGTCTGTGGAGCATGGAGCAGAGCAGGCAATGCCACAGGCTGGGGTGGGTTGAGGAGACTGAGTGCAGGGTGAGGGGAGGCGGCCATCCAGTGTCAGCAGAACTGCTGAAGCGCCTTGTGCTTTCTTTGTACATCTTCTGTCAACTTAAAATGGCTTCATACAGGAGGCCATAACCACCTCAATGTCTGCTTAGGAAGTGAACCCTGCAGGAACTCTAACTTGCCTGGTGTCTGTGTGATGAACTATCTCTGTGTAGCCTTGACTGTCCTGGAATTCACTCTGTAGACCAGGCTGGCCTCGAACTCACAAAGTTCTGCCTGCCTCTGCCCCCCGAATGCTAAGATTAAATGTGTGCTCCACCACCACCCTCTGCTTCAGTGACACTCTCTTTCAGGCCTCCAGCTAGTTTTACTGAGCATGTGGGTTTCCATGAGTACCCAGGCACCAGGGCACCTGGAGCAGGTGACGTGATGCTCGCACCCCAGCCTCTTGTGATCATAGAGGGACAGATGTGAAACAGCTCAGGGGTGCATCTGATAGTGACAGACTTTGTGCTTCTACCTAGAGAGGTCATGATTTAGACCGAGAAGGTTGTAAAGAGTTCAGCCATTTTACTGAGCTATGTTACTGAGTAAGAGAAAACCTTTCTCGTACAGAACGTCGTTCATGAGCTGAGAATAACAAATCAGGTCATCTACCTGAACCCACCCATTGAAGAATGCAGGTACAAGCTGTACCAGGAGATGTTCGCGTGGAAGATGATTGTGCTCTCCCTGCCCAGGATCCAGAGCCAGAGGTACCAGGTAAGCTTCCAGGGCCTCCAGGCACATGCCCTCTGACCAGGTCTTACTTGGGACTCTGATGCCACTTCTCAGGGTGAGTCATGTAATGAGCCCTGTACGTGTCTCTTTCTCCTCCGGGGGTCCCGGGTTGCATGTTCTAAGGGAAAGCTTCGCATTTGCAGCCTTCCTCGTCTCTCAAAGTTTCCTCCATTAGCTACTTTGGTTTTTAAACAAGATCTCTCTGTGGAGCCTTTGCTCTCTTGGACCTCCCCGTGTAGACCAAGTTTGCCTCAAACTCCTAGAGATTCTCTGCCTTCTGAGCACTTGTGTTAAAGGGGCCTGCCACTGTGCCTGGCCTGTGAGCTTTGATAATCTCAGTTCCTACTCCATTGCTGTGTTGTCTGATTTTGGATATAGGGTATCCCTATGTAGTCCCACCTGACCTCAGCTTCAGCCTCCTGAGCTCCTGCCTGCAGCCTGATTTATCAGCACGTAGCTGCTCTTAACTTAATTTGTAGATCCCCACTGACAAGTTTAAGGCAAATCCTGGATTCTAGTCTTCCTGGTACCCTTCTAGAGTCAAAGGAAAACCTGAAAGGCCATTTAATCCATAATGTTGACTGATGTCACTTTTAAGTAGGATCAGTGGCTTCAAATAAAAAGATTCCATAACACTGCCATGCAGACTGTCCTAGAATTTAGTAATTCTGCTAGAAACATGCCTTTTCAAATCAAAGAATAAAATAAATTTAGTTTTCTTTTACATGTCTGAATGTTTACCTGAATGTGTGTCTGTTCATCAGGAGTGAGTCTATTTCTGTGTAGGCCAGAAAAAAATAATTGGATTCCCTAGGTGCTGAGAACTGAACCCGGGTCCTCTGGAAGAGCAGCCAGTGCTCAGGACCACTGGGCTATCTCTGCAGCCCCCAAACACACCTTTTTTCCCTTGTGACTTTGAACATAAATGTCACTCTTCAAGGGTTTTATTTGTGGTGTGTTTGTGCGCACACACACTCTTTCACATCTCTCACAGTGAGAAAGTGGAGCTTAAAGCACACCCTGCAAGTTAGGTACCTATCTCTTCGCTTTGTAAGTTCATTCTGGGAATTGAACTCAAGATATCAGGCGTGGTGGCAAATGCCTACCGAGCCATCCCCTAGTCCCTGTAGTATGTTTTGCCCAGCTAATGAAAACCAAACTGAATTTTGGTTTCTATCCCAGGCATCTATATATAGTCTTTGGGATCCTCTTTGTCTAATTCTGTGTAAGACGTTGCATTGTCTTGTTCCTCTGCAAGCTGGACAGACGATAGCCGCCCTGTGTGTGGACACCAGCGCTGTTGACCCAGCGCTGCTCTGACACAGCCATGTCCACACTCGTGCGTGCAGCCTGCTTCCCACCCCCTGTCCTGCAGCCAGGACTTGGGTGCTGTGCTTGCTCCCTGGGTTGCTTTCTCTCCTGCTTCTCCTCTTGTCCTGCTTTCCACCCAACCCGGAAGTCATGTGTCACCCTGGTTTCTGTCCTTGATGTCTTTAAAGTTCATCCTGGTCTGTTGTCTTTTTTTAAAAAATAAAGTCAATGTTCAATTTCCTAAATGAATACCCAGGAGCCAGACACTATGGTGAAAGCCTGCCAGCTCAGAGAGGCAGAGAGGCACCCAGCTGACCTCTGTCCACTGCCATCCCAGAAGGAAAAGCCCCTTCCCCATCTCCTGTGTTTAACACCCTGAATTCAGCTCAGTCCCCCTCCTTGCTACTTCCTTTCTTTTTTTTTTTTTGGTTTTTTTTGAGACAGGGTTTCTCTGTGTAGCCCTGGCTGTCCTGGCACTCACTTTGTAGACCAGGCTGGCCTCGAACTCAGAAATCCGCCTGCCTCTGCCTCCCGAGTGCTGGGATTAAAGGTGTGCGCCACCACGCCTGGCTCCTTGCTACTTCCTTATACTCACTCCCTGTCAACTGGTTGCTAGCCAACTCGCCTCCTGACCTGTCGCTGACTGTATTTAATCCTGTTTACAGAGAGCTCTTAGGATGAACAGTGTGCGCTCGGGCTGAGCTGTACCACAGCAGAGCTTTTTATGTTCACAGTCTTGGAGTTCACAATGTGGTCAGATGTGCCCTGCAGCATCGGGCATTTCTGTTCTACCACGGCTACTGTTCCCACTGTACCCCAGAAGCCACCGTTGCCTTGGCTTACTAATGCTGCCTCCTGCTGTTCTCTCCACCCCTATAGTCAGTCTTCATTGTGGGGTAACGGCCTCTGTGGGTCCTCTAACAGCCTGCCATCTCGCTGTAGTCTTCCTGTCCGTGGGCCTTTCTGACCTGCTTTCCCTCCTGGCTCTGCTCGGGCCTCACTGGGCTCTTGCTGGCCCTCAGCCCTGCAGGCTGATTCTGCTCCCTGGGCTTTTGCATGAGGCGTTCTCTGCTCACAGTCCCAGAGAGCAAATGTCCCTTCCACTCTTTCCAGTCTTTGTTCACAAACCACCTTCTGGTAAAGCCTTTTCTGGTTTTCTGTTGAGGGGACAACCAGCAATAGGCGTGTAGCTCAGTGATACATTTTCTAACATGCCAAGGCCCTCTGTTCATTCCCCTCTGCTGTAAACAATGAATTAGAGTACAGCCAGTCCCAGTCCTTCCCCTGTACTCCCTCCCTCTTTCCTACTCGTTCTACGTAGACTTCCATCCCATATGACAATGTCCTTTGTCTCTCATCTATCAAATGTGACTTCGGATGAGAGGAGTGCCTGCTTATTGTATTAGATGGGGCCTCTAGCAGGTGCTCAGGCAGTCGAGGTGAACTGAGGGTTCCTGTGTTCTTCAGCTTCTCTTACCTTGTGCCAGTTTGTGGTTATTCTCCAGTTCCCTTTGTCGGTTTAATGAGTTAAATATAATCCGCTTCCTTGTTACTTATGGCTAAGGAAAATATCTCTGGCTCTGGTTGGTCAGGTGGGAGTGCATTATGAGTTGACGGAGGAAGAGAAGTTCTATCGGAATGCACTGACAAGGATGCCCGACGGCCCTGTCGCCCTGGAAGAGTCCTACTCTGCGGTCATGGGCATAGTGACTGAAGTTGAGCAGTATGTTAAGGTAAGACACCATGATTCCATCCAGTGCCGTGGCCATGCTCTCCTAGACATGAAGAGTATGAGAGGGGCCAGGGTGTGGAGAGAGAGAGAGAGAGAGAGAGAGAGAGAGAGAGAGAGAGAGAGAGAGAGAATGAGAATGAATGAATGAATGAATACTGGGAAGCTAATGGGTCCTGATAGGTAATACGGCTCAGCGGGCAGTGTTTGCTTTATTTATTTGCTTAACTGTTTATCCACCTGCTGTTTGTTTATGTTGAGACAAGGCCTTATTCCTTATTCTAGCCCTACCTGGCCTGTAGTTACTTGCTTTGTAAACAAGGCTGACCAGAACCTGGAATTCTTTGGTCACCTGAGTCTGTGTAGCTTGCTATTGCTATGTAGCTTTGGCTGGACTGTGGCTTACGTGTGTGTGTGTGTGTGTGTGTGTGTGTGTCCCACACCTGAGTCTGTGTAGCTTGCTATTGCTATGTAGCTTTGGCTGGACTGTGGCTTACGTGTGTGTGTGTGTGTGTGTGTGTGTGTGTGTCCCACACCTGAGTCTGTGTAGCTTGCTATTGCTATGTAGCTTTGGCTGGACTGTGGCTTACGTGTGTGTGTGTGTGTGTGTGTGTGTGTGTGTGTGTGTGTGTCCCACACCTGAGTCTGTGTAGCTTGCTGTTACTATGTAGCTTTGGCTGGACAGGAACTCTGTAGACCAGATTTGCTTTGACCTCACAGAGATCCACCTGTGTCTGCCTCACAGTGCTAGGATTAAGGTGTGTTCCACCACACCCAGCAATATTTGTTTATTTTAAGCCAAAGAGTGAATAGTAGGATAAATCTTGTGTTGTCTTAACTATGGTTTTCAAGAAAAGTAAAATTTTCCTTTTTGCTAAATAAATTCCAAGACTTTGAAGTGCGGTTCTCTAATGGTGTGGAGACATGGGCTGTTGACATGGCAGGTTCTATCATTTTAATAGTCTGCAGAACTGCAGACTAGAATTGAGCTGTGTTTCCTTTGCAGGTTTGGCTTCAGTACCAGTGTTTGTGGGATATGCAGGCAGAAAACATTTACAACAGGCTAGGGGAAGATCTCAACAAGTGGCAAGCTCTCCTGGTCCAGATAAGGAAGGCCAGAGGAACCTTTGACAATGCGGAGACCAAGAAAGACTTTGGACCGGTGGTGATAGACTACGGCAAGGTGAGCTCGGCTTGTTGTCAAAAGGCACCAGGCAGCCGTAAGGGCAGTATTGGCGTTTGGCCCTGGGTTAGAGCTTGGACGCTCCAGGAAAGAGCTGATGGCATCCTCCTGTCCACCTCTCCTACAGGTTCAGTCAAAGGTGAACTTGAAGTATGACTCCTGGCATAAGGAGGTTCTCAGCAAGTTTGGGCAGATGCTGGGCTCAAACATGACAGAATTCCACTCCCAGATCTCAAAGGTGAGAAGACTGGATGCTGCCCAGGAGCTGGGCTGCCGGTCAAGCCTGGCACCACTGTAAATCAACCCTCTCTCCAACAGTCTCGCCAAGAGCTGGAGCAGCACTCCGTTGACACAGCCAGTACCTCTGACGCGGTGACCTTCATCACCTATGTGCAGTCTCTGAAACGGAAGATCAAACAGTTTGAGAAGCAAGTAGAAGTGAGTTCTCACATGGGGCTCGTGATAAGCTCCTAATATCTTGTGTTCTGATGGAACAGAGGGACTCGACGACACCTTAAGGATCGTTTCTTTCAGAGCGGTCATCAGCTGCCATAGCCACTTGTGTGTCTTGTGTCATTAGAATGCACCGTTGAGTCCTGCTCTGGTGGCAACATGTCTGACCCCAGCATTTGGGAGGCTTGGGCAGGGGAGTTGTTAATTTGAGGCCAGATTGTTTTCATAGCAAGATTTTGTCACAAAAGAGGCTAGTGGGGAGCAGGGACCTGACTGAGTGGGTACAGGCGCCTGCTGTCGAGCCTGATGACCTGAGTCTCCCTTAAACCATGTGGTAAGGGAGAGAACTGACTTCTGTTGTCCTCTGCCCTCCACACACATGCTATCCACGCGCTTACTGTGACACAATAAGCAAACGTGGCATTGTGGGAGTCTAGGAGTCTGCACTTGAAGAGCTCTGTGTGTGATTGCTAAGCAGAGTTAGGTTTGAGTCACTGTCTCTTAAGTCTGTTACTGTCCTCAAGTACCTAGGATCTGAGGGTTCCGTTATAATTCAGGGTAAAGAGATGAAGCACAGTGCAGGGGATTCTCTATGCCCAGTTTGTGTTGGTAGAGAAACTGGCAGGCCTCTCCAGATGCACAGTGCCCTCCAACCACAACAGTCGTGAGGTAGACGATTATAGAAGGCAGGTGCTTTGATCTGTGTGTCCTTCTGTCCCAGGAGTCCTGCTTCTTGTTGAGAGGTTGGCAGCGGTTTCTCCTACTGTTATAGGAAAAGAACCAATTTATCCTTTTAACTTTCAAAGCTCTACCGCAATGGTCAGCGTCTGCTGGAAAAACAAAGGTTCCAGTTCCCGCCTTCTTGGCTTTACATTGACAACATCGAGGGTGAGTGGGGGGCCTTCAATGACATCATGCGTCGGAAGGACTCTGCCATTCAGCAACAGGTGGCAAACCTGCAAATGAAGATCGTACAGGAGGACAGAGCTGTGGAAAGCAGGACCACTGATCTGTTGACAGACTGGGAGAAGACCAAACCTGTCACAGTGAGTGTCACTTAACCCTGCCAGCCAGCAGCACAGCATGACTTCTTTCTGACAGACTCGGGAGGCCATGCCGCGGCATAGCTTTTCAGTACGGAAGATATGTCTGCCCTCCAGTAACTAAAAGGCTGTGTGGTAGCCAGTCATTTGGTTGCTTGGGTATGTGAGCGTGAGGCAGCATGGCAAGATACCACCAAAATAACAGTGAGGAGCTGGGAACAGAGCAGTAGGGACCTTACCTGGTGTGGGGGCCCTGATGTGTGTAGATTAGTAAATGTGAAAGCTATGCAGTTGTCTGTGTAGGAGGTGGTTTTAAATCTGTTTCTTTATGTCTGTGTACCATGTGCATAGAGGGCCTCTAGAGGCCCCAAGAGGGTGTCGGCTCCCTCAAAACTAGAGTCAGACAGTTGTGAGCTGCCACTTTGGTGCTAAGACTTGAATCACTGAGCTATTCCTCCAGGCCCTAGGAAGTGTTTTTAAATGAATAAAAATTAGTTTTACTTGGGGTTGGGGTGACAGCTCAGAGGTTAAGTGCACTGGCTGCTCTTCTAGAGAACCAGGGCTCAATTTCCAGAGCTCACTGCTGTGTCTAACTCCAGTCCTAGGGGCTCATACACCCTATATACATGTAGGTGAAACACCAGTGCATATGAAATAAGAATAATAAAAAAATGGTTTTCTTGTTTTTAAGGTGTTCTTGGGCATACTCAGGTTAGTATTTGATTTCCTTGAGTACAGCTCATGCTTCCCAAGGCAGCTGCTAGCTAGGCATGGTCTCTGCTTTGTCACCATCGGCTCTAGTCCCTCTGCGCCCCAGTGCTCCCTCCCTTGAGACAGTCCTGCCACTCTGTGCTCTGGCTATTTCAGGGCAATCTGCGTCCTGAGGAGGCTCTTCAGGCCCTCACCATATATGAAGGGAAGTTCGGCCGGCTGAAGGATGACAGAGAGAAATGTGCAAAAGCTAAGGAAGCATTGGAACTCACAGACACAGGCCTCCTCAGTGGCAGTGAAGAACGTGTACAGGTATGGACCCGTGAGGGCAAAGTCTGGAGAACTGGCTCTGCCAGACCCTGCCAGACCCTGCCAGACGCAAGGGTAGTTTCTCTCTTGTTTCTAATGCCTGGGCTCTTTTCATGCTCCGGGTTAACCGCCTCCCCTTCTCCATCCCAGGTGGCCTTGGAGGAGTTACAAGACCTCAAAGGGGTGTGGTCAGAGCTTTCTAAGGTCTGGGAACAAATTGATCAAATGAAGGAGCAGCCGTGGGTCTCCGTTCAGCCTCGGAAGGTATCTCCTGAAGTGGATGTCTGTGATTCTGTCTGTGTGTTAGCAGTCACAGAGAGAGCTTGGCAAGTTCCCAAGCTGTCACTTGTACCCTGTGTGTGGCTTCTGTGGTTCATAGAAACTGAAAGTTTGTAGCTCAGTAGGTAGAGTGCTTGCCCAACATGCACAAAGCCTTAGGTTCAGTCCCCAGAGCGCTGGGTGATGGAGGCAGGTGGGCTTATGTAATGTCAAGGCTAGCCTTGGATAAATTCATGACTGTGTCTTAGAAGAAAAAGTAAAAAACAGCATATGGGGTGTGTGTGTCTGTGTGTCTGGGTATGTGACTCCGTTTCCCTGTGTCTCCTGACAGCTTCGACAAAACCTAGACGGCCTCTTGAACCAGCTGAAGAACTTCCCCGCGAGGCTTCGGCAATATGCTTCCTATGAGTTTGTTCAGAGGCTGCTGAAAGGCTACATGAAGGTAGGGGACAGCCACACAGGGGGGTTGGATGTCTTCAAAAGGCACCTGCTCATGTAACTCTGTCCCTGAACAGATAAACATGTTGGTAATTGAACTGAAATCAGAAGCACTCAAAGACCGGCACTGGAAACAGCTGATGAAGAGGCTTCATGTCAACTGGGTGGTTTCTGAGCTGACGCTGGGCCAGATCTGGGACGTGGACCTTCAGAAGAACGAAGCTGTCGTCAAGGATGTGCTGCTGGTGGCACAAGGCGAGATGGCCTTGGAAGAATTTTTGAAGCAGGCAAGTGATAGGAGAGGGTATCAGGCCGTTGTATAGATCTGACCATGTAAAATGAAGCTTTGTCATCTACAGTTATCTCTGTCCCCTAATGTTTGCTGCCCCTGCAAACGTTTGAGTGTTGATTTGTACTGCTAACGGCCTCTTCCTGGTTCCGCTCAGATACGAGAAGTGTGGAACACATACGAACTAGACTTGGTCAACTATCAGAACAAATGCCGCCTCATCCGCGGCTGGGATGACCTCTTCAACAAGGTCAAGGAGCATATCAACAGTGTCTCTGCCATGAAACTCTCTCCCTATTACAAGGTAGGGCGGCAGCGCAGGGCGCTCTTCCTTATACCTCAGATGCCTAGTTATAGTTCCGTAAAGTGTGCTCCTTATTTGCCATTTTCAGTGAGCTCTGGCATATCTGACTGAAAAGGTTGGCAGTTAAGCTCTGTCCTCTTGTGTGCCCACTAGGTTTTTGAAGAAGATGCCCTGAGCTGGGAGGACAAGCTGAACCGAATCATGGCTCTCTTTGACGTGTGGATTGACGTGCAGAGGCGCTGGGTCTACTTGGAAGGCATCTTCACAGGCAGTGCGGACATCAAACATCTGCTGCCTGTGGAAACCCAGCGCTTCCAGAGGTACAGCTGCGGCGGGTCGGGCGCTGGTGGGGCTGAGGAGCCCTCTGCCGAGGCTGACCCGCTCCTCCTGCTTCTTTAGTATCAGCACGGAGTTTTTGGCTCTGATGAAAAAAGTCTCCAAGTCTCCACTTGTGATGGATGTTCTGAACATACAGGGAGTCCAGAGGTCTCTGGAAAGGTTGGCAGACCTGCTGGGGAAGATCCAGAAAGCATTGGGGGAGTACCTGGAACGGGAGCGCTCCTCTTTCCCCAGGTGAGCCTGAGACAGATCAAGTTCAGCTGTGCTGGGCTCCGTCTGTCCTCTTCCCTTTGCCTGGCGTTGCTCAGTTTGGACTTGAAGGATTTTGATGGCCGACTCACTGAGCCCTCTGCCTCTCCGTGCCCGTCTCTCACGCTGCCTGAACTCCCGGCTCTCCTTAATCCTACTAAACATCACTAAGCTCGTTCTCTCGGAAGCCGCTTGAATCCCTCCGGGGTTAGCTCTGCTCTCTCTGCCTTTCCAAAGAGTTTGCGTAGGGTGAGTGCAGCAGATGTTGTCAAAATGACTTAGGTGAACGGCATTGCGTTCTCCCACGTCTCACTGTAACGAGTCTTCCTCCAGGCCCTGGCAGATGGTGGTATGAGATCTGAGTTCAGGCCTGAGGTGTCTCTGGCAGCTGCTTCCTCCCGGACGTAGACGGTTTGCTCGGTCACCCTCTGTGTACCAGGCAGTAGCAGCTGGGTTGTTTGGATTTCAGGTTCTACTTTGTGGGTGATGAGGACTTGCTTGAAATCATTGGGAATAGCAAGAACGTGGCTAAGTTGCAGAAGCACTTCAAGAAAATGTTCGCCGGAGTTTCCAGCATCATCTTAAATGAGGATAACTCCGTGGTCCTCGGCATCTCATCCCGAGAAGGGGAGGAGGTCAGTGCAGTGCCTTTGTGGCTTAGAAACTTCCCTCACACGCGGACACCTTCATTCTTATCATGTCTTTTTATCTTCAGGTTATGTTTAAAACTCCAGTGTCCATCACTGAACACCCCAAAATCAATGAGTGGCTCACTCTGGTGGAAAAGGAGATGAGAGTCACCTTGGCTAAACTTCTGGCAGAGTCTGTTACAGAAGTGGAGATTTTTGGAAAAGCAACTTCTATTGACCCAAATACCTACATTACTTGGATTGATAAATACCAGGTAATCTTAAATAGAAGCAAGCAGCCTAAGGATCTTAGCTCTCAACAACTTTTAGATGAAGGACTTGGCTAATTGGTGGTTGGTTGGTTGGTTTCCCACCCATTGTCCCCCTGGTTTCATCCCTATCACTCGATAGAAGAGAAAGGATAGAGGGGAGGGAGAGAGAGAGATCTCTGAATCTTAATTTCTTCCCTTTTGTTTCTTTGAGCGTAACTACCAGCAAACCGCAACTGATCTCTTTAAATGACCAACAACCCCTCTTGGGGCCCTTATGTTTATATACCCTCTCAAAAGTTCCCAGAATTCCAAATGGTTTTTGGTTTTTGCTTTTTGTTTTTTTTTTTTTTTTAAGATTTATTTATTTATTATATGTAAGTACACTGTAGCTATCTTCAGACACTCCAGAAGAAGGAGTCAGACCTCGTTACAGATGGTTGTGAGCCACCATGTGGTTGCTGGGATTTGAACTCCGGATTCGGAAGAGCAGTCGGGTGCTCTTACCCACTGAGCCATCTCACCAGCCCCCCAAATGTTGTACAATCGTAGAAACTGCAACTGACACAGGCATGAGCACAAGGCAAATCATAGCCAGTTACTGCAGACAGTCCGAAGCAGCCCCACACCGCACACCTGGGATTAAAACGAAAGTACATTCCCGTAATGTTTCTGTGTTTTTAAAGAAACCAACATCCCAAAATTGTCCCTACTAATGACCCCTTGGGAACCAGGTGGTGGCACCTATTCTCAGGCTCTTGGGGAGGGGCGTGAGGGCAGTGAGATAGGAAGGACAGTTGAGTGGTGAGTTCAGAACCAGTCAAGGAGCAGTGATGCTCTGTCTCAGAAAGCAACCCTGTCTCTCTTCTTTCCTAGGCCCAGCTAGTGGTATTGTCAGCCCAGATAGCCTGGTCTGAGAACGTGGAGAATGCGCTGAGCAACGTTGGGGGAGGTGGTGATGTGGGGCCCTTGCAGTCTGTGCTGAGCAATGTGGAGGTCACACTCAACGTCTTAGCAGACTCTGTCCTCATGGAGCAGCCTCCTCTCCGGAGACGGAAACTGGAGCACTTGGTAAGCCTCCTGCCTGAGCCCCGTCTTACCTCTCAGCCCACGCAGTGAGAGGGAAAGATGCTTTAAAATGTGCCGTTTGTTTCTCTGTGTAGCCTTGGCTATCCTGCAACCCACTCTGACCCACTCTGTAAACCAGGCTGGCCTTGAACTCACAGAGATTTGCCTGCCTCTGTCTCCCAAGTGCTGGTATTAAAGACTTAAAGACATGCGCCAGCACCACCGGCCATGACCAGCTCCTTGCATCCTCTTCCCAGAGGGGTGGCTGCAGCAGGATGGGGGCACAAGGTGGGCAGCCTGTAGGGTGCACGTGACGAAGCTGCTCTGTCACATTCAGCTGCCCAGGGCTGTTACTTACGGAGGGTCTTGGCTTTTGTGTTTTCTGTAACTCTGCATCTGTGATACTGTCGCATGGATAACTTTTCCAGTGTCCCTTCTGGTGAAGTTCTGTTAGCAGTTTGGAAGGCTTGCTGCTGGTCACTGCAACTGGGCCTGAAGCCTGTGTCAACTTAACAGATAGTCTGCAGACCCAAACAGCACAATGTTGCTTTAGCTTATGGCAAATTTCTACTTCCTCAGATCACAGAGCTGGTTCACCAAAGAGACGTTACCAGGTCCTTGATCAAAAGCAAGATTGACAACGCCAAATCTTTCGAATGGCTCAGCCAGATGCGATTTTACTTTGACCCTAAGCAAACGGACGTGTTACAGCAGCTGTCCATTCAGATGGCCAATGCCAAGTTTAACTACGGCTTTGAGTACCTGGGTGTTCAAGACAAGCTGGTTCAGACGCCCCTCACTGACCGTTGCTATTTGACAATGACACAAGCTTTGGAAGCCAGGCTTGGGGGCTCCCCATTTGGTAAGTTACTTCACAGACCTGGACAGATAGAGTCATGGCAGATCTTAATTTTACACACAAACCTGATGGTTTGGATGTGTTTGTTTATGCCATGGTTTTTTTGTTTTTTGTTTTTTTTTTTTGTTTTTTCGAGACAGGGTTTCTCTATGTAGCCCTGGTTATGGCTGGCCTCGAACTCAGAAATCCGCCTGCCTCTGCCTCCCAAGTGCTGGGATTAAAGGCATGCGCCACCACACCCGGCTCTTATGCCATGGTTTTACATTCTAAAATCTTTAATTTCTTTGCATTTATTATAGCAATTTTAAAAATAAATTTTATGGCTTTTCTCAAACCAAGAACTTAGTAGGTAATGGACTTGAGTACTAAATTATTTTTCTCCCAAATAATAGGACCTGCTGGAACCGGAAAGACGGAGTCCGTCAAAGCCCTCGGCCATCAGCTGGGGCGGTTCGTCTTAGTTTTCAACTGTGACGAAACCTTTGATTTCCAGGTAAGAATTGTTTCAGATTGTCTAACGCCATCAAGCTTCCCGTCTCAGCCCCAGTGCAGACAGGCCTTCCCTGGTGCTGTCCGATCTGCAGCAGAGCCTAGCACACATTGAAGCCTGTCTGTGTCTGTATTGGAGACTGGGTTTCCTTGTATAGCCCAAGCTGGCGTAGAACTCACACTCCTATCTCAGCAGGGCTAGCAGGCACCACTGTCACCTCTAGCAGAAATTATCCTCCCTTCCCAAACCAGGGGTCAAACCCAGAATGTCAAGCGTGCTGCCGCTCTCCCAGGGTGCTAGACCTTCAGCTCTAGAAAGTAAAATACTTTTTTTTTTTTTTTTAAAGATTTATTTATTTATTATATGTAAGTACACTGTAGCTGTCCTCAGACACTCCAGAAGAGGGCGCCAGATCTCGTTACGGATGGTTGTGAGCCACCATGTGGTTGCTGGGATTCGAACTCTGGACCTTTGGAAGAGCAGTCGGGTGCTCTTACCCACTGAGCCATCTCGTCAGCCCAGTAAAATACTTTTTGAGATAATGCTTGATGTCTGTATCTGAGAACAATAAATGTTATGGAAAACGTCTTCCACGCTAACAAAGTGTTAGAACAGAAACTATAGTTTTGTCAGAAGGATTTTATTGGCATAAGATGGAAAATGCATTTCTCAGTCCATCTTTGTAGTGGTAATGTTTTTATGTAAATGAGGAATGGATAATTAAATGTCCCTTTTGGGAGGTAGATAGTATTCCCATTTTGAAGGCAGATGTTGTAGGTTTCAGAAGGATGTGACTTGCTCAGAGTTGGACAAGTCAGCACAGCTCAGACTGCAAAGATGTCTCTCCACAGGCCAGGAGCCCACAGAGGTTTTGATGGCTCTAGCTCCCAGTGAGGCCTCTCTGCTTTGTGTGTAGCTTGCTTACCTCACCCATCATCTAGCATGTGCAGAGAGGAGGAGAGCAGTGGCCGGAAGGGTGGACTCTAGCGACGACTCCTACAAGAGCCTCAGTCCTCTCTGACCAGTCTCCTTCATTTTACCTCTGTGGGGCCTGTGTCCAACCACAGTAACACTGGGGCTAGGACACGGAGGTCAGTCCATAGCAAACAATTTAAGCCTCTTTGGTTCTTTCTACCCTAGGCGATGGGACGTATCTTTGTGGGGCTTTGCCAAGTGGGCGCGTGGGGCTGCTTTGATGAGTTTAACCGCCTGGAGGAGCGGATGCTCTCAGCTGTATCCCAGCAGGTGCAGTGCATACAAGAGGCACTGCGGGAGCACTCCAACCCCAACTACGACAAGAGTAAGACTTCTGTGGGGTTTGTTTTCTTCTCTTTCTGTAACCACTGAGGAGCTGGAGGGAAATCTGATATGAGCTCATTTGCTTACTTCCATGAGCAAGCACTGAGTCCTGGTTGGAGGCGAGTGCGGGCTGGGTGATTTGGGATCAGTTTGCTTCTTGATGGTGGCAGCAGCAGTGCCAGAGCCTGTGGATCCTGGAGCAGAGCATCCTTTGCAAGACCAAGGCCACAGCACATTCCCTTCCACAAACAGACCCCACAGTGGCTCTTGGGAGGCTTTTCCTTCCAGCATCACTGAAAAGCCAGCCTCTTTAGCACCCATTTGACCTCAGTGCTCCCGCTGTGTAGTCTGTGGAGTCCTCTGTCAGCATAGGAGTAGCTGTTCTGGAAGGCTCCAGGGGTGGCCTTGCTCTCGTCACTTGACAGACACATGTGATAGAGGTAGGCTTGGTGCCAGAAGATGTCCTGGCTGTGCAGCTAGGTAGGTGAGACACTCGTCCTGTCCACACCTACTTAAGCCTTTTCTTGTTTACTTTGTTTTTCACAGATTTGCTCTGTAGCCCTGGCTGTCCTGGCACTGGCTTTGTAGACCAGGCTGGCCTTGAACTCAGAGATGTGCCTGCCTCTGCCTCCCAAGTGCTGGGTCTAAAGGCGTGCGCCACCCAATGACTTTCTTGTTTACTCTTACTCCATAGTAACAGCAACTTATGTTAGAATCTTCCAGACCTGAAGAAAAGATGAATATCAGGGCAACCCTGTAGTCTCTCACAGAGCAAATACGCACATCCTTAAGTCATTAGGCGGCTGGAGGGTTTACTTTGTAAGTTGAGCTGATGCTAAAAGGAGGTGATCCTCATGATTCTTGGTTGTGTCACTTGGATTCACTGACAGGTTTGATCCCCTGTTGCCCTGTGACATTGAGCATTGCTTGCCCAATCAGTGAGCCTCTGGTGGCTTCACAGGTGCTCTCTGTGTGCCTGACCATAGGAGTAACAGGGGTTGGCCTGGCCGGTCAGAGTAGCCCAGGTAGAGCCTCTGAGGTCGAGTGAGTGGTGTTCTGTCATCTTAGAGACTCCGAATGTTTTCAGTAAGTTTGTGTCATCTCATTTCAGCCTCAGCCCCCATTACTTGTGAGCTGCTGAACAAACAAGTCAAGGTTAGCCCAGACATGGCTATCTTCATCACCATGAACCCAGGCTATGCAGGTCGCTCAAACCTCCCTGACAACCTCAAGAAGCTCTTCCGGAGCTTGGCGATGACCAAGCCTGACCGGCAGCTGATCGCCCAGGTCATGCTGTACTCGCAGGGCTTCCGGACTGCTGAGGTCCTTGCCAACAAGATCGTCCCATTCTTCAAGTGAGTAGCTGAGAGCCAGTTCAGGCACATGTCTAGCTGATGGTTACTGTTGCTGTCCAACCCCTTGTCTCTCAGATGCCCATCTCACTCCTTCATTGTAAATGCTGTTTGCTAAAGGGCACTCTGTTTAAGAGGCTTTTCTCTTTCAGACTGTGTGATGAGCAGCTGTCGTCTCAAAGCCATTATGACTTTGGGCTTCGGGCTTTGAAGAGTGTGCTTGTAAGTGCAGGCAATGTGAAGAGGGAGAGGATCCAGAAGATAAAGAGGGAGAAAGAAGAACGGGGAGAAGCAGTCGATGAAGGAGAGATTGCTGAGAACCTGCCTGAGCAGGAGGTTTGTACAGAATGCTGTCTGGTTCCCTTTACTCTGTAGACCAGGGTCCATGGAAATTGAACCCACTATGTACTATGTAGCCTAGGCTAGCCTTGAACCTCATGGCTGTCCTCATCTTCCCAAGTATTGAGATCACAGGTACCCACCACCACACCCCGCTTACAAGTGAAAACATGCATGTTCTGAAATTCCCCTTAGAAGCCTGAGTTCTCAGTGTGATCCCCTGTCTGGGCTTCTTCCTCCCACCCCGTAGATTCTGATCCAGAGTGTCTGCGAGACAATGGTGCCCAAGCTGGTGGCAGAAGATATCCCGCTGCTCTTCAGCCTCCTGTCTGACGTGTTCCCTGGAGTCCAGTACCACCGTGGGGAGATGACAGCCCTTCGAGAAGAGCTGAAGAAAGTGTGTCAGGAGATGTACTTGACGTACGGCGACGGAGAAGAAGTTGGCGGGATGTGGGTTGAAAAGGTACTGTAATGGCTGCTCCTGCCCATCTGAGGAGACCAGTTCACCGAGGCTAGTGTGGGCATATAGCGACTTAGATCTGCCCAAGGCTTGCTTGAGTGTCCCTTTACTAACACACAGATAGGAAAACATGTCTCTTACATGTAGCACTACCTCTAAAAATGCTGACTAAAAGTATGATTGTAATGAACTGCTTATGCCTTTAAGGATTCCCAGTCCGAGAGTTAAGTCTCAGTGCACAGTCAACTGCACTTTCCTTTCTCTGCTCTGTTATTTATACCTACTACATGTGTTGCCCTGAGTACTCTATATGAAATAGTCCTTTCCATTTGATCTTTTCTCATCCTTGGAGAATCTTTGGATGTTTCCATATACAGAGAGCATAGAAGACATCGATTCCACTAGCCCAGACTGCCTCCCTGGTGTAGAAATGTCTTTGAGATATGGTTCCCACAGATTCTTGGGGTTTCCTGGCTTTAGGAATTAAGACGTTCCGTTTCTTGCTCGCTGTCACCAAAAGTACCACAGAGCCTTTCTGTCTCTTCCCTAACGGTCTCAGTGCTGATGTCTGGCCCTGCAGGTTCTCCAGCTCTATCAGATCACCCAGATTAACCATGGCCTGATGATGGTTGGGCCTTCAGGGAGTGGGAAGAGCATGGCCTGGCGGGTGCTGCTGAAGGCTCTTGAGAGGCTTGAGGGTGTGGAGGGCGTGGCCCACATAATTGACCCCAAGGCCATCAGCAAAGACCACCTCTACGGAACCTTGGATCCCAACACCAGGGAGTGGACAGACGGACTCTTCACACACGTGCTGAGAAAGTATGTTTACCCTGTTTGATGTTTGCATTTCCGGGACTGTAGGATCCAAGCGCTTGCAGTCACCCTGTTCACACAAATGACAGGATCCACTGGGAAGGGGAGCATTCCAAAGCCAGGAGTCCTGGTTTGAGTAAGCCTTGGAAATTTTTTTGTAAACTAGGATCATAGACAATGTGAGAGGTGAGCTGCAGAAACGCCAGTGGATTGTCTTTGACGGCGATGTGGACCCCGAGTGGGTGGAGAACCTGAACTCCGTGCTGGATGACAACAAGCTCCTGACGCTGCCTAATGGAGAGCGCCTTAGCCTGCCTCCCAACGTGAGTGCCCACTGTCACTGCTCCTTAACTGTGTCCCCCGCTCCACAGTCCAAGACTTCAGTTAGCCATGTCGTCTACAGCCGGGAAATGCTAAGTAGAGAATTCCAGAGTTAAGCAGCTTACAAGTTTTAGATAACTTTTATAGTCTGTTAATCAGTTACTGTGCCTGATTTGTAAGTTGAACTTCAAAAAAGGCGCGTGTGTAGGACACCTGGTGTACACAGGGCTCAGTGTGTCCAAAGTTCCAACTGTGTACTTCCAGGAGGCTTAGGGTTGTCCTAGCAGATGAGCTGCTGAGTGGCTGGCAGTTCAGTGGGGCCTGTAGGGTTGACTGGGGGAGGAGGGTATGAAGAGAAGGCAGTGTGAGAGACATGTGGGGCCTGTGGCCTTTGGATGTTTGTGTCAGCATTGCTTTTTTTGTTGTTTGTTTTTTTCCGAGACAGGGTTTCTCTGTGTAGCCCTGGCTGTCCTGGAACTCACTTTGTAGACCAGGCTGGCCTCAAACTAAGAAATCGCCTGCCTCTGCCTCCCCTTTTGCTGGGATTAAAGGCATGTGCCACCACACCCAGTTTAGCATTGTCTTAAAGTGTGAACTTCTTACCACCCCTATTGATGTTATCAGGTCCCTTTGGGGACTGACTGTCCTGTAGATTCTGACTCTGGTCTGATAGCTTGATTTTTGTTACGATAGATGACTCTGAGGTTAAGGGTTGGGATTCTGACCTTCTGCTTAGAATCTTAGCCCCACTGTTGACCAGGTGAGAGATCTGGGCAGGTGGCCTAACTCTGGATGTAAGTGGAGATAGACTGGGCTGTAGTTCAGGTGTGTGGAACGTGGGAGCAGTATTTATAGGAGAAACCTGCCCACTGAGGCTTGCCATGACAGCACCTCGTGAGGTAGCTGAGCCCCATGCCAACAGGGCATAGTTTCCTACCCACATTCTTACCTATATTGTAGCCGTATGAGCTGTATACTGTTTTTGTTTTTTGTTTTTTTAAGTGAAAAAAAAAAAAAACCCAAAACCTATTCATGCTTTAATTTGCCTAATTCTTCCTCCAAGGTGCGAATAATGTTTGAAGTGCAGGACTTGAAATATGCAACCCTGGCCACAGTGTCTCGCTGTGGCATGGTGTGGTTCAGTGAGGATGTCCTGAGCACAGACATGATCTTCAATAACTTCCTGGCCAGGCTGCGCAGCATTCCCCTGGATGAAGGGGAGGACGAGGCACAGCGTAGGCGAAAAGGCAAAGAAGATGAGGGCGAAGAGGCGGCTTCTCCAATGCTGCAGGTGTGAAGGCTGCCCATCCTCGGGGCCACAGGCTTGGGTCCAGGAGCATGGGGTTAGAGAGAGAGCAAACAGCCAGCTTTCTTACACAGCTCCTGAGGAGACTTGCTGGAGCAGCTTGCAAAAGCTAACTAGTTATTAGAAAACTTAAAGGTGAGAAAGTCACATGACTCGGTGGTAAAGACACTTGCCTCCACCCCTGTTGATCTCAGGTTGAACTCTGGATTCCACAAATTGTCCTCTGAGGCTTATGGCATGCATTCTCGTTCTCTCTCTCTCCACACACACACACACACACCATACATGATAATTTTAAAATGTAAAGTGCGTTTTCATTTACTTACTTCTTCTTTGTTAAGTCATGAGTGATGCCCTTGTCTATGTTCCGGCGAATTGTAGTATCCCTGAGGAGCCATTAGGGTGAAGAAGTGAGAAATGAGGCTTGGCTGTTATATTGTTACCTGAAGTTTGTTTATTTCAAGGTCACATGACCCTCCCATAGTTACAGGTTAGGATAGATGGAAACCCCCTCACCATAAGATTTATGTATTAATTTCAGTGTATGTAAAAATACAGTGTTGCTGACTTCAGGACACCAGAAGGATGTGCATTACAGATGGCTGGGAGCCACCATGTGGTTGCTGGGGATTGAACTCAGGACCTCTGGCAGAGCAGTTTGTGCTTTTAACCGCTGAACCACCTCTCCAGCCCCTTTTACGTTTTTGTTCTTCCTTTTAGATTCAAAGAGATGCAGCAACAATCATGCAGCCGTACTTCACGTCCAACGGCCTGGTCACCAAGGCGCTGGAGCACGCCTTTAAGCTGGAGCACATCATGGACCTGACGCGCCTGCGCTGCCTGGGCTCGCTCTTCTCCATGCTGCACCAGGCCTGCCGCAACGTGGCGCAGTACAATGCCAACCATCCTGATTTCCCCATGCAGATTGAGCAGCTGGAACGCTACATTCAGGTCAGGGCTGGGCCTGGCAACTTTGTATGTTGTCTCCTGGGTAAAGGTCAAGCTTTCGTGGGGAGGCAGGGGCTAAGAGAGTCACAGAGGGGACCCACTGTCCATGGAGGCTCAGACCTAACCCTGCCGTCAGTCTTCCATTTGGTTCAGATTTCATCAAAATTGAATTTCACTTATCCATAGCGCTATCTGGTTTACGCCATCCTCTGGTCCTTATCTGGAGACAGCCGGCTGAAGATGAGAGCAGAGCTGGGCGAGTACATCCGGAGGATCACCACTGTGCCGCTGCCCACTGCGCCCAACGTCCCCATCATTGACTATGAGGTAAGCGTGGCGAGACACAGCCTGATTTGTCCTAGAGCAGCAGCCTGTCTGGAACTTGGCGTTATCTTGTAGTGTCTGGCTTCACCAGACACCAGGAAATGTGGATGAGCTTGTCCTGCCTGTACTTTGGAGATTTAAACTGATCAAACTAGGTAGTCCTGGAAGACAGGAGGCACGGTAGACACGGAGTGACTTATCCCTGTCTGTATGTAGGTGTCCATCAGTGGAGAGTGGTCACCGTGGCAGGCCAAGGTGCCTCAGATTGAAGTGGAGACACACAAGGTGGCAGCCCCGGATGTCGTCGTGCCAACCTTAGATACAGTTCGCCATGAAGCTCTCTTGTACACTTGGCTAGCTGAACACAAACCCCTGGTCTTATGTGGCCCTCCTGGGTCTGGCAAGACCATGACACTCTTCAGTGCTCTCCGGGCCTTGCCTGACATGGAGGTAAGAGCAGGAGATGGAATAAACAAGAGCTTTGGGGTGATGTGTGGGCTTGAACATTGAAGCTATTTTGTGTTTACTTACCACAGGTTGTGGGCCTAAACTTCTCCAGTGCCACTACCCCAGAGCTCTTGCTGAAGACGTTTGACCACTACTGCGAGTACAGGCGCACACCCAACGGTGTTGTCTTGGCTCCTGTTCAGCTTGGAAAGTGGCTGGTCTTGTTCTGTGATGAAATCAACTTGCCCGATATGGATAAATACGGCACACAGAGAGTCATCTCCTTCATCAGACAGGTGTGTGCCAGGGTTGGTCCTCCCCACTGCAGTGCTCATCCACAGCTTGCTAACTCTACACGATCTTTTCCTTCAGATGGTGGAGCATGGAGGCTTCTATCGTACCTCAGACCAAACGTGGGTAAAGCTAGAGAGAATCCAGTTTGTTGGGGCCTGCAATCCACCCACTGACCCTGGGAGAAAGCCCCTCTCACACAGGTAAGCAACTCCATGGACTTCTGTCCACTGTGTCACGTGTGTGCGCGTGCATATCACACTGGCCAGGTGTGTGGGTGAGTAAAAGAGGTCCTGCCAAACCTGACAACCTGAGTTCAACCCCCAGGACTCAAAGGGTAGAAAGTTGTCCCCTGACTTCCAGACACATAGTGCGGTGGCGGGAGGGGGGGACATGTATGTTCATGTATATGTGTCTCCACTAATTAATTGAAACATTGCATATGAAATGATTCCTCCTGGACTAATTGTCCTGTACTGTAACCAAGAAGATAGGTTAAATAAAATAACTAACAGTTGGGCAAGGTGGTAATGTGCTATAATTCCAGACTTTAGAGGCTGGGCCATCTGAGCTCAGAGTAAAACCATCTCAAGATGTTCAAAAAAAGCAAAGCACGTAACCCTATAGGTGGAACAACATGATGAACTAACCAATACCCCGGAGCTCTTGACTCTAGCTGTATATGTATCAAAGGATGGCCTAGTCGGCCATCACTGGAAAGAGAGGCCCATTGGACACACAAACTTTATATGCCCCAGTACAGGGGAACGCCCAGGCCAAAAAGTGGGAATGGGTGGGTAGGGGAGTGGGGGGGAGGGTATGGGGGAATTTTGGGATAGCATTGGAAATGTAAATGAGGAAAATACCTAATAAAAAATTAAAAAAGGAAAAAAAAAAAAAAGCAAAGCACTAAGCCAAAGGTGGTGCTCCAGTGCCTGGCATGCAGCAGGGGGTGCTGGGTTCAGTCCCTATGATACCATCAAAAAAAAAAGGAAAAAAGGAGTGGGAAGGGGGGGACAGTGACTTGATGGGAATAATGAACTAGTCACACGAGTCTGCAAGGCCAGCGTGGGGCTGGAATAAGCCTGAATTCTTTGCTTGGTTATTCCAGTGTTGTGTACTTCCTGTGCTTGGGTCAGAACCCACCCCAGCAGTGTGTTCGGGTTAGCTTTGACATAGTCCTGGTGGGTGGATTTGGGGTGACGGTGGCTGAGTCCATGGTGAGGTACTAAGCTCTGCTGTCCCCGTGCAGGTTCTTGCGCCACGTGCCTGTTGTATATGTGGATTACCCAGGACCAGCCTCCCTGACGCAAATCTATGGCACCTTCAACCGCGCCATGCTGAGGCTCATTCCCTCGCTCCGTACCTATGCAGAACCCCTCACTGCCGCCATGGTGGAGTTCTATACCATGTCACAGGTTCGAGACGGCTCTGCTCTTCAGAACTGCTTTCTTTTGCAGGGGAGGAAAAGCTTGCTGAACAACTGGGATCCAATAGGTCTGGTGGCAGGCTTGTCAGCTCAGCTGCCTAGGAGGTTGAGGCAGGAGGATTTCAGGCCCATCATTTGATATTCTTTGGACATGTAAAGATCACGTTGGTGTGGTAATGAAATGATTCAGCTGGTGCTTGCCACCAAGCCTTTGACCCCAGTACCCTACCTGTCAAAGGAGAGAACCAACTCATTCAAGTGGCCCTCTGATAGATCTCTATTCCTGTCACAGAAAGAGAGAGACAGACAGACAGACACAAGTTAATGCCTTCTGAGTGTTGTGATTAAGTGTGATTAAACAATGCCTGGCTTGTTTTCAAGACAGGGTTTCACTATGTAGCCTTGGCTCTCCTGGTTCTCACTCTATAGAGCAGGCTGGCCTCTATAACTCAGAGATGTGCCTGGTATCAAATGTGTGCACCACCATGCCACCATGTGTCTGATGGAGCCCAGGCTGACTTAGCAAAGGGTGACACTGAACTCTTCCTCCCACGGGCTGGAACCAAGGGGGTGTGCCACACCTCACCCTACATGCTTGTTTCAATGAAAAGTGAGAAGGTTGGATTTAATTTCACTTTGTGGCATGGTGCTTTGTTGGAGGGGAAGGCTGTCTTTGTCCTCTGATCTTTATGAATAGAATTTATGCGTGTTATCAGTCTCTGGGACAGAGCCCAGTGCCTCTGACATCCTGGGCGAGTGCTCTAGCAAAAACTGCCCAGCTGTCTCAGCCTTCACACTGCTCCATGTTCGTTCTTGAATACTTTAGGTCTTTTTACTGCAGAAGTACATGTTTATAGCATTTTACCTTTTAGCCTCTTTTCAGACATTTCATAAGCTTCCCCTTTCTTCCAGGAGCGGTTTACTCAGGACACACAGCCACACTATATCTACTCGCCCCGTGAGATGACTCGGTGGGTAAGAGGAATCTTTGAAGCTCTGAGACCCCTGGAGACATTGCCTGTTGAAGGTCTCATTCGTATTTGGGCACATGAAGCCCTCCGTCTCTTCCAAGACAGGTAAGGAAAGCCAGGGGTCCTCTGATTACACTCTTCTGTCTTTGCATTCTGGGGTCCTGTCAGCATCTGCAAGGCTGGCCCCACTCATGCAGGAATCAGGCCAGTGGGCAGAGTACAGGCAGCCTGGCGTATTTTGTGGATCACAGCCACCTCCAGTTCTTGTTTTCCTGGGATTCCTCGGTGTTTGCTGCTGCTGTGTGATTGGACAAGGCATTTCTTATACCTTTTCAAACCAACACCAGCACCCCACACACACCCACAGGTGCTGTGGGGGCTTTACACAGCATGGCCCAATGGCAGGGTGAACTCCCAATAGCCCACAGGGCACCACTCCTTCCTGTCACTCCCTGTCTCACCCTGTCCTCGGAGCCGATTTGCTCTGCGGGTGCCAGGGCTTTCGCTATTGTACTGTAAGTGGCCGGTGCCAAGGGAAGACCTGGTAGGGCTGAGTCCTGGGCGGCAGGGCCATATTCTGTGGAGTCTCACAGGCAGAGGGTCATTTCTCCTGTCTTTCAGGGTGTCTGGAAATTACTCATACTTTTGTTATCTGAACTTTTTTAAAAATACTATCTTTATAGTTCAGTGTAATTTACATTTTATTTTTTCATTTTAGTTTGTTTGTTTGTTTAAAATTTATTTATTTTATTTGAGTACACAGTCACTGTCTTCAGACACTCCAGAAGAGGACATCAGATCTCATTACAGATGGTTGTGAGCCACCTTGTGGTTGCTGGGAATTGAACTCATGACCTCATGACCTCTGGAAGAGCAGTCAGGTGCTGCTCTTAACCTCTGAGCCATCTCTCCAGCTCAGTTTCCATTTTATAATAAACACTTATTATCTTCACCCTGACCTGCCCCCCCTCCTTTTTCATGTTTTTAATCTGAAGTATTTTAGTATAAAAATCTTCAGTTGTATTTTAGATTGATTTCTATGCTTATGAGATTAGATTTCTTTTTCTTTTTTTTAAGTTTTATTTATTTATTATTATATGAGTACACTGTAGCTGTTTTCAGACACCAGAAGAGGGCATCAGATCCCATTATATGGTTGTGAGCCACCATGTGGTTGCTGGGAATTGGACTTAGGACCTTTGGAAGAGCAGTCAGTGTTCTTAACCGCTGAGCCCAAGATTAGATTTCTAAACAGCAGGACTTTTTTGTTTGTTTTGAGACATGGTCCCAGTATGTGGCTCTGGCTATTGAAACTCACTATGTAGAGCAGTCTGGCCTTGAACTCACAGAGATTCTCCTGCCTCTACCTCCTGAGTGTTCAGAGTACAGTCCTCAGGCAGAGTTGTAGTTTCAGGAAGCTGTTCTAAGTGGGGCCTGATGAAAGAGAGGCTGGAGGCTGAGGGTGAGCCATACAGAGCTGGCACTGGGCTGCACCAGACTCTATCTTAAAAAGACAACCCAAGGAGCGACAACCCAAGGAGCCATCAAATTAGACAAGTGAGGGACACACGTGTGGCCTGCGTTTCTTCAGCTGCTGTTTTGGAAAGGGCCGTTGTTATTATGTAAACTGTCTTCTTTGTTGCTGACAACAAATTATAATTATTACAGGGAACCGCAGAGAAATTTTTATTTAGAGTAAAACCAGAAGTAATTGTATATATAAATGTATACATTCTGTTTTGAAAGCCTAGCATGATTATATTTTACCTATAAATACTAGCACTTGGAAAAATGGGGCAGCATTTTGAATTCAAGGCAAAACTGGGTATAGACTGAGACTCCCTAGAAATGTGTATTGGAGAATGTACACACACAGACCCTCAACATGCACACATGCACACGTACACAAGTGTGCATAGCAAGCTCCATCTCTGCTACTCAAAGCGCCGTCCATACTCTAGACAGTAACTCTGATCAGGTCTGTTGACCTTGCAGTAGACCCTTCACAGCACTCTACAGGCTCCCGTATGTAGATGGAACATTGTTCTTATTCTTAGCAAGTATAAAAAGCAGATTCCATGGGGGACTTTTGGGATAGCATTGGAAATGTAAATGAGGAAAATACCTAATAAAAATTTTTTAAAAAAAGAAAAAGGAAAAAAAAAAAGCAGATTCGAGCTGGGCGATGGTTTATAGCTGATAAGGGAGCCCCACACAGGAGGCTGTGGGAATCAGTTAAGTCGGGTAGTTTAAGGTGAGCCTGGGCGATGTAGTAGACATTGTAAAAAGGAGCCGAGTTTATCGTTTTGTTCCTTAAATCCGTCATATGTGGGGCTGGAGTAAAAAAAAAAAAAAGCATTGACTGCTCTTCCAGAGGTCATGAGTTCAAATCCTAGCAACCACATGGTGGCTCACAACCATCTGCAATAGGATCTGATACCCTCTTCTCGTGTGTCTGAAGACAGCAATGGCGTTCTCATATACATAAAATAAAATCAGGGCTGGAATGATGGCTCAGTGGTTAAGAGTGCTGGCTACTCTTCAGAAGGTCCTGAGTTCAAATCCCTGCAACCACATGATGGCTAACAGCCATCCATAAAGAGATTGGATGCCTTCTTCTGGGGTATTTGAACATAACTACAATGTACTTACATATAATAAATAAATAAATCTTAAAAAAAAAATCAGTCATGTGTGATGTCAGGTGCTAGGGTCCTGTATTTAACATCAAAATGTCAGATTGCTCAGGTCTCAGTCCCTGGGCCTCAGTGACTGACACTTGCGCTGCTCTCCTTACAACAGGCTTGTGGAGGATGAGGAGCGGCGCTGGACTGACGAAAACATCGACATGGTTGCCTTGAAGCACTTCCCTAACATAGACAAAGAGAAAGCCATGAACCGGCCTATCCTGTACAGCAACTGGCTGTCAAAGGTAACGGGCGCCTCTTCTTCAGAGGCTCTCCCCCTGCCATCTCCTCCTGTCTCCTGCCTTCATGCTTAGAGTCATCCTTAAGTCTATAGCTAAGCTCCTGTCCTGCATGTCTGGGGCTGTGCTCTGAGCAGAGGCACTAAGCCCCTGGAGACACCTCACTGGCCCAGACTCTCCCTGTATTCTTCTGTGTGTGATGACCCACAGCAGGAGTGATGGTCTCCTGAGCGTCAAATGGGCTTCAGTCTCCAGCACACTAAAAATGGCGTGGTTGTGAGCAATTTGTGTGAAAGCTTCTTACTGACAGATGCGAAGTGGTGACGTGTGCGCATAGCTATGAGCCGTCCTTCTCCTATAAAGAGAAGGGTGCTTTCCAGTTAGTGTTGATACATATTTTATGCACAGATCACTGCTGATCCAGATGAGTCTACATTTCCTGTGGGAGGCCACAAGCTAACAGCAAAGAGAGGACAGAGGGACTCTCGTGCATATATACCCCATAGGAGGTCTGACAGGATCTGTGCATTAGGTTTGAAGAGAGTCATAAGATAGACTAGATTTAAGAGTTCCAGCCTGAGTTCTATACTGAAAAACAGAAGTCCTAAACACTTACCTGTGCTCCAGTTACTTAGGCAGCAATGAGCCTAAGGCAACGTAATGCATCCCCATTCCCAAACTAGAAAGCGTAAGTCATTAAAGCGGCCAGCTGCAGCAGACACAGCAGAGTGGGTTCGCTGTCGTGGGACTTTGTGGATTCCATACTGTAGCCCATGTTTACCATTTTCAGGGAACCCCGGTGGTTTTTTCTTCTTATTCTTTACAACAGTGATTCTCAACCTTCCTAATACTACAATATAGTTTCTGTGTTTTAGTGATTTCCCCAACCATAAAGGCAGAGGCAGGCGGATTTCTGAGTTCGAGGCCAGCCTGGTCTACAAAGTGAGTTCCAGGACAGCCAGGGCTACACAGAGAAACCCTGTCTCGAAAAACCAAAAAAAAAAAAAAAAAAAAAAATTATTTTCATTGCTAATTCATAACTGTAATTTTGCTATTGTTATGAATCATTGTAAATATCTGATATGCAGGATGATGTTATGTGACTCCTGTGAAAGAGTTGTTTGATGCCCCTCAAAGAGGCGGTTAAGACCCATAGGTTAAGACCCACTGATTGACAGGGTCTTCTGAAGGACAAGCGTTCTTACCAGTTTACCTACCTCTAACTAGTTGTAGGTGTGGCTTGAGCTATGGGCTGTCTGCACACATGTCCGATGTAAAGGAGTCTTTTATGTTGCGGTGTCACTGTCCTGCTAGGCCCCCCTGTGTTCATGGACGTGCCTTCCAGCTCTGTCACGTCTGCTGACTATTCTCTGGTTTCGTCCTGATTATAGTAGTACAGGCTCACACGCCTGGTTCTTTTTCATGAATATCTACTGTTTAAATGCAACTTAGACTTGTCTTCTCAGCTTCCCCCAAGTGTTGATGGGAACACACTGAGGCTGGGTTTGGATGAGCTGGCCAGTGTGGAATGTGGTTCTCCCCCCACCCCCAAGATGGGGCTTGTCTAGGCAGCCCTGGCTGTCCTAGAACTCCCTCCGTAGATCAGGCTAGTTTTGAACTTGCAGAGATCTGCCTGCTTCAGCCTCCCGATGGAATAAAGGCCGTGAGCTACCACCACCCCCCCAGCTTGGTGTGTGCTTTCTATGGAGAGGTCTACAGAAGGATCAGAGCGTGTGGAATGTCTGAAGTGTCTAACTGCTGTCCTCTTGCCGTGCTTTTTCAACAGTTCTTCAGTGTGGGAGAGGCACCTGTCTAACAGCTCAGTGACCTGATTAATGTGTGTGCTGCCTTTTTTTGCCTCCAAATAGGATTATATCCCAGTTGACCAAGAAGAGCTAAGGGATTACGTCAAGGCTAGGCTGAAGGTCTTCTATGAAGAAGAACTTGATGTTCCCTTGGTCTTGTTCAATGAAGTTCTGGACCATGTGCTGAGGATCGACAGGTAGGCTTTGGTCATTACCGCTGAGCTCTCTTGGGCATGTGCAGGTTTACAGTGACCTCGTGCTGCCTTTGCCCACACCTCCACCTCAGCCTTGCTGCTGAGCGCCTTCCCTTCCCTTTCAGTCCAGCCTTACTGCCCTGAACTTGGAGTCCAAGAAGAACCTTTTCCTCCCCTACCTCTGTAGGCTTGGCACCAGTTAGCATCCTGCAACCTCCAGCTAGAACTGGGCTCATCTCTCTCCTGCCATTGGCATCTAGAGGGCAGGGCTGTGTCTGCCCGGTCTTTGTCCATTAGCTATGGCATACAGCAACTGTTCACCAAATGCTTTGACGCACGAATTCAAGTTCAGATTTGGTGAAAATGTTGTAAGCACCGTTCTAGAAAAGCCATGCGCACGCCTTTAATCCCAGCACTCGGGAGGCAGAGGCAGGCGGATTTCTGAGTTCGAGGACAGCCTGGTCTACAGAGTGAGTTCCAGGACAGCCAGGGCTACACAGAGAAACCCTGTCTCGGAAAAAAAAAAAAAAATAGAAAGAAAGAAAAGCCATGCACATGAGTGCAAATGGGAAGTGAGGCCTACAGGCCTGAAAATGTATCGCCTCTGATGTTTCAGAATATTCCGACAACCTCAAGGCCATCTGCTTCTGATTGGTGTTAGTGGAGCTGGAAAAACCACCCTGTCTCGCTTTGTCGCCTGGATGAATGGCTTGAGTGTATACCAGATTAAGGTGGGTCTGTTAGGTGGCCTCTTAGTCCCAGAGATGGGGTCTTGATTGTGCATGCAGCTGTGGAATGAGGGAAGCTTTAAGTCTCGGCTGGTTCTGTAGGTCCACAGGAAGTACACTGGGGAAGACTTTGATGAAGATCTTAGGACAGTGCTGAGACGGTCCGGCTGTAAAAATGAAAAGATAGCATTCATAATGGATGAGTCCAACGTCTTAGATTCTGGATTCCTGGAACGAATGAATACCCTTCTGGCTAATGGCGAGGTAAGGGAGCTTGCGTGTGTTGCACTGTGCCACATGGCACCTCATCTGGAGGTGAGGAGGCACAGTAGTGAGGCTGTTCCATCCCCAGGTTCCTGGGCTCTTTGAAGGGGATGAGTATGCCACGCTGATGACGCAGTGCAAAGAGGGGGCCCAGAAGGAGGGGCTCATGCTGGACTCCCACGAGGAGCTCTACAAGTGGTTCACCAGCCAGGTGATCCGCAACCTGCACGTGGTCTTCACCATGAACCCATCCTCAGAGGGGCTCAAGGACAGGGCGGCCACCTCACCAGCCCTTTTCAACAGGTAACGCTGCCCTTGCTGGCCTGGACTCCATCGAGGGTCACTCACTGTTAGGATCAGATCAGGTTTGAGATGTGGGCATCTTTTTCAGGTGTGTGCTGAACTGGTTTGGTGACTGGTCCACTGAAGCACTGTATCAGGTCGGCAAAGAATTCACCAGCAAGATGGACCTGGAGAAGCCGAACTACATAGTGCCTGACTACATGCCAGTTGTGTATGATAAACTGCCGCAGCCCCCAACACACCGGGAAGCCATTGTGAACAGCTGTGTGTTTGTCCATCAGACTCTTCACCAGGTGTGTGCAATTTGGGGCGCATCACAAAGAGCCACACTGAGTGTTCTTAAGACTAGACCCTGGGAGCTTCCCACATGACCCTGTACCATCCTGAAAAAGCAGATGCTCTTCCACACCTCTTCTTGACACCCATTCTCGTCAGCAGTCTTTTCTTCCCTTCACTCTACCTTCTCCGCCCAGGCCTGTTCCCTCTAGAGCAGGAGGCACTCTGTCACCTTAACTGGTCAGATGGGGACCAGTGAGATGGCTCAGTGGCAGAAGAGGGACCTAGTTGCTGACAGTTCTCCTCCTACCTCCTCACACAAACCATGCCACACACGCCCACACATAGATGCTAAGTGTACACAGTAATAAAATTAAATAAATGCCTCTGTGGGCAAAAGCTCTGCAGGCTCTGGGCATCAGCACTGCTGCTGTAGCACAGAGCCCCGATGTCCCATGTAGACACTCCGGAGAGGCTGTTGGCAGTGATCTTCACCCTGCACTGCAGAAGTGTAGTGGCAGCTGTGCCTGCTGACCTTAGTGGTCAGCCCTCGCTTTAGGAGCTTGTCTCCTGTCTGTCGAGAGCTTTAGGAAACCCACTCAGCTGTATGTAGCCTGTCACCTAGTGTTCCCACAGCCGTCCCAGTGTCCCTGTTTCTGATAGCTCCCTTCCAGCCAGTAAGCTGTCTGTTACATAAAACATGTTCTTAAAGGTGAGCATGTGGCTCATGCCTTTAATCCCAGCACTTGGGAGGCAGAGGCAGGTAGATCTGAGTTCAAGGATAGCCAGGGCTACACAGAGGAACCCTGACTGGGAAGAAACATGTCCTTCGTTTTGGTGTCCACTGAAATGAGCAGACGGAGTCTAGGCTCTCCCGTTGGTGATCATGTTTATAATCCCAACACTCACTTGAGACACTAAACAGGATTAGAACTCAAGATGGCTTAACGTTTAAGAGCACTAGCTGCTCTTCCAGAGGACATGGGTTCTAGTCCCGGCCCCCATATGGCAGCTCAGAACTCTAACTCCAAACAGGGGACCCAACACCCACTTCTGGCCTCCGTCATTTGGTACCTGGCAATGCACATGGTGCACAGATACACACGTAGGCAAAACACCCATTCACATTTCCCAGACTTAAACAAGCAAACAAACCAACCCAGGAGAATGTGTGTTCATTCTATCCTGCGTTACATAGTAAGACCCTATCTCAAACAAACAGACATGGCCAATACTGACATAGGAAAGCATTGTGCTGGAGCTTGCCGAGTGTGGCGCTTAGGAGGTGGAGTAAGAGGACCAGAGGAGCTCAAGGTCAGCCCTGGCTACGTAGTTAGAGGTCAGCCCTACAGTGAGGAAACCCTATCTCAAAAGAACAAAACCAAACCAAAAGAACTGTCTCCAGGATGGGCTGCCACGCCACGCATCAGGACTTACGTCTTGTGAGCTGAGGCTGGCATGAGTGTTGTGACCCGTGAGGGCCAGGCCCACTCCCCCATGTCATTGCAGTCTAGCAAGAGGTTAAGAGGCAGGGGTTAAGAGTTGAACTTTGTTCTCTAAAAGGCTAACGCGCGCCTGGCGAAGCGAGGTGGCAGAACGATGGCCATCACACCTCGGCACTACCTGGACTTCATCAACCACTACGCCAACCTCTTCCATGAGAAGCGCAGCGAGTTGGAGGAGCAGCAGATGCACCTGAATGTTGGGCTCCGAAAAATCAAAGAGACCGTGGACCAGGTAGAGCAGCAGCAACAGCCCCGCCCCGGGCCCCGTGGGACCCACAGAGGACTGGCTGCATGTCTGAGGATGGCTTTGTTCCTTAGGTGGAAGAACTGCGCCGTGACCTGAGGATCAAGAGCCAAGAGCTGGAGGTCAAGAACGCAGCGGCCAATGACAAGCTGAAGAAAATGGTGAAAGACCAGCAAGAGGCTGAGAAGAAAAAGGTGTGTCCCTTTCTTCCCAGGAACTATAACCTGCTGACCTGCTTGTGCGGTCTCAAATGGCAGTAGAGAAGTAAACTAGAGTCAGAACTAAAGTTTAACGTAAGGTTAGCAGGTGTGTGTCGGCAGACGCATAGAACTGTCTAGGTTCTTAGCCAGCTCAGCAGCGCTTTAGCCGGAAACACCTAACCGTGCTTGCTTTGTAGGTCATGAGCCAAGAAATCCAGGAGCAGCTGCACAAACAGCAGGAAGTGATCGCGGACAAGCAGATGAGTGTCAAGGAGGACCTCGATAAAGTGGAGCCTGCTGTCATCGAGGCCCAGAACGGTACGTCACTGCTGTCAGCTTGGGCTCAGTTTCACTGTGTGTGTGGTGTGGCAGGATCGGGCTTGGGCTTCCTATGAGGCCCTGTGGTGTACATTTCT
The DNA here is from genome assembly GCF_978045245.1 of Mus caroli. NCBI lineage: Eukaryota > Metazoa > Chordata > Mammalia > Rodentia > Muridae > Mus > Mus caroli. The sequence continues at coordinate 108,672,662 of NW_028227269.1, forward strand.
CCAAGTACAGATGTTTGGAAGCAATGTTTTTTAAGTACTTCAGCCTGTCTCCTCTTAGAGCTCACATGACACTATCTGAATTCACTGTAATAAAGCCCTTCTCTTAAGAGAAAACTAGCAAAAATCTGTCTTGAGAAGCCTCATGCCACAAGCCTGTGATCTCAAGGACTAGTGAAGCCAAGGCAGGAAAATACTGAGACCCACTCTCAAAAAGAAGTAAAAGAATGGGGGCTGGGAAGATGGCTGAGCAGCTAAGAGCTGTATCTGCTCTTGCAGAGGGCCTGGGCTCAGTTCCCAGCACCCACGTCTCACAGGTCTTACCTACCTGTAACTCGGGTTGATACACATACATACCTGCAGGCAAAATACACGCTGTGCTGCACACCTCTAATCCCAGCCCTTGAATGACACAGGCAGGCAGTTCTGAGTTTGAGGCCAGCCTCGTCTCAGCCTGGGCTGTGCTGTTTAGGGGCTGATCACTTACCTAGCTGGCTAAAAACAATGTTAGTGCTGCTCTTTTGTGTTGTGGGCTTTTTGTTGGTGGTAGTGGGGTTTTCCCTTGCTCACTCTGCCTCCCACACTACCCTTGAACTTGAGGTCCTCCTTCCTCAGCTTCCTGGGTGCTGGGGTTATAGTCTTGTACCGTATATTCCCAGTACTTTGTCTGGTCCCCCCTGACTTGAAGTCTTGAGGAAGTGTCACTGTCTCAGTGACTTGGGTGTACTGACCATGGCCAGTGGTGACTAGCTTGCTGGTCACTGGTTATTCTAACCCTGTTCCTAAAAGGCCTTCAGAGTGCTGGAGCAGAGTGTCCATGTTGGGCTGTGGTTTTCCATGCAGGTGGATATGAAGGATAACTTTTCTGTTGAGTAGTTAAAAGTATTTTACTACTGCATTTCAGTTTTGAAAGGTGCTGGCTTCTGTTTGGAACAGCTGCAGATTATAGCAGATTATTGAGGCTTTGCGCAGGCCTCAGCCTGTCTGTGGCTTGGGGTTGCTATCTGCCTCAGAAAGCAAAAATGGAGGTTTTATCTTCTAGGAGAACAAGTCATCTTCTCTGAAAAGTTTCCCTCTCCTATATATATATTAAAAGAGAAAATAGCCTGGTGTGGTGGCTCAGCCTTTAATCCCAGCACTTGGGAGGCAAGGGCAGGTGGAACTCTGTGAGTCCAAAGCCAGCCTAATCTACAGAGTGAGTTCCAGGACAGCGAGCCTACATAGGGGAGGACATTGTCTCAAGAAGACAAAAAATAAAGTAAAACTAAAATTGTTTTTAAAAATGAGAAAATTACTGTAGTTGGTTTGAAATGTAATTCTTGGTTTTTTTGTTAAACTAATACAATTTATTTTAAAATACACAACTCAGTGTTGACATTTTTTAAGTCATCAGAATAATTTATGATAGTTAACTGCCTCTAAAAGTAATATTCACTCAGCCAGTTTTTAAAATCTACTTGGAATATTAAACATGATAGAAGTAGAAGAAAATCTCTTATGACGTCTTCTATGAAAGGAAATTGTGACAAGTTTCTGATTAGACAGAAACCGTTCCATCACCAATGGAGAATAGGCAGTGTAACTGGCTTCATAGAATGGGAAATGTAATTCTTGAAACTCTACAGAGTGTTTTCCAAGGAACAGCTCGCCTTAGACGGAGGGAGGTCAGGGATGCTGTTTAGGAGACTCGACCATTCTCCAGCCTCTCTGAGTGGAGCAGAGCCCTTGGTGGTGATGGTTGGTCCTCACTTGGATGCTGTCTGTCTCCCCCATCCCACGCCTGCTGAGCAGCTGTGAAGTCCATCAAGAAGCAGCACCTGGTGGAGGTGAGGTCCATGGCCAACCCTCCTGCAGCTGTGAAGCTGGCTCTGGAGTCCATCTGCCTGCTGCTTGGTGAGAGCACCACGGACTGGAAGCAGATCCGCTCCATCATCATGAGAGAGAACTTTATCCCCACCATCGTCAACTTCTCGGCCGAGGAGATCAGGTGAGGCTGTCGCTGCCGCTGTGGGGGAGGCGCGAGCACATCTGGGAGAGGCTCTGCTTGTTGTACTCCGGCATGTCATCTACCAGACGGGAACGTGGTCACACTCATCCCACTGGTGCCTTTTCAGAATGCCTGAGAGAGAAAGCTAGCATTCTCCTCTGCATATGTTTTTGATATCACTTCTGCCATTGATCAGTTAAATCCTCCCGAGCTGTGAGTGCGTGCCACAGCGGAGCAGGGCTCTTCCATCTGTTGCACCAGGACTGGCTGGAGTTACTGTAGTGAGGAGGGCAGAGCCAGTGTGCCTGTCCTCGTCAGCCCTGTCAGCTTCCTCTGAGAACCAGGGCACACCAGCATCGTATGTGCTAGCCCTTTACTTGTCTTGCATGGAAACACATTTTTAGTCTGTGCATGCTTAGAAATAATTTCCTCTCTCAGTGATGCCATACGAGAGAAGATGAAGAAAAACTACATGTCCAACCCCAGTTACAACTATGAGATCGTCAACCGGGCTTCCCTGGCTTGTGGTCCTATGGTGAAGTGGGCGATTGCACAGGTAGGTCCCTAAGCCAGTGCTGCAGGTGGGAGGCCGCGGCTCTGTCACTTGGTTTCCATTTGCTCGGTGCTGCTGCTGTGGCGATTGATTGGGTTTGGACTTAGTTTTGTTTTGTTTTTTTAAGGTTCTTTACATTATGTTTCTTCCCACATCTGTGTGTGTCTGTGTTGTGGGTGTGTGCTCATGAGTGCAAGTAACGCGGGGAGCTCCCTGAATGAGGGCTTGGAAAGGCCTCACCTTGCTCTGACTCCTGAGCCGGTCCTCTACCCCCACAGGCTTGTGAGAGAGAGAGTCTACTTTATAGCCCAGGCTGCTTCAGCCTCCGCACGCCAGGGTAACAAGCACGAGCCACCATCCTAAGGCATGGGTGTCATTACGGCGTGCCACACATTTCCCCTGTGCTTTGCCTTCCCAGCTCAACTATGCAGACATGTTAAAGCGAGTGGAGCCCTTGAGGAATGAGCTGCAGAAGCTGGAAGACGACGCCAAGGACAACCAGCAGAAAGCCAATGAGGTGGAGCAGATGATCAGGGACCTGGAAGCCAGCATTGCCCGCTACAAGGAGGAGTACGCTGTCCTCATCTCCGAGGCTCAGGCCATCAAGGCGGACCTGGCAGCTGTGGAAGCAAAGGTCAGCCTTCCTGCCACCCCACAGTTACCATAGTTTCCTTCGGGAAGCCAAGGTCAACAGTGCTGATGGGCTCAGCAGCATTGGGCTTGCTGAGTCAATGAGCTTGGGTGTCTGTGTCTCTGAGTATATGTGTATGTCGTGTGTGTGTGCTGCAGTCCTGGCTTTGCACTCAGTACATTGACTTACACTCACTTCCTCCTTACTAGCCAGCCTACCTTCCCTTCTGGCCACATCCAGCTGTTCCTCTCCTCAGGCAGATCCCTCCAGGCTGAAAGTTAGCCTCTGCCCTTGGCTGGTGCTCTGAAGAGATCCTAGTACCTGTGCCGCTTAGTGTCTACCACAGTCTTGCCTTGCCAGGACTCTGGATGGTCTGAGTGCTTTTAGTCCTCCCCAGGCCCTGCACACAATGTAGATCCTTTCTGTTTTCTCATTAATTTAAGGGTCAAGTGTGTGCGGTCCATGCCACATGTGGAAACCAGAGGACACTTTTGTTAAGTTGGTCCTCTCCTCCCACTGTGTAGGTCTCAGGGATGGAACTCAGGTCATCAGGCTTGACGGCCTGGCCTCTCAGTGACCCAGTGAATGGATTTCCTTTGTAGTGTTTGGTATGGTCCTGAACGTGTCATTTGATTTCTTTGTCCTCCCGTAGGTAAACCGGAGCACTGCACTTCTAAAGAGTTTATCTGCTGAAAGGGAACGCTGGGAAAAGACGAGTGAAACTTTCAAAAACCAGATGTCTACCATTGCTGGGGACTGCCTCCTGTCGGCGGCCTTCATTGCTTACGCTGGTTACTTTGACCAGCAAATGCGCCAGAACTTGTTCACCACCTGGTCTCATCACTTACAGCAAGCCAACATCCAGGTAAGAGGCACTCAAAGAGAAGAGTCGGCCTGGGCACAGCAGCGCTGGCACGGTCTGGCAGTCACAGGAGAGATGAATAACCAGTCTCCCCTTTCAGTTCCGCACAGACATTGCAAGGACGGAGTACCTCTCCAATGCTGACGAACGCCTCCGCTGGCAGGCCAGCTCTCTGCCTGCCGACGACCTGTGCACAGAGAATGCCATCATGCTAAAACGATTCAATAGGTGTGTGCTTTTAGGCCGAAGGTGCAGCTAGAGATTGTATTGTATTCACACAGCTTGTTTGAAGAGAGGGAAGGAGAAGTGGTTGTGGGGAGGCAGTGCTAAGAGGTCAGCGTTTGTCTTTATATCTTAGTGAGTTCTGCTTACCACAGCTTTTCCGGGAGATATCTTGATTTAAGTCACATCTGTTTAGGAGTCTGGCAGTGTGTAGAGATTGCCTGTGTGGAGTGATGGTTTCTTCCCATCCGATCAGGAAACTGACTTTCCTGATGGAACTTTCTTTTCACCTAATCACATGTCACTTTACCCTCAGGTACCCGCTGATCATTGACCCCTCCGGACAGGCCACAGAATTCATCATGAATGAATATAAGGACCGGAAGATCACAAGGACCAGCTTCTTAGATGATGCCTTCCGGAAGAATTTGGAGAGTGCTCTGAGATTTGGCAATCCCCTTCTTGTCCAGGTTTGTGTCTGTGTTTGAATTTGTCACTCCTCCTAGGCACATCTGTGGCTGATGGGAAGTAAATGGAAATTACATAGCACACACACCAGTAGTATTTGAACTTTGTCTTTGAGTGGGGTTTGATACTAAAACAAACAAACAAACAAAAAGCTTTGAAAGCCGGCCGTGGTGGCGCACACCTTTAATCCCAGCACTCAGGAGACAGAGGCAGGAAGATTTCTTAAGTTTAAGGCCAGGCTGGTCTACACAGAGTGCTCCAAAATAGCCATAAAAAGATCCTGTCTCAAAACCAATGACCAGGCAGTGGTAATGCACATCTTTAGAGAGGCAGAGGTAGGTACACCCCTGAATTCAAGGCCATTCTGGTCTACAGAGCGAGTTCCAGGCCAACCAGGGCTGCAGAGAGAAACCCTGTCTGGAGTTGATCTGAGATGTTGAGAGTGGTTATAAGCCCTGTGGTTGGTGTGTCTCTGAACTGGGGTTTTGTTTGGTGCTGGGGTGGAACCCAGGCCTCACACTACAAGAAAAGTGTTCTGCCACTCAGTCACATCCATGCCCCAACCCAACAACAATTTCTTTAAAAAGGCAAACTTCCATCCATCTTAGCTTCCTCTAAGGTCCCGGGCAGGTCCCGGGGCTTGTGAGTGGTCCACTGGCCCAGATAGGAGATTGACAGCTGTCTTCTGTGTGTGCCATACATAGGATGTGGAAAGCTATGATCCCGTTTTGAATCCAGTACTGAACCGTGAAGTTCGGCGAACAGGAGGGAGAGTGCTGATTACCCTCGGTGACCAAGACATAGACCTGTCACCGTCCTTTGTCATCTTTCTGTCTACCCGAGACCCAACTGTAAGCAGACATAGATCACCATAGATCACCATGATGCTGGTAGGTTTGGAGCGGAGAGAACCAACCGGTCTGTCTTGTGTTCTGACAGGTGGAGTTCCCACCAGACCTCTGCTCCCGGGTGACCTTTGTGAACTTCACCGTCACCCGCAGCAGTTTACAGAGCCAGTGTCTCAATGAAGTGCTTAAAGCAGAAAGGCCGGATGTGGACGAGAAGCGCTCCGACCTCCTGAAACTGCAAGGTGTGCTCTGGTCCCCAGCTTCCCAGCTGAGCTGGGTGGCAAGCTGAGCTCCGGAGGGCGGGTAAGGGTGACACTGCTCCCCAGTGGCACAGTGACGCAAATCTGTCTTGTCACAGGGGAGTTCCAGCTCCGTTTACGGCAGCTTGAAAAGTCTCTGCTCCAAGCTCTGAACGAGGTAAAAGGCCGCATTCTGGATGACGACACCATCATTACAACCCTGGAGAATCTGAAGCGAGAAGCTGCGGAGGTTACCAGAAAGGTGGAGGAGACGGACATTGTCATGCAGGAGGTGGAGACCGTGTCCCAGCAGTACCTGCCGCTGTCCACTGCCTGCAGCAGCATCTACTTCACTATGGAGTCCCTGAAGCAGGTGAGGCCATTGGCACAGCAGCTCTGGTTCCCAGCTGTGGCCCGAGGCACACTCTGATGGTCACATGGCTTCCTCCCAGGTTCACTTCCTATACCAGTACTCTCTGCAGTTCTTCCTGGACATCTACCACAATGTGCTGTATGAGAACCCCAACCTGAAGGGTGCCACCGACCACACACAGCGCCTCTCCGTCATAACCAAGGACCTCTTCCAGGTAGAGAACGGAGCATGCATCTGTCTGGTACACGGGTATGGAAGTGTGGCCTCCAGAACACCACCATCCCCTCTCTCTCGCTTCCCAGGTGGCCTTTAACCGAGTGGCTCGAGGCATGCTGCACCAGGACCACATCACCTTCGCCATGCTCCTGGCTCGGATCAAGCTGAAAGGCACCGTGGGGTGAGGCAGGCTGCTCAGCAGTGATGTGGCTCTGCGGACTGCCCTAGCATGCGTTCTGTGTAAAGACACCTGCCTGACCTGTCCCCCGCTTCACAGGGAGCCCACCTATGACGCAGAGTTTCAGCACTTCCTCAGAGGGAAGGAGATTGTGCTGAGTGCTGGCTCCACCCCCAAAATCCAGGGCCTGACCGTAGAGCAGGCAGAAGCTGTCGTGAGGTTGAGCTGTCTGCCTGCATTTAAAGATCTGATTGCCAAGGTGCAGGCAGATGAGGTAAGTGTCCTTTCGAGTGTTCTGTGTAAGACCTGTCAGTGAGCAGCTACTGCATGCATGACTGCGTGGGCCCTAAAGGTCTGTTCATCTAATAGAGCAAAACCAAAGCTGCATGCCCAGGACCACACACCAATTATTCCTGTACCATGGTGACACTTAACCTATTGTCTCTACAGCAGTTTGGCATTTGGCTGGATAGCAGTTCACCAGAGCAGACCGTGCCATACCTCTGGAGCGAGGAAACACCTACAAGTGAGTCAGCCAGCCCCTGCTGTCCTCTCTCGGGCCTAATATAAAGTTGGGTGTGTTGTTCCTCAGAAGAAGGAGGCACTGATCCTTAGAGAGGTACTTGCGCATCAGTCAGGCTTGTTAGGAAGCCAGTCTGGAGTGTAGACAGACTCTGAGTCCCAGCTACTCAGGAGACTGAAGTAGGAAGGTTGACAGCTAGTTGGGCAGTGGTGGTGCACACCTTTAATCCCAGCACTTGGGAGGCAGCGGCAGGTGGATTTCTGAGTTCGAGGCCAGCCTGGTCTACAAAGTGAGTTCCAGGACAGCCAGGGCTATACAGAGAAACCTTGTCTCAGGAAAAAAAAAAAAAAAAAAAGGTAGGTTCACAGTTTAAGGCCAGCCTAGGCTAAATAATGAGCTCTTGCCTCAAAATAACAAAATCACCATTTTAGGAAACCATTTAGGGGGAGAGCTCCTAGGTTGGCGGAGGGAAGATCAGATTTCTGATTCCCCCTCACGTTATCACCAGTGACCATCAGAGGCTGGAGCGGGCTAGGAACATAGCTCAACTCTAGAACACTTACCTAGCAGGCATAAGGTGATTGAGTTCATCTGACTGGAGTGAAAGTGATGCCTAACAAGGATGAGTGAGGATTGTCTTGTGTCATAAAGACTCTGAGTGCACCTGTGAGTGCCACAGAGGTAAAGACCTGACTGAGTTCCATCCCTGTGACCCATGTGCTGAACCAGCCCCACTAGTTGTCATGAGCTGCATGTGGCCGCCACACATACACATGCAACATAAAAATTCCCCCAGGGCAGCCAACATACCCCCACTCCATATAAAGAGACCTTGTCTCAAAGATGTTTTATTTATTTATTTATTTTGCTAAGCATGATAACACATGCCTTTAATTCCAGCACTGAGGAGGCAGAGGCAGGTAGATCTCAGAGCTCAAGCCTAATTTAGTGTTGACTTCAATGCTTCCCAGAGCTACATAGTGACATCCTGTCTAAAAGAATAATTTTTTTTTAAATAAACAGATGAGGGGGCTAGGGAAAGTGCTTTGTGGGTAAAAGTGCTTGCCTCGCCAGACAGACAACCCAAAACCTACACACACAGTAGTGCAGCCCATGAGATGGAAGGCAGACAGGAATGGAGAGAAGCTCACAGGCCAGCTATCCCTAGTCACACAGTGGTAGAGATACCCTGTCACAAGGTGAAGAGTGGGCATGGACACCAGGTTGACCTCTGACCTCCACACCTGCCATGCTGAGTGCACATACTCACACACACCTGGAACCCAGCACCGAGGAGGAAGAGCTGAGGGACCGTGAGTTCAAGGTTAGCCTGAGGATAGACTCTGAAAGGGCAGTATCATCAGTACCCCACACCAGTGGTAAGATCCTATCGCAAGACAGATGCTCCCTGGGTCCAAGAGAACCAGGAGGCTGGGGGCTGAGCTGGATCTCGGGGGCTTCGTGCCTGCCTGAGCTGGTGCTCTGGGTGGAAATGTCAGCACCTTAACCCTCCCTTGCCACGCCTCGTTTCAGCTCCCATTGGGCAGGCCATCCACCGCCTGCTCCTGATTCAAGCCTTCCGACCCGACCGCCTGTTGGCCATGGCCCACATGTTTGTTTCCACAAACCTCGGAGAGTCCTTCATGTCCATCATGGAGCAGCCTCTCGACCTCACCCACATTGTGGGCACAGAGGTAATGGGTGTCCTTGTGCCCCATCCCCGCTCCCCATGCACCCTGTGATATAGCTCAGACACACTGCTGCTTGGCTGCAGTCTTCCCCGAGCCAACACTACCCTCAGGCCTTCTCCTGCCAGGTCCTGTCTTATAGCCCGTCATCTGGGTGTACCATGTCATTTACAGGTGAAGCCAAACACACCTGTCCTGATGTGCTCTGTGCCGGGGTATGATGCCAGTGGACATGTTGAGGACCTCGCAGCAGAGCAGAACACGCAGATCACGTCTATTGCCATCGGTAAGGATGTATGCTGGTTTCGTGGACACGGGGCAGCCTGGAAGCATAAGGCTGCCTGCCGTGGTTCACACTTGGCTTCCTTGTCTCAGGCTCAGCAGAAGGCTTTAACCAAGCAGATAAGGCCATCAACACCGCTGTGAAGTCAGGCAGGTGGGTGATGTTGAAGAACGTGCACCTGGCCCCAGGGTGGCTGATGCAGCTGGAGAAGAAGCTGCACTCCCTGCAGCCCCACGCCTGCTTCCGACTCTTCCTCACCATGGAGATCAACCCCAAGGTGAGCCGCGGGTGCTGGTGCCTCTGTGAAGCCTGTATCAGAACCAGTGGGTCAGCTGGGTGTGCTCACATGTCTACAACCCCAGAACTTGTGATGCTGGGGCAGGAGGATTGCTGCAAGCTTGAGGTCAACCACACATCAATCACAGAGACTACCTTCTCCCTCAGGTGCCCGTGAACCTGCTCCGTGCAGGTCGGATCTTTGTGTTTGAGCCACCACCTGGAGTGAAAGCCAACATGCTGAGGACATTTAGCAGCATCCCTGTCTCTAGGATATGCAAGGTAAAGAGCGCTCGCTCTCTCTGAACACATATGTATATAAACCTAAGAGCGGGTTCCTGCCTGTGCCCAGCTGGGAAGGCAGAAGTGAGGAATGTTCCCAAGTGAGCAGGTGCACTCCGCAGAGCTGTGGCCCTCAGTCCACTACATAGCTCACTGTCCCTGTGCCACATGAGGACAGGGCACCTTCAGCTCTTGAGGTTTTCACTTGTTTTGTTTGGTGCTGAAATCTACATTTTAAGAAAGCCTATCTTCTGGACTGGAGAGGTGGTTCAGCGGTTAAGAGCACTGACTGTTCTTCCAGAGGTCCTGAGTTCAGTTCCCAGCAACCACATGGTGGCTCACAACCATCTGTAATGGGATCTGATGCCCTCTTCTGGTGTGTCTGAAGAGAGCAATGGTGTACTCATAATAAATAAATAAAAGCCAATCTTCTAGAAACCTGTCTAAATTCAAGGGCCATTCTGCCAATCCTGATCGTTAGAAAGCTAGGTGCTTTGGTCAGCCATATTGCTTGATTCTGGTGCTGCCTGCAGGTCAGACGGTTGAAGGGTGTCGGGGTGGCTTGTTCTGCAGATCTTTGCTTCTGAAGTAGGGTCTGGTTTCCTTAGACAAACACATGCTGTCTGACGAATCTGTCTGTGGTCATTTTCTTCATCTAGTCTCCAAATGAGCGTGCCCGCTTGTATTTCCTGCTGGCTTGGTTCCATGCCATCATCCAAGAGCGCCTGCGCTATGCTCCACTGGGGTGGTCAAAGAAGTACGAATTTGGAGAATCTGACCTTCGATCAGCTTGTGACACGGTGGACACGTGGCTGGATGACACAGCCAAGGCAAGTTAGGCTACATCACCCATCCTGTGATGGGGGGAGACAGTGGATCTCAACTCAAGGGAGCGCTGATACTTTGTAGCAGCCAGAACTAGACTGTGCAGCAGAAAGCTGGCCCCTCCGGTGTACACATGTAACCCAGCCTCTGTCCTCCCCAGGGCCGGCAGAACATCTCACCGGATAAGATCCCATGGTCTGCCCTGAAGACCCTGATGGCGCAGTCCATCTATGGTGGGCGAGTGGACAATGAGTTCGACCAGCGTCTGCTCAACACCTTCCTTGAGCGGCTGTTCACCACCCGCAGCTTCGACAGTGAATTCAAGCTGGCCTGCAAGGTTGACGGGCACAAGGACATCCAGATGCCTGATGGTATCAGGTGCGGCCGCTGTGGGAACAGAAGTCAGGCTGGGGGGGGGAGGGGGGCGGGCAGGGTGTTTGGAGCCACAGTCTGCCGGACTCTGATTCCAAATGTCCTGTTTTCTCAGGCGAGAGGAGTTTGTGCAGTGGGTAGAGCTGCTGCCTGACGCCCAGACACCCTCATGGCTGGGCCTCCCCAACAATGCTGAAAGGGTCCTGCTTACCACCCAAGGTGGGTAGTGAGTCCCCTTACTCCTGGACCCCTGCCCACCCTAAGCCTGCTAGAAGGGCTTGTTCACGGGGAGTCCTGAAAAGAAGGTTTGACGGCTAGCTTTAGTTCAAGAGTTGGAAGCACTGATGGAGGCTTGGTGGTATGGAGCCTGTCTGTGCCCTAGCCTGGAGCCAAAGGCAGAAAAACCATGGAGTTCAGCATCCAGTCTACACAGCATGCCTCAAACAACACAACATACCTTGTATTAAGTCAGTTTTACTTCTCACAGCATTGGTGGTAGAATCCAGAGCCTAACAAGCTAAGTAGAGCTCTGAGAGCAAGCCCCACACAGTCAACAACCATTTAGAGCCAGTAACTCATCCCTGAGATGCCAGCACCCACGGGGTAGATACAATCAAGCAATAGGGTAGAGAGTTCTAGGCTAACCTGGATGACATGGGGCCCTTTTAAAAACGGCAGGTGAGGTGACTCAGCAGCAGCAACGTAGCACCAGCCTGCTACACCTTGTCCTTCTGGTGGTCTGACCTGACCCTTATGGAAAGGCTAAGAAAACAGGCAAGGGCTAGTGCAGGCATTCCGAAGTAGGTGAGGCAAGATGAAGTGTTCCCAGCTACCTCCTCCTGTGGAGAACGTGCTGAGAGCTTGCTGCTGTCTGGGAGGAGGTGACCATGAGAAAGAAGGTGGGGATGGCCATGGACAGTAGGAAATGAGCGGCTATGACATGGATTTAGTGTGAAGATGTCAGTGGCCTGGATGCTGAGCGGCTCCCTGTGGGGTTGGATGTAGTCTCTCCAGCACACAGGCTGATTGGTTCTCAGTGCTGGTGTCACTTGCCCCAGCGCTTCCGTAAGCCCTGTACCCATCAACACTGTCAAGAACCAGGGCATTGCCAGCTTCTCCACCTTTCTTTGCACAGTCCAGAGAGCAGGGAGGCTCAGCAGCCTGGGCGTCAGTTCCCACATGTGAGGGACGGGCCAAGCACCAGTGTGCTTTTAGTAACGTGGCATTTGTGTGAGCAGTTCAGAGGTCCCAGTGGCCATCACAAACGTCCCTAGCAGGGTCTGCCTTTAGGTTGAGTGAGGCTTCTGAGGCCTGCAGGCTGCAAACAGCCTCACAGCACACGACCAGGCCATTGGGTCTGGTTTTGTCTTAATCGCCCTGGGGTAGACGTGTGGCACGAGGACAGCCTGCAGGCTGCCGTGCTGAGCTGATGGTCACACAGCTCTTGGCCTGTCCACTGACGTCCTCCCCCACCCGGGCCTGGCCTAGGCGTGGACATGATCAGCAAGATGCTGAAGATGCAGATGCTGGAGGACGAGGATGACCTGGCCTACGCAGAGACGGAGAAGAAGGCAAGGACGGACTCCACCTCCGATGGCCGTCCAGCCTGGATGAGGACACTGCACACCACGGCATCCAACTGGCTGCACCTCATCCCGCAGACACTGAGCCCCCTGAAGCGCACCGTGGAGAACATCAAGGTAGCTGGGCTGGGCTCAGTGTGCTGGTCCCCAGGCTTCAGCAAGAATGGCCAGTGGTGGCACATACCTTTAATCCCAGCACTCGGGAGGCAGGCAGATCTCTGAGTTCGAAGCTAGCCTGGTCTACAGAGTGAGTTCCAGGATAGCCAGGGCTAGACAGAGAAACCCTGTCTCAAACCCAAAATGCAAAAAAAAAAAAAAAAAAAAGAATGGCCACCGTTTTAATTAAACTGTTTGAAAGCTGTGATCTGAGAGGGGCAGAGAAATTCATCAGGCCAGGGCCACACTGCACTCTGGCCAGCGCCCAAAAATGTGTGGTCAGAAGCTCTGGTGCCGCTCCCAGCTGTGCCCTGTCTCTGCACAGACCCCCGACCTTAGCCCTCTTCTCTCTGGCTTTAGGATCCTTTGTTTAGGTTCTTTGAGAGAGAAGTAAAGATGGGGGCCAAGTTACTCCAAGATGTGCGCCAAGACCTTGCTGACGTCGTTCAAGTGTGCGAGGGGAAAAAGAAGCAGACAAACTACCTGCGCACGCTCATCAATGAGCTGGTGAAAGGTGCTGATGGGGTGTGGGGCTCGAGCTGGTCTGCCACTGTCCACGCCCCATGTGCAGGCACACTGCAGTCCCCAGGCCACACGTGTCTCTTACAGGCTTCCTCAATAGTGGGGGGCGGGGGGGTCCTAGCAATGCCCCTAGTTTTCCCTAGGCTTTCCTAAAGTTTTTGTGCAGCTCCTGTGACTTTTAGGGTTAATGCAGTGAAGAGGACAGAGGGGTGGGCGGGGCCCGGCACCCCACACTACTGAGACAGCTTTGCCCCCGTCTGCAGAGGGGGACTTGGCAGAACTAGTGCTGAGGCCTACTGCTTTCTTCCTTGCTGCAGGGATCTTGCCTCGGAGCTGGTCCCATTACACAGTGCCTGCAGGCATGACGGTGATCCAGTGGGTGTCGGATTTCAGTGAGAGGATCAAGCAGCTGCAGAACATCTCACAAGCGGCTGCATCTGGTGGTGCCAAGGAACTGAAGGTGGGCATGCGTGGCCCGGGGTAGGAGGTGGGGTCAGGAGTGGCACTGATTGTCCTGGACTTGGGTGGAAAAGTGTTCTTTCTCGATGGCACTAAGGATAGCCAGGGCCTGTGCCTGACCTTCTCTTCTTTCCACCGCACTGTTTGTACAGAACATCCACGTGTGCCTGGGTGGCCTGTTTGTACCTGAGGCCTACATCACTGCCACCAGACAGTATGTGGCACAAGCTAACAGCTGGTCCCTGGAGGAACTCTGCCTGGAAGTCAATGTCACCACCTCCCAGAGTGCCACCCTTGATGCCTGCAGCTTTGGAGTCACAGGTGAGCTGGCGTCTGAGCTCTCAGCCTGGCCTTTCTGTGAAACCTGTTTCCAAATGAATTTACCCAAAGTGTCTGGGCAGAGCATCCCAGCTGAGCCTGTGGGTGTCCTGGAAGCCGAGCTGTGTGGCTCTAGCCCCGTCTCCACATCTCCTCACAGGTCTGAAGCTCCAAGGGGCCACGTGCAGCAACAACAAGCTATCGCTCTCCAATGCCATCTCCACAGTCCTCCCCCTCACACAGCTGCGCTGGGTGAAACAAACAAGCGCAGAGAAGAAGGCCAGCGTGGTAAGTATCGTGGCCTTGCTCTTTGGCTCTGCCGTGCTGGGACTCTACTTGTGTGCAAACAACTGCCCCCTAGCCCTGGACCCCCATGGGAGCTCATCCCTAGAGCTGATGAACAGTAAGTCCCTCTGTCTGTCTCACAGGTGACCTTACCTGTCTACCTGAACTTCACCCGGGCAGACCTCATCTTCACCGTGGACTTTGAAATTGCTACAAAGGAAGATCCTCGCAGCTTCTATGAGCGTGGAGTTGCCGTTCTGTGCACTGAGTAAAGCTAGACTTTTCTCCAATCCTCTTTCTGGAATAGGAAACGCCCAATATTTAACCTTCATTCATCCTTAACCGTGTGGAAGGGTTGATGGACTGGAAAGCAAGTGGTTGGTTCGTGTTGGCGGATGACAGGTGCTACGGTTGGAGACGGTGGGATGGGAGAGGAGAAAAGTGCGCTGTCCGAGGGCTGACTGAATGGCTGGGTTTAGTAAATAAAACACTAAGCATGACGGGCTCCCCGCCTCTTGCCGCTCTGCTCAGTCTGCTGTGGGAATCCTTGCGTTCCAGCCCACCTCATCTTTGTCACCGTGGTCACAGATGCAGAAGCAGCAGGGTGAGACCAGGAAAGCTGTACCTCCTCCCTGAGGCCTGGCAGCAACTCTGTTCTTGACTGACACCCCTAGCCCCTGGGGACCTTCTCTCTCTCAGACCTAAGCCCTGCCACCAGTCCATCCTCCCACACTTCCTTTCCACACCACCTGTGGTGAGAGGGTGGCCTCGTCCCACAGGAAGGGTGACAATTAGCCTGGTCCTAGCATCTCAGGATCTCTAAAACCCTCTGACTGTGTGGTACAGAGTGGGCAGAGGCTGTTGTCATAGCTGTTAAGGACGCCTTAGCACAGAGAGGCACTGTCCTAACTCCCTTCTCTGGGAGAAGACACAGCAGGTTCCTCTGCAGGAGGAAGAGCCTGTGTTCTCTTAAGGAACACCTAGGGGTGGTGCAGGTGACACAGCACCCACAGCTTCTTGCTGCGTCCAAACACCTCAGAGGATATTGCCTGAGTCTGTGGGGATCGCTGGGACCACGAAGATCACCCCAGCCCAATAACTAGACTTCTGCTCCCAGAATACCAGCCCATCCCTAATCCCTCCTACAATCAGAGGGACCGTACTGGACAGTGGCCACCAGCCCTGTTGTCTTCCCTGGCAGTGCCACCTGGGGCACTGATAAGTACCCATAACCAATCCTGGAACAGCCCCAGCAGCACCCAGAGGTGGACATGCCTGCCAAAAACAGGCACCTCCTTGTGGTGCCGTTTTTATTTGCACTTGGGAAGGAACCTTGTCCCCGCCGAGGGGAGGACAGGACCTGGAGAGCATCCCCAGGCATGTGCTCAGCTTTGTTACCTAGCAGAAAGAAAGTGAAAGGTTAGTAGACAAGCTGGCCAAAGCACAACCGGGGAGAAACAGCTCCCAGGAGAGCCCGGCACTCCAGCAGGCTTGAGCCCAGATTGACCAGAAGCCTGCTCCCAGGTGACACAGAGGGCTTGCCCAGCACGGGCGGGCAGTGAGAGAGCTCTGAACACACAAGGAACAGGAAGGGATCTGCCTTCGATCCAGCACTCAGGAGATGGGCAGGCAGAATGCCAGGTAATGGAACAAGATCCTGAGGTGGGGGTAGGAGGCCCAGTGAAGGCCACTCGGATCTTTCCCTGAATTGCAACCTATTTTTAAATACTTTTTTACATTTTGTATGTGTGTGTGTGCGCACGTACTTGTACACATGCACACACACATACACCATTATGTGTTCCTGTGTACGTTGGTTCTCTCCTTCCACCATGTGGGTTCTAGGGATTGAACTCCAGTCGTCAGGCTTTGCAGCAAGCGCCCTGACCCTCTGAGCCATCTCAGAATCCATACACCCATTTTTATGCTGGGTGGTAAGGACTGAGTTTGGTGCGGGTCCCTGGCTCTGTGCTGGCCCACACCCCTACCCTGAGCTAACTCGGGCCCCGGAGCTGGGCCACGTACTTCTTCTTCTTCCTCTTAATTTTCTCAGGCTCTCCAAGTAGGAGCTCCAGTTTTCTCTTGGAAAGCGACAGCCTGGGTCCCTTATCTCTGTCACTCCCGAGTCTGGGTGGTGACCGGGTGGCTCTGGCTCTGCCCAGCAGCTGTCTGCCTATCTCTGGGGTCTCCACAGGATTAAGGGGGCTGGCAGCCCTTGTCATCCTCCAGTCCTCTGGTGATGGGGACAGCCTGCCAGGACACCCGTTGGTCTCTCGGGGGCCCAGTGTCTTTAGTTCACCCTCAGGCTGCATGTCGACGTCATGGACTTCGAGGGCTGCAGGGGCCCAGACAGAAGCTTTCACGGTGAGGTCTGGAGCCTTTGGGAGCGAGTCTTCCACGCTGGCCTCCTCAGCAGTCCTGAATTTCAGTGTGTAGGAAGGCGAGTTGCGGTTCCTATCACCCAGGAGGTGGTGGGCACGCTGGCTATGGTAACTGCGATAGTTGGAATGACCTGGGGTGTCTTCCGAGTCACCATCATAAGGATCTAAAAACTGGTGACAAAGGTTTATAAAATGTTTGGCTACATGTGAGGGCCTGAAAATTCTGATCACCACAAAATAGGAAAGTTTCTGAGCCAGTGGGTGAATCCCAGCAGCAGGGTAGTATGTAACACGGAGGTGTGCCAAACGTGTCTCCATGGCAAATGGCAAATCTGTATGCTTTGCCATGCATTGAAACTCTCTTTAGAGGACAAGGTCTCATCAAGACTGGCTTAGGGGCTGGTGAGGTGGTTCAGTGGGTAAGAGCACCAACTGCTCTTCCAGAGGTACTGAGTTCAAATCCCAGCAACCACATGGTGGCTTACAACCACCCATAATGAGATCTGATACCCTCTTCTGGTACGTTTGAAGACAGCTACAGTGTACTTATACTAATAAATAAATCTTTGGCCGGAGTAAGTGGGGTTGGCTAGAGCAAGCAGAGGTCCTAAGTTCAATTCCCAACAACCACATGAAGGCTCACAACCATCTGTACAACTAAAGTGTCTACTCATATACATAAAATAAATAAATCTAAAAAAAAAAAAGACTGGCTTAGAACTAACTGTGTAGCCAGGATGACCCTGAAACTTCTGACCCTTCTGCCTTCACCTCCCATCAAGGGACCATTCTGAGGGTCAGACCCAGACGCTCGCAAATGCCTGGCAAGCATTCTACCAACTGGGGCTGGGCAAGCATTCTACTCACTAGGCTACATTCACAGCCAGTGCTGTCACTGG
Organism: Mus caroli; assembly: GCF_978045245.1. Lineage (NCBI taxonomy): Eukaryota > Metazoa > Chordata > Mammalia > Rodentia > Muridae > Mus > Mus caroli. The sequence goes on from NW_028227269.1 coordinate 108,690,088, forward strand.
CTTTTGGTTTGGGTTGGTTGGTTGGTTGGTTTTGAGATGGTCTCACTATATAACTTTGGCTGGCCTCAAACTCACAGAAATCCACCTGCCTCTGCCTCCCAAGTGCTGGGATCAAAAGTCTGTACCGCCACAGCTGGCGTGTGTTGCTCTTTCAGACAAGGTCTCAGGGCTGTGGAGACAGGTTAGCAGTTCAGTGTCCAGATCCAACCCTAACAGGCACATGATGGCACACAACCATCTGGAAGGCCAGGTCCAGGCCGTCTTCCAGCCTCCTTGTATACTGTGCATGTGTCACAAAGTACTCAGACATACAGAAATAGATCATTCCAAAACATTAAAAGGCAGGGTCTCATGTAGCCCTGGCTGCCCTTCAACTTTACATCCTCCTGCTCAGACTCCCCAGTGCTGGGTACAAGTGTGTACCACCACCACCGGCTACAGCAAATTCCTCGTAAAAGTACTTGGGCAGGGCCTTTGGGGAGTCCCCTGACCTCTGCTGTGGGGTTCAGACCTTCCTATCTTCTTGCTTTCTGTGGTAGAATCTTGTCAATTTGCTCCATTCTGTTCCTGCCTTATAGCATCTGTCATCCCAGCACTCAGAAAGCAGAGAGACCGGAGGCATGTCCTGAGTTTGAGGCCAGCCTGGGCTCTGCAGTGAGACGTCCCTCCTTTAGTTACCAATACCAGACTGCCTGTGTGCAGGCTTGCTCACACAAGTAGAAACATTCCCTCCCCGGATTCTGACTCTCACAGCCCACTCACTGGGCTAGCCTTGGCTTTGAGGACTCCCTTAGGCCTCTGGACCCTAGGGGGTTGCGGCCAGGCCCGTGGCATACCTCTCTCCAGATGCCTTCAGCAAGGTCCATGAGGTTCCTTCTGGAGTTGACCTGTGGGGAAAAACTCGATGCCGATTCTGCCATGGCAGCTTAACACAGAGCACTCGGGATGCTCAATGCCACACTACAGGACACACACGCAACCTGGTAAGAGGGGGACAAAGTCCTCCAAAAGGCTAGTGGGCAGCCAACCCTTCCCTGGCAGAGTGGGCACACAGCACCTTGGCACTGGTTCTGGGTCCAAATCCAGAAGGAGGTAAAGGGCACTAAACTTTCCTTCTCAACTGGTCCCTCACGAATGCAGAATCAAGGTTTACCAAGCTCACAAAGGAGCCCAGGCCTGGCCCCTACACCACACACACACACACACACACACACACACACACACACATACACTCGTAGGGCACCTGAAGGCGATGGCGGGCGTGTCTCTGCCACTTCCGAAAGCCAGCTGCACTGAAGGCTGCCCTGATGCAGGTGGGTCGGCTGGGCCTCTGGCTGGCCATCCCTCGTGGACTGTCACTTAACTAAGGAGACGAAGTTAAAGGACAAAGCACAGGGTTCTAGAGCACAGGGAAGGAAGGGCAGGCCACAGGGAGAAGAAGGGAATTCTCTTTAGACATCTGCTCCCACCCTGTAGCTTAGTCTGCTCTTCCTCCAGATCCTCTGGGAATCTGAGGCAGCTGAAGCAGGAGGAACATGAGCTCCAGGCTAGCCTGGGGTACATGGAAGGCCAAGGCCAGTCTGGGATAGAGCAAGACCATGTCAAAAACAAAAGTAAGGGCTTGGCTATAGCTCGATCTATCCAGTGCTTGCTTAGCACATGCTAGACCCTGCACTCGGCCCCAGCAGCTACAGAGGCAGAGGCAGGAGGATCAGAAGGTCAAGGCCATCCTTGTTAAGAGGCCAACCTGGGCTACATGAGATCCTTCCTCAAAAAGAAAAAAAGAAAGAAAAGAAGAGGAAAAGCCCCTAGGATTGTGGGCACATACAGTTCAGTGGTAGAGCATTAACCTAGCTCTTGGGGACATCAGGAGAGCATGAGGGACGGTGCTACACAAAGAAAGCCATCCTGGGTATCTTAGACCTTTTTTTTCTCTTTTTTTTTTTTTTTTTTTTTTTTCTTCGAGAAAGGGTTTCTCTGTATAGCCCTGGCTGTCCTGAACTCACTCTGTAGACCAGGCTGGCCTCGAACTCAGAAATCCGCCTGCCTCTGCCTCCCAAGTGCTGGGATTAAAGGCGTGCACCACCATACCTGGCTTGAGAACCTCTCTTTTTTTTTTTTTTTTTTTTTTTTTTTTTTTGGTTTTTCGAGACAGGGTTTCTCTGTGTAGCCCTGGCTGTCCTGGAACTCACTTTGTAGACCAGGCTGGCCTCGAACTCAGAAATCCGCCTGCCTCTGCCTCCCGAGTGCTGGGATTAAAGGCGTGCGCCACCACGCCCGGCTGAGAACCTCTCTTTTAAAAGATTAAAAATAAGGGCCAGAGAGATGGCTCAGCAGTTAAGAGCAGCAGCTGCTTTTCCAGAGGTCCTGAGTTCAATTCCCAACAACCACATGGTGGCTCACCACCATCTGTAATGGGTCAAATGCCCTCTTCTGGTGTGTCTGATGACAGCTACAGTGTACTGTGTGTAAACATAAAAATAAAATATGAAACTGCTAGAGATGGGCCTGGAGGGCTGGCTCAGTGCCTAAGAGCACTTACTGTTCTCAGAGGACCCAGGTTTGGCTCCCAGCACCTGCCTAGTGGCTCACAACCACCTGGATGTAACTCCAGCTGCAGAGGCTCTGACCCCCTCTTCTGTCGCACAGACATGAAGTCAGGAGACCCACTCACACGTAAAATATTCTTTTAAGTACCAAGAGAACTATTGCTACAAACCTCTGTGAAGTCTCATGTCACTCAGCTCCTCCAGAACCCTCAGAGCAGCTGCTACTCCCTGTTGGGAAGTGCCTCGTTACACACGTCACACTGGACGCTTTTCAGCAATAAATCCTGCCTTCCCAAACTGGGCTCGTGGGAACCCCATTCTGAAACCTGGAAAGCAAGCAAAAGAGCCTAACCCTGCCACGCCCTCAGCAACTTGTGAGCATCCTTTTTTTGTTTGGTTGGTTTGGGTTTTTCAAGACAGGGTCTCTCTGTGTAGCCCTGGCTGTCCTGGAACTCACTCTGTAGATCAGGCTGGCCTTGAACTCAGAAATCCACCTGCCTCTGCATTTCAAGTGCTGGGATCAAAGGCGTGTGCCACCACTGCCCGGCTGACTTGTGAGCATCTTAAAGGTTAGAAAGGCCTAACAGAAAAGGAGCCCAGCATGGCTGCCTGGAATCCTAGCACCAGGAATTCAAGGTCTTTATCATTTACATAGTGAGTTGGGCCAACCTGGGCTTGTGAGACCCTGTCTCAGAAAAAAACGAAAATGGAAGAAGAGGCTAGCGAGGTGGCTCAGAGGTGAGGCCCACGTACTGTTCTAACAGAAAACTTGAGTTCAGTTCCCAGCACACACATTCAGTGGCGCACTGCCACCCTTCAGCTCCAGGAGATCAGACACCTCAGTCTTAAGCATCTACACACATAAACATGCATACATACAAACACTTTAAAATAACACTTTAAAAAACAGACAACCTTGCCGGGTGTGGTGGCGCACGCCTTTAATCCCAGCACTCGGGAGGCAAGGCAGGCGGATTTCTGAGTTCGAGGCCAGCCTGGTCTACAAAGTGAGTTCCAGGACAGCCAGGGACACAGAGAAACCCTGTCTTGAAAAAAAAGCAAAAACAAACAAAAACAAAAAAACAGACAAAAGGAGCTGGTGAGATGTCTCAGCAGGTAAGAGCACTGACTGTTCTCTGGAGGTCCTGAGTTCAAATCCCAGCAACCACATGGTGGTTCACAACCATCTGTAACAAGATCTAACGCCCTCTTCTGGTGTGTCTGAAGACAGCTACAATGTACTTACATATAATAAATAAATAAATCTTTAAAAAATAAAAATAAAATAAAAAAACAGACAAGAAAGGAGGGCTGGAGAGATGGCTCAGTGGTTAAGAGCACTGCTCTTCAGAGGACCAGGGTTCAATTCCCAGCAACCACATAGTGAGACACAACCATCTGTGACTCTAGTCCTATAAGATCTGATCCCTCTCTGGCACCTCATGCGAGCACATGGGGTACATATATACATGCAGGCAAAATTCCCATGCACCTAAAAACTATTTTAAAGGAGGAAATAACCACGTGTACATTACCCAGACCCCTTTTCATCAAATGACCTTTTCTGCCCCAGCCCCAAGTGACATCTAACAGTCCTGCTGTCTTTAGCTTTGAGGCTAGAGCAGCTTCTTAGAAAATCTCACTGGCTTGGGAATACACTGTGGGGTGGGTCCCCCCAAAGCTTTCATCTGGAATGGCCTGAGGCTTTCTTTGTGAGAAACTGGAGTCATGGTTGGAGAGGAGGACTCCAGAGGCCCAGTGTCTGCGTGTCACGTCATCAACACAACTTGGGTACTACAGCTTACAGTGGCTGGGCCCTGGCTGCGGTAGTGTCTTCCAGGGCCTCCATTATGAAGTCTACCCCTATGCTGTCCTCTGGAAGTCAGCGTCACAGCCACATTTGAAAGGTGAGGGCCATCTACAGAGAGCAAGGATCCACTAACCATGAGCCCTGAGCGTCCCAGTGGTCCTTATAGACTGGTTTGGGTAAGTTCAGAGAGTGAGCCTAACACAGCCAAAGGGCTTCTCAGCCCCGTCCTGGCCCCACGTTATCTGATTGACACTAACTAAAGTGTTTACAATCATACTATCATCATTTGATTTTCGAGGCAGATTTCTCTGTGTGGCCCTGGTTGTCCTGGAACTCTCTCTGTAGACTGGACTGCCCTCAAATCCAGAGATCTGCCTTCTGAGTGCTGGGATTAAAGGTGAGTGTCACCACTGCCCGGCTCTTTTGTTTTATGTATAAGGATATGGTGCCTACATGTATTTCTGTACAACAGATACATGCCTGGTCCTTTGTACTCCACACACATGCACAAAATGCCCTTAACTACAAAGTATACAAATGAGAAATGGCTCAACAGTTAAGCACACTGGCTGGACCACCAGAGGTCCCATTTACCATTTACCATTCCAAGTATTCTCGTGGTAGCTCATAGATGCAACTTCAGTTTCAAGGAACCTAGCGCCCTCTTCTGGACTCTGAATGTACTACATGCACACAGTGCACAGTTCAGGCAAACACTCAAAATAAAAACCAAGTTGGGCCTGGTGGCTCATGCCCCAGCACTTGGGAGGCAGAGGCAGCTCCTGTGAGTTTGAGGTATGCCTAATCTATAAGGTGAGTTCCAGGACTTCACAGAGAGACTGTCTCAAAAGCAAGCAAGCAACATAACCAACCTTATTATGCCTTGGGTTTCCCAGGTTTTAAAACTACAGGTACTGTTACAGGTAGACAAAGGCCCTGCCAGGCATCAAGGCCTCCAGCTCCTGCCCTCTGCTGTCTTCTCACTGCTGGGACTCTGCTAAGCAAAGGGACCTTGAATGGACGTAGGGAACGCTCAAGAGAGGAGGCGCTCTACTCCCTAAGGTGTCTCCTTAGGATGGAGGTCTTGGAGCCTGTGCATAGTAGCCTCTCGGCATTCCGTGCATGTGAACTGTCTGGCTCTGGTTCAAACATCCTGCCCCTGTCCCACCATTAAGGGGACAGGTGGGTGACAAATCTGTAGCATGGGCTCTATCCCTGCAGGACACAATTCACTGAGAGAAGGACACTTAGCTTACAGCTAGGGAAACTGAAGCTGAGAAAAGTGGACTTATTCAGTGGCACAGAGTGAGGGCTAAAGATGACCGAGCTGGCCTGAAACTCACAGAGATCCACCTGCCTCTGCCTCGCAAGTCCTGGGGTGAAGGGCATATGCAACCATGTCTGCTGAAGGCCTTTTCTAAACCTACATCTTGCATTCAGAAACTGAACTTTTCCTGGACCTCGAAAACAAGGTAGCACTATGCTCTTGAGGAGCTGGAACAGTGGCTCAGTGGTTAGGAGCCTTGGCTGCTTTTTCAGGGGAACAGGGTTTGCTTTCTAGTGTGTATATCGTTACACACAATGGTCTGTAATTCCAATTCCAGGGGGAATCTGACCCCTTCTTCTGGCCTCAGAGAGTAAGTGTGCAGATATTTAGACAACATACTCATACACATAAAATAAGAATAAATACAGCTGGGTGTGGTGGCACCCAGCACTTGGGAGGCAGAGGCAGGAGGATTTCTGAGTTCGAGGCTAGCCTGGTCTACAGAGTTCCAGGACAGCCTGAGCTACACAGAGAAACCCTGTCTCGAAAAAAAGAAAGAAAGAAAGAAAGAAAGAAAGAAAGAAAGAAAGAAAGAAAGAAAAAAAAGATAAGAATAAAAAGAATCTTAGGCAGAGACTGGTATATGCATTTAATTCCAGCACTCAGGAGCCAGAGGCAGGCATCAGAACTCTGTGACGTCAAGGCTAGCCCAGTCTGCAGAGTGAGTTCCAGGATAGCCAGGGCTATGCAGAAAAACTGTCTTGAAAAAAAAATTTAAAGTAATAGAATGATGCACTCAATTGCACTCAATTCCCCTACTAGTTAACCAGCCTGTCTAGTTTAACCTGCCTTTGAAAACAACGTAAGAGACCCTGCTCACCTCAAATGTACCTTGTAATCAGCTTTTACGCTACCCAACTAAAAAGCTTTCATCTTAAACTACGCCCTGGCCCAGAATAACATGCGCATTGTAATCTTTTTCTAAAATCAGACGGCAGATGGAAACCAACCTCAAACAAACAAACAAACAAAAAAACACCTATCTGGGGCTGGAGAGATGGCTCAGTGGTTAAATGCGACTGTTCTTCCAAAGGTCCTGAGTTCAATTCCCAGCAACCACATGGTGGCTCACAACCATCTGTAATGGAATCCGATGCCCTCTTCTGGTGTGTGTCTGAGGACAGCAACCGTGTATTCACATACATTAAATAAATTAATTAAAAACCCCCCATTAATCTGCAGAGCATGGTGGTGTACAAGCTCAATCCTAGCACTCAGGAGGCAGAGGCAGGTGGATATCTGAGTTCAAGGCTAGCCGAGTCTACATCATAAATTCCAGGCCAGCCAGGGCTACATAGTGAGAGACCCTGCCCCCACAAAAGAATAAATCTACAAACCAAATATTCCATCACCGTTAGATGTAACACACAGGGATGGATAACAGCATCTGACTCCCGTTTTGAGTGCTGTTTGGGGTCAGCTGGGGTCAGGAAAGTCACATCTACCTTTGTAAGCTCTGGTTAGAAGTCTGACCAAGAGAAGAGCATCCCACTGCTGTCACACACAGCAGTGTTTTCTGTTCACGGTGTACAGAGTGAAGCCCTTCGCTATAGACAGACTGACCACAGACTCCAGGACAGATAAAAGATTCCTAGCTGAAGATTTATTTATTTTCATGCGTGTTGGTGTCTTGCCTGCATGTGTGTCTGTGTGTGGGCACCAGATCCTCTGGAACTGGAGTTACAGACAGAAGCGAGCTGTCATGTGGGCACTGGGTATTGAACTCAGGCCCTCTGGAAGAACAGACTGCTCTTAACCGCTGAGCCATCTCTCCAGCCCAACTTTTTTCTTTATATGAGACCAGCACAGCAGTCCCCTCCATGTGAAGGCACAGCCCTAAGGATCTCCCAGCTCCAAGGCTCAAGCTGCTTCCCACACTACTAACCTCAGAAGGCAGAAACAGACCAAGAACGAGACCTGAGCCCACCTCTCTCTCAACCCTGTCCCCACCCTTAGCTTTTAAACTGGATATTTGAAGTCAAGTCTGTTATTGGCAAAACCACCATGCCATACACACACACACACACACACACACACATACTCACACACCTTTTTCTTTTAAAAAATTCTACATTGCAGTGCAGGCTGGAGAGATGGCTCAGCGGATAAGAGTACTGGCTGCTCTTCCAGAGAACAGGTTCAATTCCTAGCACCCACATGGCAGCTCACAACTGTCTGTAACTCCAGATCCAGGGGGTCTGGCACCCTCATACCAATGCACATCAAACAAAATTGTGTGTGCTGGTGTGTGCTTAGCATGGTGCACCTGAGCTGTGGTAGACATGTTGGGGTCAGAGGGCAACGTCTGTTAGTCAGTTCTTCCTACCACAGTACTGAGGATTGACCTCAGGCCTGCCTGCACAGGGTAATGACACTTTTACCCACAAGGCATCTCACCAGCACCCCTGCACGGTCACTAGTAAGCCATCTCCTAAACCTCTCTACTCTGCTTTTACCCCGCCACACCCTGTCCCACCCCTAGGTCCCTTTGTCCCTGCATGCAGCTACTTCAGGCCTCATTGCAGCTCCAGGGTGGCCCTGCAGCCCCAGAACTAGTAAGGCTTGCAGAGTCTCAGAGGCCTTATCTAGGGACACTCTGAGGTGGGGGTGGGCTGGTGGGACAGGTTGAATCACTGCCTTTACAATCCTTAGAGCTGGGAGGATAATAAAATATTTGCTTTTGCTTCATGTTTGAAAACTACTTAAAGAACATTCTAGAAGTCAACATACCCCTGAAGTTACTAAGTCTTCACCTCCAGGAAAATTCTATTTATTGATCTCCAACCCTGGGCACCCTGTGTGCTGCTCACTAAACATCTACCTCTACCTAGATTGCCATATTACCCTGATCTCGTCTCCAATGGTACAGCCAGACCCACTGCCCACCTTCCCAGTGCTGTCTCCAGTGTGGATCCAACTGAGATCTTCCTGCTGTGCTAATCTTACTCTGGGGGGGGGGGGGCACACAGCTCTGAGCTCTGTTTGCTCAGGCTACAGCACATGTCACCTGACCCCAATCCTAGCTGATCAGGAAACGTTGACACCCACTTCCAGACAGCCAGCAGTCAGCTGCTCCTCCACACCCTACCCAGCCTGAGCCATCCTCTCAGCCACCTCGCTCGGGCTGTGCTGTCCCTCAGAGGACTCTCCTCAGCCTCAGACCACGCAGCACCCCCACACTCGGGTTCTGACCTCTCCCTGACTCCCCCTCCCCCCATTTACTCCAGCTGTCCTAGGCTTATTTTTTTTTCTTTTTCCAATTTTAAACTGTTTTGTTTGTGATTAAACTGGAGGCCCCATACATGGCTGCGAATTCCTAGCAGGTATGTTTTTGTATTTATTTTTTAATGTTTTAAACATGATCTCCTATAGCCTAGACTGGCCTCAAATCCTATGTAGCCAAAGATACCTCCATCTTCCAAGTTCTGGATTATGGCATGTGCCACCAGACCCAATTTATGAGGTGCTGGGGATCAAACTCAGGCCCCCAACATGGCAGGAGGTACCCCAGCTACATCCTCAGCCCAACTGAGCCGCTGGCCAAGGGCTCCTCGAAGCCCTTGGTCTCAGGTTTCAATCCCTCCTAAACACCCCCACAGACACACACAGGCAGAGCGCTCACATCCATCAGTCAGACACACGCAGCATCCTCCTCCTGAATTTCCTTGAATTGTGACTGCATTGTCCACAGCCCTGTCCTCAAAGCCAGTCACAGCTCTGATGAACAGTCAGTGTACAATATCATGTTTGCTGGTTATGACTGCCATGGGCTCCACAGAGAACTCAAACCCAGTATGCCCCAAGTCACCTGTGTTCTCTCTCAAATGTGCACCATTCGCACACAGCATCTCCTACAACCTAGAGTGCTCCCTCACACCAAGGAGGGACTCATATTTATATGAGTACAATGTAGCTGTCTTCAGACACACCAGAAGAGGGTATCAGATCCCATTACAGATGGTTGTGAGCCATCATGTGGTGGCTGGGAATTGAACTCTGGACCTCTAGAAGAGCAAGCAGCCAGTGCTTTTAACCACTGAGCCATCTCTCCAGCCCTATATTTGTCTTTTTGAGACAGGGTTTCTCTGTGTAGCCCTGGCTGCCCTGGTACTCACTCTGTAGACCAGTATTGTGGATTGTCTGTTTTTCCTGCCCCCTCAAAGAGGAGAGGTGCATGTACGCAGGTGAGGTCAGCTGAAATCTTACTAGTCAGATAAGGCTAGACCTGTGATTGGGCAGTGGAAAAAGAAGGTGGAGCTGAAAGTTTTAGAGAAGGGACACACAGAGAGACAGAGAAAGAGAGAGACAAGGGTGGGAGGCAGAAACAGGAGAGACAAGGTGGTACCTAATGAAGAGGGTGACAAGCCAGAACCACGTGCCACGTGGTCCTAGGGGCCATAAGTAACTGGGGATTGCTTTGATAGACAGTTGAGTAATGTAGGGCACATTTGTCCAATCTAAGTATGCAGCTTGTATCTATATCAATTGAGTTATGAGTTCTTTGTGTGGGCATTTTGGGGGTCGAGAATTTACTATTATAAATCTGGATGGCAAATTATCAGCCTCTGGAGGCACATGGGAAGTCACAGGAGGCAGCAGGCCTTGGGAACCAGGGCAGACCACGGTTTTGGGACTCCCCATGGAAGTGGGGAGACCTGCCAGCACATAGCCGACTATAGCGTGGATTGTTTTAAACAACTACACACTATAGACTAGGCTGGCTTCAAACTGAGAGATCTGCAGTGCCTCCCCAGTGCTGGGATTAAAGGTGTGTGCCGTCACCACCTAGCAGGAAAAAAAAATGCTTTAAAAAAGAAAAGAAAGGCTGGGAGTGGTGGCGCACACCTTTAATCCCAGCATTGGGGAGGCAGAGGCAGGCAGATTTCTGAGTTCGAGGCCAGCCTGGTCTACAAAGTGAGTTCCAGGACAGCCTGTTTGAGACAGAGAAACCCTGTCTCGAAAAAACAAAAAACAAAAAAAAGAAAGAAAAGAAGAGAAAGGGCTGGAGAGATGGCTCAGTGGTTAAGAGTAGTGACTGCTCTTCCAAAGGTCCTGAGTTCAAATCCCAGCAACCACATGGTGGCTCACAACCATCTGTAATGAGATCTGACGCCCTCTTCTGGTGCATCTGAAGACAGCTACAGTGTACTTACATATAATAAATAAATAAATAAATCTTTAAAAAAGAAAAGAAGGGGGCTGGTGAGATGGCTCAGTGGGTAAGAGCACCCGACTGCTCTTCCAAAGGTCCAGAGTTCAAATCCCAGCAACCACATGGTGGCTCACAACCATCCGTAACAAGATCTGGCGTCCTCTTCTGGAGTGTCTGAAGACAGCTACAGTGTACTTACATAAAATAAATAAATAAATCTTTAAAAAAAAAAAAAGAAAAGAAAAGAAAAGAAGAGAAAAGAGGGCTGGAGAGAAGAGATGGCTTAGCGGTTAAGAGTACTGACTGCTCTTCTAAAGGTCCTGAGTTCAAATCCCACATGGTGGCTCACAACCATCCATAATGAGATCTGACTCTCTCTTCTTGAGTGTACTTATATATAATGAATAAATCTTTTAAAAAAAGAGAGAGAGAGAAAAGAAAATAAAGAATCTTGGGGTTAGCCCCACAGCTGCAAGCTGGGTGGATTACCTCAGTCACTGGGGATTCATTTAAGCATTGAACACCTTCCTGAGAAAAGAGAGGGAGGGGAGTTGCTGGAGGCGTGGCGCAGGGGTTAGGAGTGGCTGCTCTCCCCGAGGACCCAGGTTCAATTCCCAGCACCCACAGGGCAGCTCACAACCATCTGTCCAGTTCCCATCTGACTACCTCTTCTAGCCTCAGCAGGCACTGCACTCACATGGTACACAGACAGACAGACAGACAGACAGACACTCAGACACCTTAAACAAAAAAATAAAATAAAACAAACAACCCTTCCTTGACAAATTTTTCTAGTGAATCTTTTTTTCAGAGAACACAGATTATTATAACACCTCAGTAAAGAGCTACTAACTAGCGAACAAACTCAATGCAAAGGATAAAAATGAGATGTCTGACAACAAGGTAGCCGCAGGAACAGGCTTCGAGTTCCCAGGAGCCCCTTGTCCAGGAGGGCAGCGGGCAGCTGAACCTTGCTTAGCCTGGTGATGTCACCTTTCACCCCCACTACCCCCCCAACCCTGTCACAACCCCTGGGGCTGTGTCCAGAAAGACAAGCTGGAATCCTGGCTGCAGTCCCAGAAAGTGGGAGTGAATCTCGGGGCGCAATCTCCTGGTAGAAAGGTGGGCTTAGCCCAAAGAGGGGTCAGAGCTGACATAGAATGGCTTCCTCGGGCTGGAGAGATGGCTCAGTGGATAAGAGCACTGACTGCTCCTCCAGAGGTCCTGAGTTCAATCCCCATGGTGGCTCACAACCATCTGTAATGGGATCTGATGCCCTCTTCTGCTGTGTGTGAAGACAGCTACAGTGTACTCATATAAATGAAATAAATAAATCTTAAAAAATAAAAATAAAAATGGCTTCCTCGCAGAGGAACTCAGCAACTGCAGGGCAGACTTTGGTGAGGCTGTGACTAGGGCTTCAGTTCTGATTCCGAGTCAGTTTTGTCTAGAGGAAACTTCAAGTAAAAATAGTATTTTATTTTAGACTCCCCACCCCCACCCTGCCATGGCTTTGCATGTAGATGCTAATCCATCACGTTAATTCCAAGGTGCCCCAGAATTCTCCCAAGGGGGAGGAGAGGGGTGCTCAGCTCTGGGCAGAGCCCCTGCTCTCTCAAAGCTGCTCAGCACTAGGCATCGCCTGGCCTCCACAAACCCTACTCTTCATGCCCAGGGCAAATGAGGAACCAACCCCTGTCATCTAGCCACCTCACAAGGTTCCCTGAAACAGCAGAGCCCTGGAGAAGGCAGGAGGGCACGGATACCTTCCCCAAGGGGTCACATCTTCATTGACAAAGGATAATGACCCCCGTGGGGAATCTGGGCAGAGCCTCCTCTTATCAGGGACCTTACACACACACACACACACACACACACACACACACACACACCCTATCCTGTCCTTTATAAGTGCCCTGTGGGGACAGTGGCTTCAGTGGAGGTACATACCTGGTGGAACACATGTGGCCACATCTGTTCAGAGATCCAAACCAGACCACACTTAATTCTGTCCCCAAGAAAGTCAGCTCAAATTTAGGTGGTATAAATGAGGAGAAGCCCCTAACAGTAGCTGGACAGGGGCCACTGAGTTAGGGCTCTGTGAACCTGATGAGGCAGCTAGAACAATCCTGGGGCTAATGGTTATTTAAAGTTCATTGGCTTCAGGATTCTGGTTTGGAGAACAAGGACTGTCATTCTAGACTTACCTCCTGGATAGCATGTTCATTTTGTTTCCCCAGGGAATCACCCATGAGACAAGAAGGGAGGAGGCAGGTATCCTGTGCTTTAGGCCTGCATGATGTCACAGGTATCTCCATAGCAACCCAGTGTGAATGCTCCAGGGGCTGTGACTGGGAAGAGCTACACGTGTGCACTCTGGATCATAGGCCCTAAACCACTGTTCCCAGTTCCCCTCCCTCAGTACCCGGCGCCCGCATGGGTAGTTGTCCCTACCCTGTGCATACAGGCCTGATCCTCAACAGCCACAGGGCTCCTCAAAGCCTTTCCTTCCTTGGGTGCAAGGCACTCTGCTGGGGTGCACTTAAGACCAGAGAGGCCACCAAGACTTCAAGGACTGTCCTGTGTCTTAGGATAGCTTCCAAATTCTCATTCTGGCCACACAGCTGGTTTTGTCCCACCCTGCCACCTAGTTCCTCTCGTAGTCAGGTCACTAGGACACCTCCCCTTCCAGTTGCCCACAGCTTTTCCTTCTGTGGGACACTCGGATTAAAGGAGCCAAGCCGTCCCCTCTGCCGTCCATGCGGAGCTGTTTGCATGTCATTATCTGGTTCCTGTCCTGTTCTGCCATTCCCTAGCTGCCCTGGGGACTTTGAGTCCTAATTTCTGAGCCAACTTGAACTCCCAGGGCACTCAAGCTATGGATGAGAAAGAGCGTCCCTTGGTCACCTGTGCCTTTAAAGGTGGTTCCCAGTCCCTGTGTATGCATGAGGACAGAGAGGCATTAAGGAAAAGGGAACAAGATGAGGGAATAATTCAGTAACAGGCAATGGGTTGGGAGCCTGGGGGAGTTTCTTGTCTCACTGACCCTTTGGTACCTCCGAAATACACAAATGGAAAGCCACACAGAGAAATCGGGCACACGTGGAGCCCAGTGCAAGACTCAAGGAAGGAAGCCATGTTTGGTGGCCATCCCAGGCAGGACCCAGGAGGTAGAGGCAGGAAGAGTCAAGGCCATCCTTGGCTACTTGGTAAGTTCAAGGCCAGCCTGGGCTACATGAGACCCCATCTCAACAACAAACACCTAAGGAAGTCAGAGTGGACTCTTAAGGGACATAAAAGATCCTTTGAGGAACTGTATTTTTAAGCAAGAAGCTGGGACACCTGCAGCCAGTCATACCCAATCTGAGAGCCAAGACCAGCTGCAGCGGACACCCCTCAAGCCACATTCCAACATACTTGGAGGGCACAACCTACCGGTAACTATTGGGTATTCTCTCTGTTTTTCCTTTATCCTTTTTTATTTTTATTTAAAGACTAGTCTTTCAAAAACGATTTTAAGTGTATGAGTGTCTTGCCATGTGCCTGCCACAGGATGCCAGAAGAGGGTGTCAGATTCTCTGCAAGTGGGGTTAGATGGTTATAAGCCACCAGGTGGATGCTGGGTATTGAACCTGTGTCTTCTGCAAGAACAGCACGTGGTCCTAACTGCTCAGCCATCTCTCCAGCCCTGTCTTTTATTCTTTTTATGCTAGAAATCTATGGCCCAGGACTGCAGAGGAAAGGAGAAAGAGTGCTTCAATCCCGGATACCTCAGATGAGTACAGCAGGAGTTACACACACACACACACACACACACACACACACACACACACACACACACGCTTCCAACCTGACACCAGAAGCCAGCTGTCCCACCATCAACCCTAGTAAGAATTTAGTACTTTTGTTTGATCCTATAAGGCTCCCTCCTCCCGAGTCTTCCAACACTCCTGCCCTGGCCAATGATAATTGGCAGCCACACCAACCTTGTCCCAGTAACCCTGGCACCTCCCGGGGGCATAAATACCCCTCTCCCTACACCAGTAAACCCAAAACTGTTCCTGTGTTGTGTGTGTGTCCCTTGCCCTTGAACTCACCACTGACCAACAATTCTACCTGCACCCACTCGCCCCAGCTAATCTCTCCCTCCAGTCCAGGCGGGTGAGTGAGGGGCCTGACTATCCCAGAGTGGGAGAAGCAGATACGGGACGGCAGAGATCCAATTAGCACCTTACAAAGGCCACACACAAGCTCTACCGTTGAGTGGCACACCTGGCTGCCTTACACGTCCCTTCTCTTTTTTCTGCATCTTTCATTTATTCTTTGACTGCTGTGTCTGTGTATACAACACATTTTGATCTTATCCACTTCGACTCTTCCCTCCTGATGTCCCTCAACATGTCCCCCTCCCGCTCTTGTGACTTCGTCTTTGGCAACCCACCGAGTTTACCTAGTATTGCTGACTGGAACATTAGCTGGCCATCTTGCCTTGAGTGGTCGAGGCTTTGTGCAGTCACGGGAGCTGTCCGTACATGCGATTCTCTGTACTATGCAGAAGACAGTATTTCCCAGGACTCTGCTCCCATTCTGCAGATCTGTGTTCTTTTTGGTCCCTCTTCCCTATTTCCTGACCTTGGCTGCTGATAGACGTCCTACTTAGGGCCAAACTCTCAACAGTCACCTATTCTCGGTGCTTTGACAGTTGTGAGCCTGTCTGTATTGCTGCCCACAGCAGAGAGAGTCTGGCTAAGGCTGAAAGCAGCCGTAACCTGTGATAGAGGCATAAACTTCGGCAAGTCCATCTTGTGGGACAGCAGTAGGCTCTCCCCGGGTCCTGTGACCTCCTAAGCCACAGGATTCTGACAGGGCTACAGTCCCAGGGATGACTTTTCTCGTGGGGAGCACACCTCAGATCCAATCAGAGTGATTGGTTGCCCCTGGAACCTTCACACAACTGTTGCACCAGGCGACACTTGTTGCCTGAAGTTGGTTATTGGAGCACAGAAGGAACCAGCCACCATGCTGGCTTACTGTGCTGGGTAAGCCACCAATGGCCTGCGGAGGCCAGAAGAGGACATCAGATCCCATAGAACTGGAGTTACAGTTATGAGGCATCAAGTGGTTGCTGGGAATTGAACCCAGTCCTCTGAAAGAGCAGCCAGTGCTCTTAACCGCTGAGCCAGAGTGGATGCCTGAGTGTCATTATTCTCACAAGTTCAAGTTGTATATAATCACACAGACAAGCCCCACATGGCCCAAAGGTCTCCCATGGAGGCATATACACCACAGCCACAGCCATCTGTAGTGAATAATCTGAAGTAACTCACTCCCGATCTGCTACACCTGGGAGGGGCAGCTAGCGCATCCCAAGACCAACGCTGCGGTTTTGAAGAAACCGAGATCACAAGACTCTTGTTTTCTCACAAGCGCTCAGAATTGCCATCATGTGACTCCATTCTTGGCCAGTGTTCTGACACTTGCCTCAGTCTCCGGAGGGTTTATGTAGAACAGCGAAAACCAAATACTCTGTGGGTCCCTTAGTTTTGTCTGGATGCTTCTGTATTGCTCAGCGTGTTTAATTGCAATCGACTAGAATTACCAACGCGTGTCTAGTCCCAGGACAGCTAGGCTTTCTTGAATTTTCCATACGACCCACACAGAACGTTTATATACATTTCTTCTAAGATTAAGCAGGCAAAATGTCTCCAGTTGAAGCCAGTTCTCAGTGAGGGGAAGCATTGAAACTTCTCAGCTATGCCAAACTTCTGTTCAAGGTAAAGGGTCAGAGAGTAGGTTGTATTGTCAGACGTAGATGGTTTGATCTTGTTTGGTGGTTTCTTTTGTATTTGAGAAAGGGTCCTGCCTGTAATTCAGGTGGTAGGGCAGGGGGAACTCATGTAGACTAGACTAGTCTGGTCTTGAACTCAGAGAGATATTCCTCACTATGGTTCCTGAATGCTGGGGTTAATAACACACTCCCATCAGACTTCAACTGAAAATCCAATTCCTGAGGCTGGTGAATTGGCTCAACAGGTAAAGGCACTTGCTGCTGAGTCTGACAGCTTGAACCCAAGTTTGATCTCTGGAACCCACGTTTTGGAAGAAGAGAACAGACCCCTAAAAGCACGTGTGCACATGCACACAAACACACACACACACAGTAACATAAATTAAAAAGAAATAGAATGCATTTTTGCACGGTGTGTTATTCTGCACGGTGTGGTAGCAGGCCTGCAATCCCAGCAACTGGGAGGCTGAGGCAGGAGCATGTATCATCATGAGTTTTCGGTTAGCTTGTGCTACATAGTAGATGCTGTCTTAAAACAAAACACCAAAATGGCACCTGCCTGTGGTCCCAGTCCTGGGGAAGTAGAAACAGGAAGAACAGGGGTTCCAAGTCATCTCCAGTTACTTAGTTAAGATCCTATGTGAAACCAACAAAACGACTAAACAAAAACCAGAAAATATAAATAAGGGCTGGAGATTGGCTCAGTGAGTGAGAGCACGTGCAGCTCTTGCAGAGGACCTGCCTCCATCCTCTGCAGCCACGCGGTAGCTTACACCCATCGGTAACTCCAGTCCCAAGGGGTTCAGCATCCTCTTCTGGCCTCCTTGGGTACCTGCGAACATGTGGCATGTGCACACACACATAAAGAAAATTTTTTTTCTTTTTCTTTTGGTTTTTCATGACAGGGTTTCTCTGGTGTAGCCCTGGCTGTCTTGGAGCTCACTCTGTAGACCAGGCTGGCCTCGAACTCACAGACCCACCCACTTCTACCTTCAGAGTGTGCCACCATACCCTGCTGGGGTTGTTTTTAATCTGGAATCTACAGAAAGTGCTTGGGGCTAGAGAGATGGCTCAGCATTAAGAGCACATGTCACAGGGGTTGGAGAGATGGCTCAGTGGTTATAAAGCACTGACTATACTTCCAGAGGTCCTGAGTTCAATTCCCAGCAACCACATGGTGGCTCACAACCATCTGTAATGGGATCTGATGCCCTCTTCTGATGTGTCTGAAGACAGGGACAGTGTACTCATATAAATAAAATATTAAAGAAAAAAGCACAGAGCACTCTAGTGCAGAGGACTTGGCTCTGCTTCCTAGTCCCCGCATCAGGCAACCCACTGGTGCCTGTAACTGCCGCTTCAGGACCCAACGTCTTCCTGCTTCCAATTGTGCTTCATTATGCTCAAACCCTCACACAAGGCACACGTATTCACAATTAAAACAAACCTCAAAAAGAAGGAAACCCGAAACAAGTGCTTTGATACTGCCAGTCTTTGGTTCTGCAGTAAGGTACTAATCTTTGTTTGGATTTTGGTGGTGCTATTAATATACAGTGACTCACCAGAAGTGCAGCTTTCTGGAATGTTCTTCCCAGGGAGGTGACGTTCCTTCCCATGGAAGACTACCCTGCAAATCATTCTTTAAAGGTCTGAACACACCCAGAACACTCCGGCGGGGCGGGGTGGAAGGCAGGATGGGACAAGACACACAACAGAGCTTCCTAAATGGTACAAATGTAAATGAATTGCCCTCCTAGGTAAAGTATCAATTGGACTTGCCAGTTAGTCATTGCGTAAACACGAATCAGGCACGTGCCTTGGGCTCCAGGCCAGCAGTTAAGTTTCTATCCACACCCTCCTTTCCAGCTGGCAGGAGAGGCAGGCTGGCTGCGACCAGCCTGCGTTCCGTTAGTTTGCAGTGAAAGCTACTAGGGGAGGTTCCGTGCAGGCTGTCAGTGTGAGAGGTACTGGCTTACACCTCCAGCACCAAAGGGAGGGAAGGAAAGTAGAGGGTGCAAGGAGGGCGTTAGGGGCGTCTGTCACGGAAAGGTTTCCGAAGAGTGGCATCTAAACAGGCAGAAGATGTAAAGTGTTCATCTGATACACAAGGGCAGAGAGATTTTTTCCAGCCAAGTCACTGCTCCCCCAGTCAGGGCTGCTGTTTGGGAATAAGGAAATGTTTTGAAAACAGTTGTGCCGGGGCGGTGGTGGAGCACCCCTTTGATCCCAGCACTTGGGAGGCAGAGGCAAGAGGATCTCTGAGTTCAAGGCCAGCCTGGTCTACAGAGTGAGTTCCAGGACAGCCAGGGCTACACAGAGAAACCAAAATAAAATAAAATAAAATAAAATAAACAGTTACATGAATTGGGCATGGTGGCTTATGCCTGTAATCCCAGCACTGTGGCAAAGATCTGAGAGTGGGGAGACAAGTTACAAAATAGCGAGTTCTGAGACAGCCTGGGCTTCATGAAAGTCTCACAAGAAAAAAATAAGCCTAGGATATATCTTTTTTTTTTTGTTTTTGTTTTTGTTTTTCGAGACAGGGTTTCTCTGTGTAGCCCTGGCTGTCCTGGCACTCACTTTGTAGACCAAGCTGGCCTTGAACTCAGAAATCTGCCTGCCTCTGCCTCCCGAGTGCTGGGATTAAAGGCGTGCGCCACCACGCCCGGCGACTAGGATATATCTTAACTCAGTGACAGAGTACCCACCTAGCATACATGAAACTCTACATTCAATCTCCAGGACTGAACACACATCAAGAGTGGGACATGGGGCTGGAGAGATGGCTCAGTGGTTAAGAGCACTGACTGCTCTTCCAAAGGTCCTGAGTTCAACGCCACACTTGGGAGGACAAGAGTTTGAGGGTACTTAGCTCTGGGAAGTTAAGGCTAGCTTTTGACTCTGTCAAACTGAATTGAGTCCCTAGACTGGACAGTTTTGTGTCAGCTTTACACAAGCTAAAGTCATGAGAGGAGGGAATCTCAAGAAAATGCCTCCTGAAGATCCGATTGTAGGGGCTGGCGAGATGGCTCAGCAGTTAAGAGCACTGACTGCTCTTCCAGAGGTCCTGAATTTAAGTTCCAGCAACCACATGGTGGCTCACAACCATCTACCATCTGTAATGGGATCTGACGCCCTCTTCTGGTGTGTCTGAAGACAGCTACAGTGAACTTACATAATCTTCGGGCTAGAGATCCTGAGTTCAATTCCCAGCAACCACATGATAGCTCACAACCATCAGTACAGCTACAGTGTACTCATATAAAAATTTTTTTTAGAAAAAGATTGTAGGCGGCCCTGTAAGACATATTAATAATCGAGGAGAGGGAGAGGCGGGCCCAGCCCACTGTAGGTGGTGCCATCCAGGATTCTATAAGGAGGCTGAGTAAGCAGCACCTTCTATGGCTTCTACCTCCATTCCTGACCCTCTAAGTCCTGTGGAGATGTCCAGCAAATAAACTCCCTTTTTCTCCCCAAGCTGCTCTGGTCATGGTGTTTCATTGTGGCAATAGAAACCCTAAGACAATCCCTTAAGACCTTTTTACAGTTTGAATTACTGTTGTGAATATATTCATTCTGTATAATCATCTTCCAACTTGACTTCCCATCTGGCAGCCACCATACAACTTTCCCATTGCTTTTGAGTTCTCGCATAGCCCAGGCTGGCCTTGAATTCATGCCTCCGCTTATGTGACAAGATGGAACCTAGGGCTTCACGTATGTAAGCCCAGGCTGCCTCCTCTGCCTCTCACCATCTAAAGAGGAAAGTGGGACCCTACAGGATTTGGCTTGTGTCTCTGTAAGGGTCATTTACTTGTGTACCTGACAGCAAACCCTCCTGGCTGGTCTCACTTTGCAGAAAGCAACCTTAATGATTTAGAACACTAGGACTTCCTACTTCTTTAACCAACTGTGACCAAGCACAGTTCTCAAGCTTTCCAATAATGACCCTTTGAGAGTTCATATTAGGATGACCCCCAACCACTGCTTATTTTCTGATTTTTCTTGTTATGTACCTAGGTTTCACAACCAGTCTTAGCATCTTTGAAGGATGTAATGTGATAAGCACTTATCAATTCCTTAGCACTATTTACAGGAGAGCAAGACTCACTTGCTACCTCCATTTCCCTCTCCCTACCACCTATCATTCAGATCAGAATCCTAACTTAATATACACTTTGCCCTTCTACATCCAGGACTGCGGGCACACACACATCACGTACTAGACTAGCATACTATTCACAAACTATCACTTAGATGGGCAGAATCTCCCTACAAAGTGCATCCTGGCTTCAACTAAAAGACCTGTCTGTGTGTGGCGCCTCTTCCCATGTTTGGGTGAGGCTGTTAACCTGTCAGTATGTGTGCCTGAGGAAGCCACTAGATTCAGTTATTTATAGGTGGTTGTTAACTGCTTCATCCAGCTGATTTTTTTTTTGAGAGAGGGTTTCTGTGTAGCCCTGGCTGTCTGGGAACTCAGAAATCCGCCTGCCTCTGCCTCCCAAGTGCTGGGATTAAAGGCGTGCACCACAGACAATTTAGATTTCATGTATATTGCATATTACAGAGTAACAGATTACCTGGAGCTGGAGGGAGTTCCAAAAAGTTTGTGACCTGCCACATGGGTTATAGGAATTAAACCCTGGGCCTCTGGCTGGCGCTCTTTACCTGCCCCCTATAATAAAAAAAATACCCACTATTTTTCCTTATAGCCTCCAAGACAGGATTTCATGGAACTCAGGCTGGCCTCAAACTACCCAGCCAAGTCTTCAAACATGCCTTATCTAAGAGGTGCTAGGACAAAACCCCAGAACCCCACAGACCAGCTAAGTGTTTTATATTCCCACTCTAGCAAGAAGCAGGTCTGAGTGTGCTGGGGAAGAGAGGATGTCCACATATAGGACACACATTAAGTCTCTGGACCAGTATAATTTTTGTGGATCAAATGACCAGCCATAAAAGTCCCCAAAATCTCACCGGGGGGTGGGGGGGGTGGGGGGTGGTGCACAAAGAAAAGACACATTCCACACTTCTTTTCATCTCCTCTGTATTTATCTTTTAGAGCAGAATGTGATTGGGCACTGTTATTTCCATTCACAAGCCTTGCTGAGTTACAAGACCTAGGAAACTTAGGGTTTTCTTCTCAGGACTTTGGAAAACAAGCCACTTGGGGAATTCCTGTCAGGTTGTTCTAACTTGTGTTTACTTCTCTAAGACTAATACATGCAGAATTAACTACAGGAAATGAAAATTTTAAGATGTAATTTAAGACATCTTAATTTGGTCTACTAAGGAATCCAGCTCAACAGCTAAACACTTCAGACCACAAAGTTAACATGAACAGTAGGTTACATTACGTCTTACAACAAACGTTCCATCAACCTCTTGAGTTAAACCTATAGTATCACAGTATCACATGTAGAAATTTTATCTTCCCCTTAATTTTCATGCCACACAGATGTTTTAAATGTTAACAAAAATAAACAAAAATCATGGAAAATATATTATCAGAAGGAATGAAGGTAAGCAAACATAGTTCTGGTGACTTAGTCTACTTCTTCCATGCGCGATGTGTCGTCGTCTCCTTCCAGGGGAGGCATTTCTTCAGTTACAGCAGCACTGGTGTCATCCACAGTAGGGTCATCCTCATCAATACCTTGGTTTGGAAGTAAGTGTTACAGTTAACGTCCACTAAGGGAGGCTGAGACTTGCTTTAGACATTAACACCCCATCCAATCCCCTGAAAGGAAACTTTCTTCATATGGGGCAAGCCAAGTATGTGCCTATAAACCCCAGCACTGGGAAGTAGAGGCAGAATCAGCCCAAAGCCATCCTCAGCTATAAAGCTAATTTGAGGCAAGTCCAAGCTAACACAAAGGTCCCTGTTCATTTCATTCAAACCCTTTAGCTGAGGCTCCCATAACAGCAATAATCCAATTGTTTCAACAGCTACAAAAGTCAACTTTTTGTTTTTTTTTAAAGCCAGGGTTAGTATATATAGCTTTGGCTTTCCTGGAACTCTGTAGGCCACACTAGCCTAAAACTCAAGAGATTGGCCTATCTGTCCCTTCACACCCCGACCCCAACACTAGGATTAAAGGGGAGTCACCATGGTGTTGCAACAGGTTTCTTCCCCTTATGTTAGTTAACACGTAGCCTGTAATTTACCTAGACCAAGCTTGATCATCCTGTAGATCCTGTTAGCATGGGTCTGGGGATCTTCCAGACTGAAGCCGGAAGACAGGAGTGCAGTTTCATACAGCAAGATGACCAGATCTTTCACAGATTTGTCATTCTTGTCAGCCTCTGCCTTTTGCCTTAAGGTTTCAATAATGGAGTGATCAGGGTTTATCTCCAGGTGTTTCTTTGCTGCCATGTAACCCATTGTTGAGTTGTCTCTGAGGGCTTGAGCTTTCATGATTCTCTCCATGTTTGCTGTCCACCCATACGTGCTTGTGACAATACAGCATGGGGATGTCACCAATCGGTTTGACACAACCACCTAAAATTAAAACAAAAACTAAGTGATGACTTAGGCCATAGAAGAACTTACCAGGAAGAAATGATTATTTGAAACTGGGCATTAGCAGTTGATTTATTCAAAACTCAGATAAAAGGACTAAACTGATTACCAGTAATGTGTAACCATTACATACCTTTTCAACCTTCTTCTCCAAAATATCTTTCATAATCTTGCAGAGGTTCTCAAATTTTGTCTTTTTCTCCTCCTGTTTCTTCTTTTCCTCCTCATCTTCTGGAAGTTCCAGTCCTTCTTTGGTAACAGACACCAAGGTCTTGCCCTCAAATTCCTTCAGCTGTTGCACACAATACTCATCAATGGGCTCAATCATATAAATTACTTCTAAGCCATGCTTTCGGAGACGTTCCACAAAGGCCGAGTTAGCAACCTGGTCCTTGGTCTCACCTGAGACAATATATATATATGTTAAGTTACTTTTAGAAATGGTTTCATGTATTCAGCTTTTCCTTAGGTACAGGCTTAAGCATAAGACTGGACATTCTTGCCTCCTTAAGTGCTGTCCAATGGGTAGAGAAAACACCTATTTTTACTTGACCATTACCTGTGATAAAATAGATGTGCTTCTGGTTTTCCTTCATTCTGGTGCAGTAGTCCTTCAGAGAAACCATCTCATCCCCAGAAGCAGACGTGTAGTACCGCAACAGCTCTGAAAGCTTCTTCCGATTCTGAGAGTCTTCATGAATTCCAAGCTAAAGCACAAGCACAGGAAAGCCGTTTATGAAGCATTAGCCTTTAATTCCGACACTTGGGAGGCAGAAGCAAAGTGTGTGAGGACCCCCTCCTCCAATCAAGTTAGTTTGGAAAACTGCCAGTAACAAGAAAATGTAACACCAACCTTTATATTTTTTGAGAACTGCTCATAAAACTTTTTGTAGTTCTCTTTATCTTCTGCTAGTTCAGTAAATAGTTCTAAGCATTTCTTGACCAAATTCTTTCTGATAACTTTCAGAATTTTGCTTTGTTGCAGCATTTCACGGGAAATATTTAGAGGGAGATCCTCAGAATCCACTACCCCTCTAATGAAATCTGGGGAAGAACAAAGACACCTATTTAATCATTCTGAAAAACTTAGGAATCATTTTGGCTTTTTTCCAAGGCGACTGAGCCCAGAGCCTCAAACAAGTTAGGCAAACCCCCTCCCCACTAGGTTACATCCTCAGTCCCCCACCAATACAGACCCAAGTAAAGGGATTGTCTTGTCTGTCAACAGTGCTTATTCTGCCCATTCCCACTTACTCAGATACTCCGGGATTAGCTCCTCGCAGTTATCCATGATGAAAACTCTGCGAACATACAACTTAATGTTGTTCTTCTTCTTTCTGTTTTCAAACAGATCAAAAGGAGCGCGTCTTGGGACAAAAAGAAGGGCCCGGAATTCTAATTGTCCTTCAACAGAAAAATGCTGCAATAAAAATGAAACAACCTTTTAATACCATGGACAAGATAAGATGGATTGACTTTGTCTACTAGGCTAAGTTACACTTAGAAGCTTCTCTATAGGTGAGTATAAAGGGTTAAAATGTCAACCTGAAAACCTGCTTTTAAGTCACTCACCTTTACTGCCAAATGTTCTTCCCAATCGTTGGTTAAGCTCTTGTAGAACTCTCCATATTCCTCATTAGTGATGTCATCAGGATTTCTCGTCCAAATCGGCTTGGTTTTGTTGAGTTCTTCTTGATCAATGTACTTTTCCTTTATCTTCTTCTTTTTCTTCTTGTCACCATCCTTCTTCTCCTCCTCCTCTTCATCAGAACCAACATCTTCTATTTCAGGTTTATCATCAGACTCCTTTTCTTCTTTTTCTTTCTCTTCCTCTTTCTCTTCCTTTTCTTCAGCCTCATCATCACTGACTTCCTTATCTCGTTCCTTCTCCACCTTGAAAGGCAAACCACTTCATTATGAATTTATACGACTAGGACAGATCTCAGAAATGTGTACAACCAAGAAGCCTCTCTCTCATCAATAGTTTCTGTAATTTCTCCACAGTCCTCTTCAGAGCACACAGACACCACCTTTCCAAACAGGCTAATTGGTCTAGTACACACCAGGTTTACAGAACTCTCCGGACAGCCTCAGTTATCTCAATTATATGAAATTACCCTGTGGGTAACTTACAAAGAGAGTAATGGGATAGCCAATGAACTGAGAATGCTTCTTCACGATCTCCTTTATTCTCCTTTCCTCCAAATACTCAGTTTGGTCTTCTTTCAGATGCAAGATAACCTTTGTTCCACGACCCATTGGTTCACCTGGAAAAGAAAAGGGCAATGGTTACTATTCAAAGCCTCCGTGCTTGCTGGAGGTGAAGTAACCTACAGCACTGCTTCCTAGCAGCTAACCTTCCCCACAAATGCAAAGGTCTCCAAAGCTTTAACTTCCTTGCCCAAGATGTACAACTGAGCAAACAGCCATACATTTTTCCTATCTCCTAACCCAGGTCCTGAAGCTCCCTTCAGATTAACAATTTTGTTGAAGGTTCAGGACTTAGCACTAAGGCTGTGTATCCCAGACTGCTCTTTAACTCTTCAATTCCCCAAGTTAACACTCTCAAGCACTTACTGAAGTTAACCAGACACCCCCTACAATTGAATACATTCCTTTTGGCCTCTGCCTACCTGTGTCAGTCCTCACTGTGAAGGATCCCCCAGCTGAGGACTCCCAGGCATACTGCTCATCGTCGTTATGCTTGGTGATGACAGTCACTTTCTCAGCAACCAAATACGCAGAGTAAAAACCAACACCAAACTGGCCAATCATAGAGATATCTGCACCAGCCTGCAAAGCCTCCATGAAGGCTTTGGTGCCCGACTTGGCAATGGTGCCAAGGTTATTGATCAAGTCGGCCTTGGTCATTCCAATTCCGGTATCCACAATCGTCAGGGTTCGGTCCTGTTTGCTGGGAATGAGATTGATGTGCAGCTCCTTCCCTGAGTCCAGTTTACTGGGGTCCGTCAGGCTCTCGTATCGGATTTTATCCAGAGCCTATTAAGAAAAAATTAAAAAATGAAAAAAAAAACCGTCAAGCGCAAACCCCAAGGTGAAATTTTGAGGGGAAGCAACGTCCAAGTGGTCTACTCACGTCCGATGAATTGGAGATGAGCTCCCTCAGAAAGATCTCTTTGTTCGAGTAGAAGGTATTGATGATCAAGGACATTAACTGGGCAATTTCTGCCTGAAAGGCAAAGGTCTCGACCTCCTCCTCCTCCATTGGTTGGTCTTGGGTCTGGGTTTCCTCAGGCATCTGGAACACAGAGGACGACTTTAAAGCCTCACAGAATGGCTGCAGGCGTGCTAACGACCGCCCCTCCTCTATAGAGGTCTCTTACCGCCTCTATTTTGGGCTAAGAAAGGGACGAAATAGAAAAGGGCGACGGGGCGGGGGGTGGATGACAAAGGGATGACCTCATTTCAGAATGCGGTAATTACGAGGCGCATGTGCGCGCCTCCGGGAGGACGTTCGGACCCGGGCGGCTCCACGCACGCCGTTCCTAACGGCCACCCTCCCCCAACCCGCCGCTATGGCGCCTCCCTCGCCCGCCCGCCCGCCCGCCCGCGCCTCGGCGGCACCGGCGAGAGCCCAACGCTCGCTCGCCCCGCGCCCGCCTCGCCGCCGCCACCGCTCCTCCTCGGCGGCCATCGCCGCATCCCCGGCCTGAGGCGTAGATAGATGGGGCCTAGGGTCGGAAGCCATGGCCGCCCACCTCCGCGGGCTGAGGGAACTCGGATGGCCGCCCCGCTGCCGCCGCGGCGCCAGCATCCTAGGGCCCTGCTGCCCAAGCCCCGCTAAGTCCGCCTGCGCCACTACTCACCGTGGCTGAATGAACACGCACGAGACGTGACGCTCCGCACCAGGACACTGAAGCAACTGGCGCGCCGCCCCCTGCGCCGGCCTTATATAGAGGCGGGCCCGCCCAGCGCGCGGCGCTTCTTTCCAGAAGCCTCCCGAACCTTCCGGAAGAACCCTCCCCAACCGTCGCCTCGGCCGCGCGCCCGCGCCTGCGCAGTGGGCCGGCCCCGCCCCTCCACCTGGAGCGCGCGGAACCCGCGCGGAGAACGAACTCAAGCCCCTCCTCCACAGCCAGGTGCGCCGCACATGCGCAGTCCGGAACGCTCCGCGTGCCGGGCGCCTCCCCGGGCCGCGCGCGCGTGTACGGGCCGGCCAGCGCATGCGCCTGAGGCCTCCATGTGAGCCCTCTGGTCTAAGGCTTCTTTTCCCCGGCGCTCTGCAAAAGGGACGTCCCCATGGGAACGCGCGCGTGCTGTGTGAACCTCGCGGTCCTCTGCGGCGCGTTAGGTCCTTGAAGGCAAAAGGTCCCCATTTCTTCGGGCTCCCTTTGGGAACGCCGACCCCGCAGGAGGCGACTCCCCCACCCCACCCCCGCTTCCACCTTGATGGGTGGGGCGCCTCCCGGACTGGGGTTCTGGTTGCGTGGTCTGAATTTCAGGGCTGACCCCGCTCGAGTCTGTTCTGAAGCCTTGCAGTGGTCTTACTGAGAGGCCTTACGCGGTGGATTTTACAAATCCGTCCAGAGTGCTTGCGGGTTTCTCTTTGACTAAAAGCTATGACCCTCAAACTTGGGCGTTGTCAGGGATTTTGTGTCAAATTTGTGCAACCTTAATTTATTGTAATTTTGGGGCCGGAAAGATGGCTCTTCCAGTAAAGCTGCTTGGGTTTGATATCTGCCACCCAGAGAGCGGGAAAAAGAGCTAGCCCTCAGCGTTGTGACTCCCACGAGCCCATACACACACACACACAAACTCGCACACAGTGTGAAAATAAGTGTAAAGGACTAGAGAGACGGCTGGGAGCAGTTAGTGGTACCAAACACACACGTTAAGGCAGCTCACAACCACCAGTTACTACAGTTCTTGGAAATACACTATCCTCTCTGGCCTCCACGGGCACCAGGAACACACATGGTACACAGGCACACGCAGTCAAAAAACGGTCATATAAAACACTCTATCCTGATTTTTGAAGCACCTTCATATGGTGTACATATGAAGTTACTTTGGGCAATTAACGTGACCCAAAAGATAGTTTCCTTGTTTGCTTATCTTTAATAGAGGCTTCGGTTTCACTTTCCCATACCTTTCCTTTGGGTTACTCCCACCCTGTATTTCCTATTTCTGCATCTTTTCCTGCTGACAAAATGATTACTAAGATTAGAAAGAAAAGGGCTGGAGAGAGAGCTCAGTGGTTTAAAAGCATTGACCGGGGGCTGGTGAGATGGCTCAGTGGGTAAGGGCACCCGACTGCTCTTCCGAAGGTCCAGAGTTCAAATCCCAGCAACCACGTGGTGGCTCACAACCATCCACAACGAGATCTGGCGCCCTCTTCTGGAGTGTCTGAAGACAGCTACAGTGTACTTATATATAATAAATAAATC